>NC_056627.2:369632647-369967647 GCF_002870075.4 Lactuca sativa | reverse complement strand
TATTTTTTAAAGTCGAAATAATCTTTGAAATTCATTATCTACAAATTAAATGTACATTGTATTTGAGTCCATCTCTCATGACCATATGATAGAATGGCAACTAATTTTAAATTGAATATATTCTCTATAAAACCAATTTTTATATTTGTTATTTTCTTTTGTTTTTTAATTTTTTTCTTATATTATATATCTATTAATTATGAAAACATTGTATGTGAGAGCTTTACACTGTTCATTTGGTTTTATAATGTTTATAGTAAAAATTGCTAAATTCTACTTACAATACAACTTTCTATGTATATAAGGCTAAAGAGAGTGGTAACACTCTTAACATGTTGCCACATATGATTTTTAAGTTTTTTTCATGACACCTAGGCTTAGCATGTCTAGCATAAAAAAGGTACGGAGTGGAAATGTGACAATTTAATAGGTTTAATTGTGGAGAAAAAAATTCAAATATATAAAGAAATACAAATCAGCCAATCACAACACACCTTCATACTTTCTCTCTCATCTCTCTTCTCGCTACACTCATTACATCTCTTTCTTAACACCCTCCTTGGCATAAGGTAGAGAGTGGTGTAGCACCTTTAGCACTTTCCTTAACACCTCCTCTCCCTTTAGCCTAATATCACTATCAAAATAAGCATTTTTGCGTAAATAAAGGTTTTTAATTTGGTAAAAGCATATTTATATATTTACATTTTTCCTCTGAAATAGCTTTGATCTAACAGTTTTTAACCTTCATAATTTTAAAATCAAATTATTGGTATTTTATAAGTTGTAATTTGGTCCCTTATAATATTTTAAAGTTATATTTTGAGAAAATTACACGGTTGGTCCATATGGTTTGGTGTTACTTGCACGCTTCGTCCCTGGAAAGAATTTTTAACTTGGACCATCCCTATAACTTTATTTCGTTACCCGCCTAGTCCCTTAGTTAACCTTCCGTCTTATTTGGGGTTAGGAACTATTCACGCGAGTGGCACGCTGGGGGCATTTTTGTCCTTCCAACCCTGCAATATATTAGCGCCATTTAGAAGACGGATGGTTTTACGATTCCGATCATCGTCAAACCAAAACACACATAAACACACACTTGTCAGACGAATTCCCTTTCTTCTCTTAAACGAAAAACCCTAGTCGCTAGCTAAAACTTTGTATGCTTTTCCAAATAATCAACAATGCCGGTTTGGAATTTAAGTGAAACACGAGGTCCGATCATCAGTGACGCAGAAGTTTGTCTTCAATATGGTAAGTCCGCCTAGTCCCTAATCTCTTTTTTATTTGCATTTGCTTCGTGAAATCCTACAACCCTAATCAAGTGTTAATCAAAATTTTTTGGGCATTTCCTTAATAGGTGATCATCCGACCATGTTTTGCATGCTATTAAACCATGGTGGAAAGTTTATTGATTTTCCTAGAAGGAAGTATGTAAACGGAAAGAGACATTACGTTGAGTTAGTAGACATCGAGACTTTCTGTGTTCACAATATTGATGACATGATGTTGAAACTTGGGTATATCGATGAAAACCTACATGTGGAGATGTACTATCATTTTCGAAGGCCACTTTTGAAACATCCCAAAAATACGACCCGAAAATTTCATTTTTAATTTAACCAAAAATCATAAAACTGAGTATCATATAGTAAAACCATACGCTACGTATCTCAAACCATACTAAAATACTGTGAGAAAACTGAGTCACAATTGTATCAAAACATATCTAAGAAAACTGTATCAACTCCCAGGACAAAAACTGAAGCTGTGGTGTGTGCGATGCCATCATCCCGAGCTCTTCCCTTTACTTGCGGAAGTACCTGAAACCAAAACTAAAACTATAAGCACGAAGCTTAGTGAGCTCCCCCAAACTACCACATACCATACAATACATATAAAGCACATACTGGGCCTTGCCCATTGCATCGGACCGAGGTCCGGACTAACTGGGGCCTTGCCCCTTGCATCGGACCGAAGTCCGGAAACTGACTGGGACCCCGTCCCCTGCAACGGACCGAAGTCCGGAAACTGACTGAACATAGCATAGCATAACATATCAACTAGCATAAACACATATACTACATACTGCATCGGGCCGTTGCCCGGAACACATAACGCATAACACATAATCCTGTCTGAGCCACGAAGGCATCAAACATACTAACTACTGCATCGGACCGAAGTCCGGAAACTACTGCTAACTGAACGGGCCAGCATTATGGCCTTAGACCCGTTCCTACTGGAAGGAAACTCACCTCGTGATCTGGCTGCTGAGTGTATGGCTCTGGAAAACTATCTGCTGCTGCTCCGATATCTCCCCGACTACAATTCCACAAATACACTCAATCAAATACTAATAACTGCATTGGGGTAAAACGACTCTTTTACCCCTGGCTAAAGTCAACTCTCCCGGTCAAAGTCAACCTACAGTTGACCTGACTCGCCGAGTTGGGCCGCCAACTCGCCGAGTCTCTATTCTCACTTCTCACCCTACTCGTGGCTACTCGTCGAGTATGGCAACGACTCGACGAGTCCCCTCTAGATTCAAAAACTTAGGCAATCTGCATCCGACTCGCCGAGTCATATGAACAACTCGACGAGTTGTTCTTGAGCTAAGAAGATTGTCTTGGACTCGCCGAGTTGTATGAACAACTCGTCGAGTCCTTTCATCACTGAGTCTGCCCTCCAACCCACTGAGTCCACTCTCCTACTCACAGGTCCCCACTCGACATCACTCAAAAGGGAAAAATCGGGGACTCGCAACTCGACTCGCCGAGTCGCATCCATGCAGCTACTCTAAACTCGATTCTTCTTGAATCCAACGTCTAAAACTTATAGATCTGGGCTTCCTTAGCTCGATTAACACGTAAAGATTCTATCTTTACGTGTCCATAAGCATCCATGAAGATAATAAGGCTCAAAAAGCATGATAAAGGCTAGATCTAGGGTTCTCATGCAAAGCAACTTCAAAAAGGCAATATATCCGGGCTCTACAACTCCTAAATGAACAAATGTAGGGATATCTCGACCTATTAAGGCATCCATACATCTATAAGGTTGGAAAATACATCAAACTAGCCCTAGAAATGTTCTAATGGAGGTTTAAAGCATAAAACAGAAGGAATCCGAGAAATACCTCAATGAACTCTGATTTTTTCCTTGGATCTTTGCTCTACACCTCTTCTCTTTGGTTCTTTCTTCTTTTTCTTCTTCAAACCTTCAAGATTCCACACAAAAACACTTTAATCAATCAAGGGATGGATTAGGGTTTCTCACAGCTCTCTGAGGGTGAAGGAGGCGAGTTTGGGGCACATAACACTGCTTAAATAGGGAGCAAACCCGGGGATTTAGGGTTTCTTCCTGGCAGGCAGACTCGCCGAGTCCCGAATATGGACTCGCCGAGTCGCCGACTAACACGTGCTCAAAATCCCGTCCCTACTCGACGAGTCGGGCTATAGACTCGCCGAGTCCCTCTTGAAAACTTCTAAATAAATGCCATGGAAGCAACATACCAGAGACGGGTCGTTACAATTCTCCCCCACTTGTCTCAGACTTCGTCCTCGAAGTCTGCTACGGCTGAATCTATAAATAACTCTGGGTAGTGCTCTCTCATTTCCTCCTCAGCCTCCCACGTCCACTCAGACCCCTTCCGGTGCTGCCACTGCACCTTCACTAACTGAATTACCTTGTTCCTCAAGGTCTTTGTCTTCCGGTCCAAAATCGCGACCGGCCTCTCGATGTAATTCAGGCTGCTATCAACCTGAATATCTTCTAAGGGAACAACTGCTGACTCATCCACCAAACACTTCCTCAACTGCGACACATGGAAAGTGTTGTGGATCTGGCTAAGCTCTACTGGAAGATCCAACCGATAAGCAACCCGACCCACTCGGGCCAAAACCCTAAAAGGACTAATGAACCTGGGACCCAGGTTGCCCCTCTTCCGAAACATGATGACACCCTTCCAAGGTGAGACCTTCAGAAGGACCATATCGCCCACCCGGAACTCCAAGTCTGAACGCCTCCTGTCGGCGTAGCTCTTCTGCCGACTCTACGCAGTCTGCAGTCTACTACGGACCTGCTGAATCAACTCGGTCGTCTTGAGCACCACCTCTGTGCTCCCAATGACCCGCTGACCGACCTCGCCCCAACAGATCGGGGTCCTACACTTCCTCCCATAAAGCATCTCAAAGGGAGGTCGATCAATGCTCGCATGATAACTGTTGTTATACGAAAATTCCGCTAACGGAAGGTACGTATCCCAACTGCCACCGAAGTCTAGGACACATGCCCTGAGCATGTCCTCGAGAGTCTGAATCGTCCTCTCGCTCTGCCCGTCCGTCTGAGGGTGGAAAGCGGTGCTGAAATGGAGACGAGTACCCATCTCGTCGTGAAACCGCTTCCAGAATCTGGATGTAAAACGGACGTCTCGGTCTGACACCACCGATACCGGCACTCCATGACGTGCCACTACCTCACGCACATATATATCGGCTAATTTTTCCGCCGATATGCTCTCTTGGATCGGTATAAAATGAGCACTGTTCGTCAACCGATCCACTACTACCCATATCGAATCTACCCCACGTGCGGTCCTGGGAAGCTTGGTGATAAAATCCATGGTGATGTCCTCCCATTTCCACACGGGGATGTCTAATGGCTGCATCTTGCCATGAGGCCTCTGGTGCTCCGCCTTGACCTTCCTGCAGGTCAGGCACCTCTCAACATACCAGGCGACATCCCGCTTCATGCAGGGCCACCAATAATCGGGTCGAAGATCTCTATACATCTTCGTCACCCCTGGGTGGATGGAAAATCGAGACTTATGAGCCTCGTCCATCAACACCTGCCGTACTCCGCCCCAGTACGGTACCCACACTCTCCCATGAAGGGTCAGCAATACCCGACTATCATAATCAAACGAAGCTACTTGGCCCACTATCCTCTCACACTTTTGCCTCTCCTCCTTGAGGCCTTCAACCAGAGCCTCCCTGATCCGTTCCAACAACGGAGTAATCACTGTCATCCTTAGACATAAGTCTCTGATAGGGGCTGCTGTTACCTTGCAGCTTAGGGCGTCGGCCACTACGTTGGCCTTCCCTGGATGGTAAATGATCTCACAATCATAATCCTTCAGCACATCCAACCACCTCCTCTGTCTCATGTTTAGACTCGGCTGATCCATAAGGTACCTCAAACTCTTGTGATCCGTGTAGATAGTACAACGGACCCCATAAAGATAATGTCTCCAAATCTTGAGGGCAAACACAACCGCCCCCAACTCTAAATCATGGGTAGGATAGTTAGCCTCGTGAGGCTTCAACTGTCTCGAGGCGTAAGCTATCACGTGGCCTCGCTGCATCAATACTGCTCCCAAACCTGTGATTGAGGCATCACAGTAGACTACAAAGTCCTCTACTCCCTCTGGCAAGGTAAGGATCGGAGCCTCGCACAATCTCTGTCTGAGGGTCTCAAACGCTGCCTGCTGCTCAGGCCCCCAACGAAACACCACCGACTTCTTGGTCAGTCGGGTGAGCGGCACTGCTATCTTGGAGAAATCTTGAATGAACCTCCGGTAATACCCTGCCAACCCTAGGAAGCTCCGAATCTCGGATGGAGACTTCGGGACCTCCTACTGCATCACGGCCTCTATCTTGGCCGGATCTACCAAAATACCCTTCTGGTTGACGAGGTGACCAAGGAACTGCACCTCGCGCAACCAGAACTCGCACTTGGAGAACTTCGCGAAAAGTCTCTCCCTCCTCAAAACTTCTAGCACCTCCCTCAGGTGCTCCTAGTGCTGCTCCTGCGTCTTGGAATACACCAAAATATCATCTATGAATACTATCACTGACCGATCCAGCATCGGCCTGCACACGCGATTCATGAGATCCATGAACGCGGCCGGAGCATTGGTGAGCCCAAATGGCATCACCACAAACTCATAATGACCATACCTGGTCCTGAAAACAGTCTTCTGCACATCCTCATCTCTGAATCGCATCTGATGATACTCGGAACGTAGATCGATCTTGGAAAACCAAGACGCTCCCTGAAGCTGGTCAAACAAATCATCTATCCTCGGGAGTGGGTAACGGTTCTTTACCGTTACCTTATTCAACTCCCGGTAATCTATACACATACGGTGCGACCCATCCTTCTTCCTCACAAACAGGATCGGCGCTCCCCAAGGCGAACTGCTCGGCCGAATGAAACCCTTGTCTAGCAGTTCCTGCAGCTGCATAGACAACTCCTGCATCTCAGGGGGAGCTAGGCGGTACGGTGCCTTGGCTATCGGAGCCGCACCAGGAATTAGGTCGATCTTAAACTCGACTTGCCTCTCAGGAGGTATTCCCGGTAAATCCTCGGGAAATACATCCGGGAAGTCTCGCACCACCGGAACCTCGTCAGCTGTCGCCTTGCCCTTCTCCCGGGCATCCAAGACATAAGCTACATAACCGGCGCAACCCTGCTGGAAATAGCGCCTCGCTCTCGTGGCGGAACAAAAGGTTGGTCCGCGCTGTGGCCTCTCGCCCTGAATCACTAACTCTCCCCCATTGGGAGTGCGAACCCTCACTAGCTACAGCTCACAATCAATCACTGCCCCCATTGGGACTCAACCAATCCATGCCTACTATAACCTTATTCCCTCGCAGGGGAATAGGAACCAGGTCCACCGAAAACTGCTCGTCGAACAACTGAAGAGAACACCCTCTATGCACTCTGGCGACTCTCACGGTCCTGTCATCTGCTATCTCAACCTCTAGTGGACACTCCAGCTCCCCTGGAGCTCTGCTAAATCTCTTGCTAAGCGCTAGCGATACAAATGATCGGGTAGCCCCCGAATCAAATAATATTGTAGCAGAAATGTCGTTCACAGAGAACGACCCTATATAAAACATATAATCATAAGAAATAATCAATCAATAATAATATAGAGATGAAGGGAAGATACTGTTGGAATAGTGTCTAAGGCTGCAACTATATTAGGCAAGTATTTGACCCGGTTGTGCATGGTCCTTTTGGGTTGCCTTCACCATAGCAACTTGATAGGATGATCTATTAAGAGAGAGTAAATATTATTAATATATTATGAGAATAATATAAAGAATAATATATTGTTATTTGATTAATATAAGTCATAGAATTAATTGGAATTAATTTGGTGACTTAAAGAGATTAATTAAATAAAGGGGTATAAACTGTCAATTGTTTGATAGTTAAGTTTTAGACTATAAATCCTTATAGATATATAGTGGACGGATTCTAGAAGCTAGGATAGCTTCAAAATCGTCCAAGAGTTATCTATGGAAAGGATTTGGATAGCCTTAAGAGAAGATTATCCAATTAGGGTTTAGGTTGTAACCCTTAAGGAGTCTACAAGTATAAATAGACCCCATAGCTAAGGCAAATCGGCACCTCACCTAAAGTAAGAGAACCCTGGCCGATTTCCTCCCCTCTCCTCTTTCCTAAATCATCTTCCTTGCTATTGGTGTTTGTAAACCATTAGAGGAGTGACATTTGTGACTCTAGAAGCTCCAAGACTACAAGATCAACAAGGAATTCAAAGGTATGCTTCTAGATCTGTTTCAATGTTGTTATTTAACCTAATTAGTCATTAGAAGTCTTGGATTCAAAGCATGTTTAATTAGAAAGCCTAGATCCAAGCATTAGGGTTTTGCATGCGCACATAGGAAAGTTCTTATGCCTAAAACCCATCAGATACATACCCGTCACCACATCAGGAGTTGCTTGTGCCTCCTCTGCTGTCATCTGAAAAGCCCTACTCTTCGCCACTAGCGCATTGGCTCGGCCCTGCCGGCCATCTGTAATCCTCAAAGTAGCAGGGGCAGGTGCAACCACCTTCCCTACTGCAGCTAAGCTCGGACACTGGGACTTTTTATGTCCCCTCTGATTGCACTGAAAGCAAATCAGATCTGATGCTGCAATGGCAGTAGCAGGGGTCATACAATCCTTGCTCAAATGCCCAGTCCGACCGCACTTGAAGCAGCCGGAACTCCCTGCCTTGCACACCCTATCGTGCATTCTCCCACACTTGCCACATCGACCGTGGCTCTGCTGAATCCTGGATCTGTGACCTGAAACCTTGGGCTTTTTGCCCGAACTACCTGTACCCGAAACCGCCTCCGGTTTCCTCTTCTTCTCCATCTCAAGATCAATCTCCCTCTCCTGAGCCCTAGCAATCATGTCATCCAGCATTTTACAGCTGGACCGGCTCACAAACTGGCGGATATCGCTCCACAACATCTCATGGTAACGGGCCTTCTTCATCTCCTCGTCGGCTGCATACTGAGGAACGAGAAGAGCCCTCTCCCTGAACTTGGCGGTGATCTCCGCCACGGTCTCTGTAGTTTGGGTGAGATCCTGAAACTCTCTGGCTAACTGCTGCACCTCAATAACCGGTGCAAACTCCGCCCTAAACCTGGTAGAGAAATCAGCCCACATCATGGCATCTAGCGCTGCATCATCTCCAATGGTATGTCTGACCTCTTCCCACGAATCCCGTGCCCTGTCCTTCAGAAGACAGGACGCCAATCTAACCTTGTCCCCCTCGGGACACCTGCTCGTGCGGAAAGCGTTAGCCACATCCGCTAGCCACCTATTACTCGCTATGGGGTCCCGCGCCTCGTGATAATCTGGAGCTCCACATGCCCTGAACTCCCTGAACGTAAGTGTGCGTGACCCCATCATGGCTGCCACCTCGGCACGGAAGGTGCCCAACCTCTCATCCATCAGCTCTAGGATACCCTCCTTGATCGAACCGAAGATCACAGGAGTCTGCTCCAGTACGATACGAGTAATCTCTGAAGAAAGAAACTCTCTGGTCTGCTCATCCATACGCTTGTCCCCCGAGCCTGATCCTGATCCCTCCCCGGCACCTCCACTGCCGGCTGCTGGCCTCGAACGCAAAACCACCATTCTGAAACACATCATAGCAACATCAGAAAACTGAAATATCTCAAGGGATCATTGATACTACTACTAGCTTCCTGGTCTTGTCTCAGCCTTCCTTGATTCGAGTACGGATCCTCTGCTTTCAGTAGTACGGGCCCATACTACCTTCCACATCTATCCGTACTTTCCTCAAGAACTGCCTTGACTCCACCAAATCACTTCTGCTACTACTGATCTCTGCTACTCTCATCCTAGGCTTGCCCTAGGGAAATCTCTGACTCCACTCAAACCAGTCCTCAGCTGCTGAAGGCCTCCTTATAATGCTAATTAGCCATCACCTGAATACCATCACATGTGTTGAGGCTCAGATAATCCTTCGAGTAAAAAGCTCGTCCCTACAACGGTTGGACTCAAACAAGAGCTGCGCAATAGGGCCAAATCCAACACTATGAGATTATTCAACCCTGATCACATGTGACGTGACGTATTCACCTAATGGCTAACTCCCATCACTCAGAGTCCCACAAAGCACAAAGCAAGCAGCATTCGGACACAAGAAACTACTCAAGCAATTCTATCCTCATAACAAGAAAACTGTACTAGCATACAATGCTAAACTCATACTATCAGGCATAACCTAAACAGGCTATCCTACTGCTGTCTACTCAATACTAGCATGCAATTCTCATAAAGCTGAAACATATATAGCAGGCACATAAGTCATCCTCCTAGATCCTTAGTCCTATACTAGCATGCTGTTCTACTGAAACTGAAACTGAAGCTGGAACTAAAACTGAAACTGAACTAATAAACTTGTATGGGTAATTTGGGAGCACTTACTTGAGCTCGGCTGATCGCATGCACCACACCCTTATCTTGTTTAAAAATTCTTTTCTTTCTAAGTGCTTTTCAAAATTTCCTTTGAACACATTTTCCCTTTTTTTTTGCAAATCTTTTATCTTTCCCTTAGTTTGAGTTCAGATACACCCGGAGGTGTATCCGAATCCCTCAAACCAAGGCTCTGATACCAACTTGAAACATCCCAAAAATACGACCCGAAAATTTCATTTTTAATTTAACCAAAAATCATAAAACTGAGTATCATATAGTAAAACCATACGCTACGTATCTTAAACCATACTAAAATACTGTGAGAAAACTGAGTCACAACTGTATCAAAACATATCTAAGAAAACTGTATCAACTCCCAGGACAAAAACTGAATCTGTGGTGTGTGCGATGCCATCATCCCGAGCTCTTCCCTTTACGTGCGGAAGTACCTGAAACCAAAACTGAAACCGTAAGCACGAAGCTTAGTGATCTCCCCCAAACTACCACATACCATACAATACATATAAAGCACATACTGGGCCTTGCCCACTGCATCGGACCGAGGTCCGGACTAACTGGGGCCTTGCCCCCTGCATCGGACCGAAGTCCGGAAACTGACTGGGACCCCGTCCCCTGCATCGGACCGAAGTCCGGACTAACTGGGGCCTTTCCCCCTGCATCGGACCGAAGTCCGGAAACTGACTGGGACCCCGTCCCCTGCATCGGACCGAAGTTCGGAAACTCACTGAACATAGCATAGCATAACATATCAACTAGCATAAACACATATACTACATACTGCATCGGGCCGTTGCCCGGAACACATAACACATAACACATAATCCTGTCTGAGCCACGAAGGCATCAAAAATACTAACTACTGCATCGGACTGAAGTCCGAAAACTACTGCTAACTGAACGGGCCGGCATTATGGCCTTAGACCCGTTCCTACTGGAAGGAAACTCACCTCGTGATCTGGCTGCTGAGTGTATGGCTCTGGAAAACTATCTGCTGCTGCTCCGATATCTCCCCGGCTACAATTCCACAAATACACTCAATCAAATACTAATAACTGCATTGGGGTAAAACGACTCTTTTACCCCTGGCTAAAGTCAACTCTCCCGGTCAAAGTCAACCTACAGTTGACCTGACTCGCCGAGTTGGGCCGCCAACTCGCCGAGTCTCTATTCTCACTTCTCACCCTACTCGTGGCTACTCGTCGAGTATGGCAACGACTCGACGAGTCCCATCTAGATTCAAAAACTTAGGCA
Source organism: Lactuca sativa (assembly GCF_002870075.4). NCBI lineage: Eukaryota > Viridiplantae > Streptophyta > Magnoliopsida > Asterales > Asteraceae > Lactuca > Lactuca sativa. The sequence continues at coordinate 369,956,625 of NC_056627.2, read as the reverse complement.
ATCTGCATCCGACTCACCGAGTCATATGAACAACTCGACGAGTTGTTCTTGAGCTAAGAAGATTGTCTTGGACTCGCCGAGTTGTATGAACAACTCGTCGAGTCCTTTCATCACTGAGTCTGCCCTCCAACCCACTGAGTCCACTCTCCTACTCACAGGTCCCCACTCGACATCACTCAAAAGGGAAAAATTGGGGACTCGCGACTCGACTCGCCGAATCGTTCTTCCGACTCGCCGAGTCGCATCCATGCAGCTACTCTAAACTCGATTCTGCTTGAATCCAACGTCTAAAACTTATAGATCTGGGCTTCCTTAGCTCGATTAATACGTAAAGATTCTATCTTTACGTGTCCATAAGCATCCATGAAGATAATAAGGCTCAAAAAGCATGATAAAGGCTAGATCTAGGGTTCTCATGCAAAGCAACTTCAAAAAGGAAATATATCCGGGCTCTACAACTCCTAAATGAACAGATCTAGGGATATCTCGACCTATTAAGGCATCCATACATCTATAAGGTTGGAAAATACATCAAACTAGCCCTAGAAATGTTCTAATGGAGGTTTAAAGCATAAAACAGAAGGAATCCGAGAAATACCTCAATGAACTCTGATTTTTTTCCTTGGATCTTTGCTCTACACCTCTTCTCTTTGGTTCTTTCTTCTTTTTCTTCTTCAAACCTTCAAGATTCCACACAAAAACACTTTAATCAATCAAGGGATGGATTAGGGTTTCTCACAGCTCTCTGAGGGTGAAGGAGGCGAGTTTGGGGCACATAACACTGCTTAAATAGGGAGCAAACCCGGGGATTTAGGGTTTCTTCCTGGCAGGCAGACTCGCCGAGTCCCGAATATGGACTCGCCGAGTCGCCGACTAACACGTGCTCGAAATCCCGTCCCTACTCGACGAGTCGGGCTATAGACTCGCCGAGTCCCTCTTGAAAACTTCTAAATAAATGCCATGGAAGCAACATACCAGAGACGGGTCGTTACAACTTTGTGATTTGGATTTTGGCTTGTTGGCTTTAGCTTCAGATAATGATGTAAGGCATTTAGCAAAATATGTTGGTCAACATAAGCTAATAGAGGTGTATACAAAGCACGGGCAAACGAAAGTTCCCCACACATACTCGATGTCACCAAACCTGTCTAAGGTACGTATAGTTGAGATTGATTGTACCCCAAAAAGGTTGTTTTTCGAATGGCATGATACATAAGTTGAGCCTAATGATGTGTCGACATTTGAGCGTAATAGAAACAACCCTCCTGTTTCACCTACTAGAAATGAGCCTTCAATTGAAAAGGTGGACATGGTAACTGATAATGCAATTAACATGGAAACTGAAATTGAACATAATAGTGATGATAGTAGCAGTGGTGATGAGATCAACAGTGGTGATGATAGTGAGAGTCAAGATGGTGACTTTCTTGTGGACAAAGACAATATCATTGATGATGTTGAAGTTGACATGAGAGAATTCCACTTGAATGTTGACCCAAATGTTGAGTGGATTGGAGGTGCTTTAAAAAAAAGAATCATGTAGTTACAAAAGATGGGAATGAATCAAACCTTGAAGTTATAGACAATGAACTTTTCTTGTCTAACTCTTCATCGGACGATGGGATAGAAGGTGAAAGAAACAAAAAGATTAAAGCTATTAGAAGGGCACATGAGAACGAGAACACCCAAGTCAGTGAGCCTTTCTATTTATATCAGAAATATAATTCGTCAAAGGAGTTTAAATATAGGGTTAACCAACATGCAGTAGACACAAAAAGGGAGTTGGATTTTGAGAAGAATGATAAAAACAGAGTAAGGGTTGTATGCAAGGGAACCATAACAAGCCTAGGTGGTGGGACCGGTCAAGAAGTAGTCGACAAAGAAGGTAAGTGTCCTTGGGTTCTTTTAGCTGTAAGTGGAAACGTGACAAGTATTGGACAGTTAAAACATATGTTAGTGAACATAAATGTCTTCAAACAAGAAAGGTTAGGGCTTGTGATTACAAGTTTCTTTCAAAGCGAATTCTACAACTGGTGGAAGCAAACCCAAAAATTCCAGTCAAGGCTTTAAGGGAATAACTTCAACGTATCTACAAAGTAGATATTTCTAAGATGAAAGCCTTTAGGGCAAGAGAAGCAGTCTTAAAAATTATTAGGGGTGATTATGCCACTCAGTAAAGATCTTACAAGATTATTTGTTAGAGGTGCAGACTCAAAACCCAGACACCACTATCAAGCTTGATGTCGAAAGTGAACCAAATCCTGATGTTGAGACAAGAACCTTCAGACGCGTGTACGTGTGCCTTGGTGCTTTGAAGCAAGGATTTGCAGCAGGGAAGAGGGATTATCTTGGGGTAGACGGGGCTTTCATGAAAGGACCTTTCCATGGTCAAATTTTATCTGCTATGGTACATTTTCTCTTATGTTGTAGTTGAACCATATATTTTGATTTATTTTTTACTTTTATTTATTGGTTTGTATTGCACATGCTTTAGATGGGAATAATGGAATATATCCTTTAGCATATGTTGTGGTTGAAGCTGAGACATTGAACTCTTGGACATGGTTTTTAACTCACTTGGGTGATGACCTAGGGTTGGATTCAAATTCAAATTTTACATTTATATCAGACAGACAAAAGGTTATTTTCTTTTGTTTTGTATACTAATATCTAAAGGAAAAGATATCATTGACAAAATGTGTAACATCCCGAGTTCAGGAGTGCAAGTTCAGGGTTCAAAGTGTAATTGTGAAAGGGCAAATCGGCAAGTCCATGGGTGGACTCGGCGAGTAGGGTCATGACTCTGGTCGCGTGTTAAGTGGCCAACTCAGTGAGTCGGCGGCTGGACTCGGCGAGTTGGTGTTGGGTTGAGAAAACCCTAATTTCAGAGGATGAGCCATATTTAAAGGACATTATACCCTCTCCCCAGCCTCTTTACCCTCTCTTGAAGTCCAGAAAACCCTAAGGCGCGTTTGTGAGTGGTTTAAGAGCTTTTGAACCTTGGAGAAGAGATTTTGTAAAGCTAAGAGGCTTGGAGCAAGGGGCTTTGCAAGGATTTGGATTTCTCTTTCTGTTGGAGCTTTCGTTTGAGGTATTATTTCGTTGCTTGGGCTATTATTCATCATTTTGGAGTTTTTGGAAAAGATAGCATGTGGTGTTTTGAGTTTGGAGGTTAGATCTGAGGTTGCTACCTCAGATCTGGTATGGAGAAGGTCTAGAGTGCATTAAAGTCCCTGTTCTTGAGTGATTGGTGAAGCCATCTTGTCCCAAACCCTAACCCTAGAGTGTCTTATGCTTAGATCTCTTTGGATTCACGTAAAGTTTGCCACTTTACGTGATGGATGGGTTGTAGAAGGGTAGATCTGTGGTTTGGATCATTTGCATGGCCTGGGAAGCTTCTGAATGGATTAAGATCTAGAGGTACTCGGTGAGTCACAAAGGTGTACTCGGCGAGTTGCTTGAAGATGGGCAGGAACTCGGCAAGTTGGTTGAAGATAGCCGTGGACTCGGCGAGACTGTTCTCGGACTCGACGAGTCTGATCGTAAGGTCCTAACATTCTTTTGGTTGAGCCGTGAATCGGTGAGTCAAGGGAGGACTCGGTGAGTTGAGTGTGAGGGGACTCAGAGTCGTGGGACTCGGCGAGTCTCGGGGTGACTCGGCGAGTTGAGTCGCGAATTGAGGAAGTTCTGAGCATGGGGACTCGGCGAGTCATCGAGTTGACTCGGCGAGTAGAGTCAGTCAGGAGATTGACTTTGACCGAGGGTTGACCAGTTGACTTCCAGGGGCATTTTGGTAATTGTTGGCTTTTGTTTTGAGTTCAGTGTTGGTGTCGGCTAGTGGTGGAGATCTTGTTAGTGGTCGGAGCATCTTGGTCTTATCTTTTCAGTCGACATTTGCGAGGTGAGTTATCCTCACTATATCGACAGGGTCTATGGCACCAAGGCCGACCCTTTATCAGATTGTAATCCGGGTATCATTGTTATGTTATTGCTTTGCTATGTTTGCATCCTGGTAGTTAGGATGGTATATGTTAGAGACCCGGTTAGGTCAGTATCCTGGTTAGGATGATGTTATGCTATGTGATCTGCTAGATCGGTTTGGTTGGATGTGAATTGCTATATGATTGAATGTTTATCTGCACATGGTTGTTGGATTGGGGTTGGGTTGAGGCAGGTCCTGCTTTGTGCTATAGGCCAACATATCCAGGGCGGACCGGTTATCCCGAAGGCCCAACGAGCGGTCTGGACTGGCTGTAGGCCCCAAGAGGGCGGACCAGACGTGCCGAGGCTCGGAGAGTGGACCAGGCCGACTGAAGGCCCAATGCGGGCGGACCAGTCATACTGTAGACTCAAAGAGTGGACCAGGTGGATTGAAGGCCCTGTGCGGGTGGACCAATCACGATGTAGACTCGATGTATGTGGCTAGACTCAGAGGGTGGACCAGGTGGACTGAAGGCCGGTGCGGCGAACTAGTCATACAGTAGACCCGAAGTGCATGGCTGTTATGTGTTCTGTTATGATATGGCATGTTGTGTGTGTATGGTATTTGTGGTTGGTATTTTGGGGGTATCTCACTAAGCTTTCGGGCTTACAGTTGTGGTTTAATATTTTTCAGGTTCTTTAGGAGACTGTGGCAAGGCAAAGGCGTGATCGCACGATGTAGACTCGATGTATGTGGCTAGACTCAGAGGGTGGACCAGGTGGACTGAAGGCCGGTGCGGCGAACTAGTCATACAGTAGACCCGAAGTGCATGGCTGTTATGTGTTCTGTTATGATATGGCATGTTGTGTGTGTATGGTATTTGTGGTTGGTATTTTGGGGGTATCTCACTAAGCTTTCGGGCTTACAGTTGTGGTTTAATGTTTTTCAGGTTCTTTAGGAGACTGTGGCAAGGCAAAGGCGTGATCGTACAGCTCCTCATGATTTTGTTTTATGATGTGGTTTTGGGAAGACTCTGATAATAATTGTATTGAAAACCTTTTTGTAATAACTATATGAAACTGGGTTGTTTTCGAAAATTTTAAATTGGTTGAAATTTTAAGAGTGTTACAAGTTAGTATCAGAGCCTTGGTTTGAGTGAATTGGAGGAACATTCATGTGAATCCATTCTCAAATCAAGGAGAGTGTTCAAAAGAAAATTTAAAATGGTTTTCAAAATGAGTAAAGGAGGACGCGGGGGGTACGATCAGCCGGAGCCAGTAAGTAACCCCAAAATACCATACATGATATTTGTTTTTGAGCTTTGATAGAACATGAAGGCTAGTACTAGGCTAGGGATTCTTCAGGGTTTCATGTTAATGTTGCCTGATTTATGATGCCTGCTAGCCTAGGGTCTCTTCCGTGTGAGATTTGGAAGGTAGTATGGGCCCGTACTACTGAAAGCACAGGACCCATACGTGTATCAAAGAAACAATGACCTCTAGGGTTGGGTTGGGAGTTGGTTCCCGGGTTTGTGGGAAGTATTTGAGATCTTGCGGTGTTTTTCAGTATGGTGGTTACGAGGCATGCTGGGAGCGGATCCAGGTCATAATCGGGAGCAGGAGAGGGCGGTCAGGGTGGGTCAGTACCGCCCGAGGTTATTGGTCAGATGAGCACAGGCGAGTTGGATGCTAGGATTCGTGAGATCCTATATGATGAGGTTGCTGCGTTATTCCGGACCGAGTTTTCGGAGCTGTTTGGGTCGATCAAGACCGCCATGGTTGAGTATTTTGATGAGCGTTATGCGGCTCTCACAGAGACGGCTGCCGCGACGGCTACAGCGGCTGTAGCAGCGGCTGGTGAAGGAGCCGGTCGAGGTTTTAAATATCGGGACTTCGATAATACGAAGCCCCCTACCTTCGATGGAGTTTAGGACCCGATTGTTGCTATGAGATGTTTGTCGCACGTGGAAGGGTGTTTCTTCACGTGTTCATGTCCTGCTGATCAGAGGGTGAGGTGTGCTCTGAACCTGCTGAGGCTCGAGGCGAAGGATTGGTGGAGATTGACCACGGGGTCATATTCGGATGTGAATAGGTGCGAGACCTTGTTGGAGTTGCAGGAGGCCGCCAGGCGGCGTGAGTTGGAGATTGAGTTGCAGTTGCGAGAGCAGAGGCGGGATCCGGTGCAGTCGCAGCCAGCGCCGAAACGGTCCAAGACCATTGATTCTAGATTGGCAGATCAGATCAGCCACACTTGTGCGAAGTGTGGGAAGGGTCACACCGGAGTTTGTAGGTCCGGTGGTGCATGCCGCAAGTGCGGAAACGAGGGGCACTATGCGAGGGATTGTCGGCAGACAGCCTCGGTTCAGGATTTGAGGAATTGTTATCATTGCCATCAGGTTGGACACTTGAGGGTCAACTGTACACAGCTTGCTGCAAGACCAGTGCAGGCTCCAGCACCGGCCACTTTGAGGATTACGGGTGGAGGTCAGGGTGGAGCGGAGCCCCCAAGGGCACAGGGTCGTGCTTACCAGCTTACAACGGAGGAGGTCAGGGCAGTGCCGGATGCAGCTGCGGGTATGTTTTTTTCTTGATGTCTTGTTATTTGGTGATTATTGTGGAGTATTGTTTTTTTTGCTAGTCTCGCTGTGTGATTTTTGGTATTATATTCGTTGTTCCTTGAGGGTTGTGGTTTGGTTATGGGGTTGATGTTGGGAATTTCGTTGGTTATCATTCATGAGGATTATTAGTGGGAATCTGGCTTTTGGTCTAAATGTCGAGTAGCATCTGCATTCTGAGGAGTGGTTAGCTGAAGATCGGGTTTCTTTCGAGCCCGGGACGATCAGTGTTGTTATGTAAATTTGTGAAGATTGCTCGTTCTGGTGGGAATCAGTTCGCGTGTAAGGGTTTGTGTTGTGTAGGGTTGTCGAGGGAGGTCGGTGATGGAGACTGGTGGTTGATAGTCAGTGCTCTAAGTGGGGGAGAATTGAAGAATTCTCCGGAAGATCGATAAGCATGAGAGGTTGTTTAACTGTTGGGATTCAACAGTGGTTCTGTCAGCCAAGCGTAGGCTGGTATGAGCAAGTGTCAGACAGGCGGGGCAGGATGCAGACCAAGGGTGATTGATTGTGAAAGGCATGGGATCAGGCCGGGTTTGAGTATATAGGGTGGAGATAGAGTTCGGAACCCAAGTGGTTTTCCTTGGTAAGGAAAGGGAGAGGAATGTAGCTCCGAGAGGGAGTGTAAGTTCACGAAAGTGAAAGCAGTAGTGTGGAGTTATGATTGGGGTGTTGGAATTATGGTCATTGAGCAGCGTGTTTGTGGCAGTGGTATGGAATCACATCCGAATTGGATGTCTGGTGAGGCCACGGGAGGAATTCCGAGGGTGTAGAGCCAAGAGGCTCGGAAGGGATGCAGGGTTGGAGTCTTGGATTCCCAGCTTGATTTTGATCAAGGAATTGTGTATGTAGTAGTAATTCATCCTGGGGGATGTGTGGAGGTGTCGTCAGTGTGTCGGGTCTTCCCAACCTGAGGATGCTAGAGCCAGTTCAGCATGTGTATGTGTTTGTGGAGGAGAACTCATGGGAGTTGCTATGAAGCTGAAGGATGTGTCATCCTGTCAGCATGGAGTGGATAAGTTGGGCTTAGATCAGGATTCTGGTGGTTCAGGGTTATTTCTAGCTCGTATGAGTCAAGTGAATGTTGTGATCTGGAACGAGTGAAGTATCATGGAGTGGTACATGGCTGTTAAGTGTGGTTATCTGAGGATGAGGCCGGTGGCCGGCTTGTGGCGGTGGTCAGAACGCCGCAGGGGAAGAGTTGGGTTTTGGTGGTTGTGTTTTGAGGAACCTGGTCTGGTTAATGTCAGGAGGTGCATTGCGAGAGTAATTCTGGAATTGTGTTGCCATAGGCTTCGAGGACAAAGCCTAATTTAAGTGGGGGAGAATTGTAACATCCCGAGTTCAGGACTGCAAGTTCAAGGTTCAAAGTGCAAATGTGAAAGGGCAACTCGGCGAGTCCATGGGTGGACTCGGCGAGTAGGGTCGCGACTCTGGTCGCGTGTTAAGTGTCCAACTCGGTGAGTCGGCAGCTGGACTCGGCGAGTTGGTGCTGGGTGGAGAAAACCCTAATTTTAGAGGATGATCCATATTTAAAGGACATTATACCCTCTCCCCAGCCACTTTACCCTCTCTTGAAGTCCAGAAAACCCTAAGGCGCGTTTGTGAGTAGTTTAAGAACTTTTGAACCTTTGAGAAGAGATTTTGGAAAGCTAAGAGGCTTGGAGCAAGAGGCTTTGCAAGGATTTGGATTTCTCTTATGTTGGAGCTTTCCTTTGAGGTATTATTTCGTTGCTTGGGCTATTATTCATCATTTTGGAGTTTTTGGAAAAGATAACATGTGGTGTTTTGAGTTTGGAGGTTAGATCTGAGGGTGCTACCTCAGATCTGGTATGGAGAAGGTCTAGAGTGCATTAAAGTCCCTGTTCTTGAGTGATTGGTGAAGCCATCTTGTCCCAAACCCTAACCCTAGAGTGTCTTATGCTTAGATCTCTTTGGATTCACGTAAAGTTTGCCACTTTACGTGATGGATGGGTTGTAGAAGGGTAGATCTGTGGTTTGGATCATTTGCATGGCCTGGGAAGCTTCTGAATGGATTAAGATCTAGAGGTACTCGGCGAGTCACAAAGGTGTACTCGGCGAGTTGCTTGAAGATGGGCAGGAACTCGGCAAGTTGGTTGAAGATAGCCGTGGACTCGGCGAGACTGTTCTCGGACTCGACGAGTCTGATCGTAAGGTCCTAACATTCTTTTGGTTGAGCCGTGAATCGGTGAGTCAAGGGAGGACTCGGTGAGTTGAGTGTGAGGGGACTCAGAGTCGTGGGACTCGGCGAGTCTCGGGGTGACTCGGCGAGTTGAGTCGCGAATTGAGGAAGTTCTGAGCATGGGGACTCGGCGAGTCATCGAGTTGACTCGGCGAGTAGAGTCAGTCAGGAGATTGACTTTGACCGAGGGTTGACCAGTTGACTTCCAGGGGCATTTTGGTAATTGTTGGCTTTTGTTTTGAGTTCAGTGTTGGTGTCGGCTAGTGGTGGAGATCTTGTTAGTGGTCGGAGCATCTTGGTCTTATCTTTTCAGTCGACATTTGCGAGGTGAGTTATCCTCACTATATCGACAGGGTCTATGGCACCAAGGCCGACCCTTTATCAGATTGTAATCCGGGTATCATTGTTATGTTATTGCTTTGCTATGTTTGCATCCTGGTAGTTAGGATGGTATATGTTAGAGACCCGGTTAGGTCAGTATCCTGGTTAGGATGATGTTATGCTATGTGATCTGCTAGATCGGTTTGGTTGGATGTGAATTGCTATATGATTGAATGTTTATGTGCACATGGTTGTTGGACTGGGGTTGGGTTGAGGCGGGTCCTGCTTTGTGCTGTAGGCCAACATACCCAGGGCGGACCGGTTATCCCGAAGGTCCAGCAAGCGGTCCGGATAGGCTGTAGGCCTCAAGAGGGAGGACCAGATGTGCCGAGGCTCGGAGAGTGGACCAGGCTGACTGAAGGCCCAATGCGGGCGGACCAGTCATACTGTAGACTCAGAGAGTGGACCAGGTGGATTGAAGGCCCAGTGCGGGCGGACCAATCACGTTGTAGACTCGACGTATGTGGCTAGATTCGGAGGGTGGACCAGGTGGACTGAAGGCCGGTGCGGCGGACCAGTCACACAGTAGACCCGAAGTGCATGGTTGTTCTGTGTTCTGTTATGATATGGCATGTTGTGTGTGTATGGTATTTGTGGTTGGTATTTTGGGGGTATCTCACTAAGCTTTCGGGCTTACAGTTGTGGTTTAATGTTTTTCAAGTTCTTTAGGAGACTGTGGCAAGGCAAAGGCGTGATCGTACCGCTCCTCATGATTTTGTTTTATGATGTGGTTTTGGGAAGACTCTGATAATAATTGTATTGAAAACCTTTTTGTAATAACTATATGAAACTGGGTTGTTTTCGAAAATTTTAAATTGGTTGAAATTTTAGAGCGTTACAAGTTGGTATCAGAGCCTTGGTTTGAGTGAATTGGAGGAACATTCGTGTAAATCCAGTTTCAAATCAAGAAGAGTTTTCAAAAGAAAATTTAAAATGGTTTTCAAAACGAGTAAAGGAGGACGCGGGGGGTACGATCAGTTGGAGCCAATAAGTAACCCCAAGATACCATACATGATATTTGTTTTTAAGCTTTGATAGAGCAGCATGCTAGTACTAGGTTAGGGAATCTTCAGGGTTTCATGTTAATGTTACCTGATTTATGATGCCTGCTAGCCTAGGGTCTCTTCCGTGTGAGATTTCCTGTGTTCCTCTAGGAGTAAGGGTTGAGTGCTTGTTATGTTTGTTCTTCACTAGGGTGTTGTGGTGATACATGATACTAATATGGGTAGGTGTGGAAGGTAGTATGGGCCCATACTACTGAAAGCACAAGACCCATACGCGTATCAAAGAAACCATGACCTCTAGGGTTGGGTTGGGAGTTGGTTCCCGGGTTTGTGGGAAGTATCTGAGATCTTGCGGTGTTTTTCAGTATGGTGGTTACGAGGCATGCTGGGAGCGGATCCGGGTTGGGATCGGGAGCAGGAGAGGGCGGTCAGGGTGGGTCAGTACTGTCTGAGGTTATTGGTCAGATGAGCACAGGCGAGTTGGATGCTAGGATTCGTGAGATCCTGCATGGTGAGGTTGCTGCGTTATTCTGGACCGAGTTGTCGGAGTTGTTTGGGTCGATCAAGACCGCCATGGTTGAGTATTTTGATGAGTGCTATGCGGCTCTCACAGAGACGGCTACCGCGGTGGCTACAACGGATGTAGCAGCGGCAGGGGGAGGAGCCGGTCGAGGTTTTCAGTATCGGGACTTTGATAATACGAAGCCCCTACCTTCGATGGAGTTCAGGACCCGATTGTGGCTATGAGATGGTTGTAGGACGTGGAAGGGTGTTTCTTCACGTGTTCATGTCCTGCTGATCAGAGGGTGAGGTGTGCTCTGAACCTGTTGAGGCTCGGGGCAAAGGATTGGTGGAGATTGACTACGGGGTCATATTCGGATGCGCAGAGGTGCGAGACCTTGTTGGAGTTGCAGGAGGCCGCCAGGCGGCGTGAGTTGGAGATTGAGTTGCAGTTGCGAGAGCAGAGGCAGGCTCCGGTGCAGTCGTAGCCGGCGCCAAAACGGTCCAAGACCGTTGATTCTAGATTGGGAGATCAGAGCAGCCACACTTGTGGGAAGTGTGGGAAGGGTCACACCGGAGTTTGTAGGTCCGGTGGTGCATGCCGCAAGTGCGGAAAGGAGGGGCACTATGCAAGGGATTGTCGGCAGACAAGATTAGTGTGTAGTGAATGTGAATCAACGAACTTGTTCATGCAAGAACTGGGAAATAACTGGAATGCCAGGCACCCATGCTATATCTGCAATTTGGGACATGAAGAGAAATAATTTTACAAATGGTATTCTAGAAACCTTTTTTCATGAATGTTATTGGCTATCAACCTGGAGGAACATTTACTCTTTCAAAGTGGATCCGATAAATGGTAGAAGAACGTGGATGAAGTCACCTTGTCCAGCTACTTTGTTGCCTCCACAACACCGTGTCCCAATAGGGAGACCAAAAAAGAAAAGAAGGAAGTCAGCTACAGAAAAAGAGGATATGATCAAAGGGAATACAGTTTCTAAAGCATAAAAAACTGTTACATGTACCAAATGTAACAACAAAGGACACAATGTCAGGACTTGCAAAGGGCAGTTACCAACTATTGGTGGTGCATATGGGAAGAAGAAGGGAAAAAAGAAGAAGGAGAAAGGAAAAGAGAAAAAGAAAGGAAAAGAGAAGAAGAAAGGAAAAGAGAAGGATCCATTGTAAACTCTTATATCATGTGATGCTTTTATTTTGGTTAAACTATTATGTCATGTGATGTTTGTATTTTGGTTAAACTGTATTGTGTTTAGTATCACCAAAACAATTGCAGTTGGTACTTAGACATTTGTTTTTGGTTAAACTCTTATGTAACGCTTTTGTTTTAATGTTATCTAATGGATCAATTGTTGGTACTTTGACATTTGTTTTTGGTCATTTCATTTGGCATGTTTTTGGTCATATGTTAAATGGAAAATACCAAAAGATAACATTTGCAGTGCATCTATTAATGTACCAAAAGATACCCTTTCTCTCCCAATTCCAGCAATACAAGATGGTAATAATCCGTTGTAATCCTTTATAAGACAACAAAGTGCAACTATTAATTGTACCAAAATATACCCTTTCATTAAAATGCAGCAATACAAACATGCTAATATTACCCTTGCATTAGATGATCTTTAACCAAAAAGCACTACTGATATACCTAATACTACAACTTGTAAACAATTATCCCAAAAAACAAAATCCAAATGACAATTAACAACATTTTCAGATTCCGATTTTGGATTTCAAGTTCTTCATTCTGGATTTCAAGGTCACGATTTTGGATTTGAAGTTCTTCATTATGGATTTCAAGCTCAAGATTTTGGCTTTCAGCCTCATGCGTATGATTTTCTTCATCTACCCACGAAATAAATCCACTTCTTGGTCCCTGAAGTTTTCAATAGCCTCGATTAGCACAAACTAGGGTTCATCCTAGAAATTACCAAAAAAAATTGATAACTCAATTCCTGTAAAGGGCATGCATAAAAAGGCCTACCAGGGTTTCTCTTTGTTCCTGAAGTTCGTATGATCCCTACAGCTCTACACTTGCATTTCACCATAATCAATGTTGTGAATCTTCAATCTTCATGAGCAAAAGCAATGGAGTAGAAGAGGAGAAGTGGAAGCATCGATTGAGAAAAGAAGGAAGGAGAAGTAGTTTTAAGTCCGTTGTATGGTTGAAAGGACAAAAATGCCCCCAGCGTGCCACTCACGTGCGGAGTTCCTAACCCCAAATCAGACGGAGCGTTAACTAAGGGACTAGGCGGGTAGCGAAATAAAGTTATAGGGATGGTCCGAGTTAAAAATTGTTTCCAGGGACGAAGCGTGCAAGTAACACCAAACCATAGGGACCAACCGTGTAATTTTCTCTTATATTTTTGGTCCTTTATATGATTTTTTATAGTTTTCGTTTATTTTTGTATGTCTCCTCCATACATGATTGTTTGGCTCAAAATCTTATAAAAATAAAATTACTATCAAACACGCTTGAAGGTTTAAACTATGTTGACAAAATTTCTCCCACGAAACCTTATCCATATCGCACTGTGTTTTCAACATACGGGTTATCGTAGCATCGCGCGGAGGGTCCAAACCCTAGTTTTTTAAAAATGTCATGTATATTTTTGTCACTTGTCATTTTCTCATTATTTCTAATTTTCTTTTAAACTATTTATATTGATTAGCATGTGTATAATCAAAATTTTACATTTAAATTACTTTCTATTTATACCTCTTTGATTTTCTTCTATTTCCAGTTATGCCTCCTTAATATGCTTTACAACTTACTAATAAGTAAAAATGATTTTAGACGACTGACTCTTAAATTCAAAATTAAATCGGATTGTATAGGTTCAAACCAATTCATTAGTTATAATTATAATTATTATTATTATTATTATTATACATTAAAATACTTACTTATTCATTATTTCATTTGTACTTTTCTAAATTTTACTTTATAAAATATTTAATATTTACACATTTATATTAATTTTTGTTTAAACAGCCCGTATAATACACGGATCTCACACCTAGTATGTTAAAATATTTAATTTTTATGAGAACAAAATATTAGGTATTTTGTGAATAAAAAAAATAGAAAAAAGCTAAATTGAAGTTTAAACTGAAAATGTCAAAATATCAGGTCTTGTAATCAAGCATAATTGAAGCCATTACCGTAAATGTAAATATGACTGATGTAATAAGGTCATGTTTTAACTTGGGTATTTCTTCTTGCACACCAATTTAGTACACACCTATCTAGTTTTAGGCTTTTAGCCATATAATTTTTTAAAATCTAGAATTTTGAATAATGGCGTGTTTGGCAAAAGTAGTTGTTAGCTGGAAGCGGGTAGTGGATAGCGTGTAGCGGATAACTAGTAACGGGAAGCTGTAACTTTTATTTGTTATATGAGTGTTTGACAAAAGTACATGGAGCTTTTGAAATACATAAAATTACATAAAAGGACAATTAATTAAGGGATTTTCTAATATGTGCCCTAAGGGCACATATAAAAACATTAATTAAGAAAAATATTACCATAATTAAATAAAAAAATGCATTTATTATGGAAATTATTAATGTATCTCACATTTAATTATGGTGATAATCTTTTTAATTAATGTATTTCATATTTAATTATGGTAATATTTGTTATAATTAATGTTTCTTATATGTGCCCTTAGGGCACATGTTAGAAAATCCCATTAATTAAAAATAAATAAATATATAAACATATATTTTAAGGGTAACTATGGAAATTGATTTCAAAACCTCAGTAACGTTTAGTTAAACGCTACATGAAGTAGCTTTTAGATTTAAAGCGTTTTGTTTAAACTAAAAGCTAAACGTTCGTACTACCAAACGAAGTTTTTTGTTTAAACTAGAGCATTTTGTCAAAAGCTAAAAACTAGAAGCTCTCAAATGCTTCCAAAAGCTCTGTGTCAAACACGTCCTAATTCTTATTGGAACCCACTGCTTTTTCTTTCTTATTTTATTTTTTTTCTTATCAAACTGTTTACCCACTTTTTTTAATAGTATAATTTTCTTTTGTTTTTTTTTATATCGCTGCTACTTTTATTTGTAATGTCCTTTTATAAGTAGTTTTTATATATTAACTATGCTATACTTTATAACATATTTTAGGGAAAATGACACATCAGCCCTATGATGTTTTGCACATTTGCCTATTCACTCATTTACGTATTTTCCATGTTTTATGAGGGAACAAAATAGTTATTGACCTGTTCATTTGATCACCTAACCTGACACAACCGGTTAAATGTGACACGTAACCATTTATTTTTGTTAACCTGCCTAGTCAACAGTTGATGCAATGAATTTTTTAATAAAAAAATTCCATATAAACCCACTCAACTGCTTCTTCTCCACCTCGCTTGTGCTTTTCTCCACCCAACTTCTTCTTTTCTTTATCTATACCAACTTCAAATCGAGACTTTTGGAGGAAGCATGTATGCTTGATTCACAATTAAATTTAGGTTAGGGTTTAAGGATTAACAAACAAAAACGAAATGGGGGAACAGACAAAAACACCATGTCTAATAAGAAGAAACAGAAACACCACCACATAACTGATCAACACAGCCCTGAAAGCACAAAATTCTGGATCGAACCTCCTCCAACTCAAAACAAACGTCGTAAGGTACCCATTGTTTACTACCTCACTCGTAATGGCCACCTCGAACATGCACATTTCATTGAAGTTCCTATCTCACTGAAGGTGTTTATCTTCGATAGAATCTTTACTTTTCTTTTAACACGGTGAACAATATGTATTCTAGTTATTGAAGTTTGTTTTGAAATTTTAGATGCAATAGATTAGTTCTATTCGTGGAAAAGAATGGTTGTGTTGTACTCCTGGTCTTCTAAAAGGTTAGTAATAGCTATGATTTCAAATTGTAATCACTATCATGATTCATGAACAGAGAAATTGAATTGAATTGATTTAATTTCTATGGTCTAGGAGTTATAAAAACAGATTCGTCTGGCACGATTTACCAAAGAATGGTTTTATTTACCCGACGCACAACCAGATGTATATTCTGAAAGGATCAGAACTCTTTGACGTCCCCAGTGGTGATGCTCAGTTCGGCTCCCGAACTACCAGGTTCCCGGTCTTGTCTCGGCCTTTCCCGAATCGAGTACGGATCCTCTGCTTTCAGTAGTACGGGCCCATACTACCTTCCACATCTATCCGTACTTTCCTCAAGAATTGCTTCGACTCCACCAGGTCCCTTTTCCACTACTACTGCTCCCAACACTATCTCATCCTAGGCTTACCCTAGGGAACCTCCGACTCAACTCAAACTAGTCCTCAGCTGCTGAAGGCCTCCTTGTGATGCCAATTAGCCATCACCTGAATACCATCACATGTGATGAGGCTCAGATAATCCTTTGAGTAAAAGACTCGTCCTTACAACGGTTGGACTCAGACAAGACCGGCGCAATAGGGCCAAATCCAGTACTCTGAGATTATTCAACCCTGATCACATGTGACGTGACGTATTCACCTAATGGCTAACTCCCATCACTCAGGATCCCACAATGCACAAAGCAAGCAGCATTCAGACAAGGGAAAATCTAACCATAACATACTCAAGCAATCATATCTACATAGTAAGAATCTGTACTAGCATGCAACACAAACTCATAAACTCAGGCATAACCTAAACAGGCTATCCTACTACTGTCTAATCAACACTATCATGCAGCTCAAAACACATATAATAGGCACATAAGGCATCCTCCCTAGATCCTTAGTCCTAATCTAGCATGTTGTTCTACTAATTGATAATCATAACATAAACTTGTATGGTTATTTTGGGGTACTTACTTGAGCTCGGCTGATTGCATGCACCACACCCCTTTTCTCTTTTGAAAGTTCTTTTCTTTCGGAATTCATTTTGCTTTTCTAAAACTGTTTTTCTTTCTCAAAACTCTTTTTACAAAACTGTCTTTCACTTTGAAAATTTCTATACCAATTCCTTAGTTTGAGTTCAGACACACCCGAGAGTGTGCCCGAATCCCTCAAACCAAGGCTCTGATACCAACTTGTAACATCCCAAAATTTAAAACTAAAAATTTCTTTTAATTAAACATTAATTAAAGCAAATTCATCAATCCGAACAAAATCAGAGCATTAATTTACAAAACACATGTTCATTATCAGAGTAAAACATTCACAGGCTGTCTAATCTATGGTGTGTGCCATGCGATCACCCCGAGCTCTTCCCTCAGCTACCGGAAGTACCTGAAACCAAAACTGAAAACCGTAAGCACGAAGCTTAGTGAGTTCCCCACCCTACCACATACCATGCATAACCACATACTATACATACTGGGCCACGTCCGCTATCTTGGGCCTCACCCCCAGCCTCGGGCCTCGCCCGCTACAACGGCCCTGCCGCTCCAGGCCCCGCCTGGCTTCGAGCCCTGCTCAGATACAAATCTGTTTCGCTTAGGCCTCGCCTGTCACTGGGCCCGCCCGCCAACATATACTAACATATAACATATCACAACACATAAACTAATCATATGCTACCGAATCCTGCTCTAAAGGCCTCGCCCATGTCCTGCACTGGTGAGTCATGGAACCCCGTCCACACTCCTACTGGTAGTGAGATACGGGCCCAGCCCACACTCACTCTTTCCCTAACTTGGGCCTCGCCCCTGTTCTACTGCTAATGAGATGTGGAACACCATCCACCCTCTGCTATTGGTGAGGTACGGGACCTCGCCTACACTCACCTCCCTACCAGGCACATACATGTATCACACAGACAACAAGTATAAAACTATCATATAAACCATTCCTTGGGAACCCGCCTGCTATCATTGGACCTCGTCCTGAATATCATACTAGCATACTGTGCCTAGGGCTAACCCCCAGGTCTTCTACTCATAACTACATGGGCCGACATTATGGCCTTAGACCCATTCACACAAAGGGGAAACTCACCTGCACTTGCTGATCTTGCTGATAACCCTCTCTGGTTACTGCCCGGCAACTCTCTGAACTCCCGCTCCACTAGCTCCCCGAGCTACCAATATCAATGCAACACTTAGTCTAACTGTCCCCCGAAAGTCGACTAAATCAACTCTGATCAAAGTCAAAGTCCTGGTCAAGGTCAACCTTCCAGGTCAACCCTACTCGCCGAGTCAACCTACTGACTCGCCGAGTTCATATGCTCAGAGTCCTTCCATTCGCGACTCGACTCGCCGAGTCAGTCCATGACTCGCCGAGTCTATCGATTTCCGAGTCGTGACCTGTCCAACTCACCGAGTCTCCACTCGAATCACTGATTCGAGTCTCAACTCGAAGGGTTTGGGGTTTCAGATCCTGATTCGCCGAGTCCAAGGCAATCTTCATCCGACTCGACGAGTTGTTCATCCCACTCGTTGAGTTCCTCCTCATCTTCATGCTACTCGCCGAGTCCATTCAGATCTTCATACATGCAGAGGGCTTTTGAGTCATGCATGGACTCCAAACTGTAGATCTATCGCCTATTCCTCACGTAAAGTTGTGAACTTTACGTTTAGAGAAGGAGATCTAGGCTAAACACACCATGAACTAGGGTTTAAGGCAAGGAGGCTCTATAATCAACTCAAGGGCAGTTACTTTATGCTTCACAAGGCCAAAATGTGTTTAGATCCGAAGTAGCAACCTCATATCTGGTTTCTAACTCATATGAATATCTAAACATGGCTTAAAAAGCCCCAAAACTCACAACTAGAACAGATCTAAATGAAGGAAACGACTTAGTACCTTCAATAACTCAGAAAGGTTCCACAAACTCTAAATCTAAGGCCAACCCTTGAAGCTTCAATGATTTCCCCCTTCCTTCTTCCTTCAAATCATCCAAAAATGGCTTGGAAGCTTGAATGAGCAATAATGGGGCTTAGGGTTCGGTGTTCTGGGTGAGAGAGGCAGTAAAGGAACCCTAGGGGAGAGAACGAGTCATTTAAATAGGCACCAAGCCCCGGATTTAGGGTTTTCCTCGCTCAAACCAGACTCGCCGAGTCTCCTTAGCCGACTCGCCGAGTCGGTCACTTATTCCTTGACCCGGATCCCGCTCGGACTCGCCGAGTTCCTCCTTGGACTCGACGAGTGGTCCCTTAAACTTAGGGTTTCCTTTCCTTTCTTGGCCTTCCTGACTTTGGGTGTTACAACTCTCCCCCACTTAAACTAAACTTCGTCCTCGAAGTTTGCTATGGCCAACCGCCTGCGATCTGCTTCTAATACTCTACTAATTGATCCAACACCAGCTGCCCACCTCCGCTGGTCTTTCGCCCGGTCATTCCGATTAACATTAATCCTTGCGGATAATAATCTTGGGTCAACCCTGACCTTGAACATTATGGAAACACCACTTACTCAACCGACAATCCTTCTGGTACTCTCCGAGTACTGCATTGAACCTATAGGGGTTCACCCCTTCTTTCCTTGCACGATTACCTTGCCTTCCCAAGGCGATGCTTCATAACCAACTATTTCCTCTGACACTGTGAAGGTCCTATCTTCACCAAATCCATTACTCCCGCTACCTCCAATACGGGTCATTATCACCAGTGTCCACTGGGCATTTCTTTCAACTATAATTTGGTGTCGAGCACCCCACGATCAACTAACTGAAATTCACCATAGACTGCTTACCAGCACTGCTACTGACTGAAAATTTCTGCTATTCCTTATCTGCCTTCTGGAGGAACTGAGACCACCCTGGTCCTTACCAATCTATCAATATCTGGATTGCCGGCTCCCACCGGTCGCTAGTCCCAACACAACTCCTAGTCGCTCCCAACGACTTTCGAAGAAACTTAGACCACCTATAACTGCTCAATGTATTCTGCCATTCAGGCACTACAATCTTGGGATCCTCGATTCCCTATCTTGACACTAAGGTCCCTACCAGGTCCCACCTATGCTGCTAAAACTCACGGGCCTCGCCCACGGGTCTCACCCGCCTCTATCCTTCTAGTCCCACTTGTCTAAACACTCTCGCTCGGGCCTCGTCCACAGGTCTCACCCAACCATACTACTGAGCAACCCTGCTCTCAGGTCTCACCTATACTGTTACTCTCATACGGGCCTCGCCCACGGGTCTCACCTAACTATATCCTGTAGCGGCCTCTCCCAAGGTCTCACCTTTCAAGGGCTATACATGCAAACTCCCTACCATTCTCGTCCACTACCAATTCCTGATCTCTATCTGATCACTAGGAGATAAGGGCCTCGCCCCAACTCCGCCATCGAAGCTACTATGGAATGCTACGGATTACCCGCAGTCTTACATCACCTTCCATCACTGACTGCTAGTGGATGCTATGGCTGCCCCGTAGTCATACAACACTTTCTACCACTGACCGCTAGTACGAAAGCACCTTGTGCTATCAGTTCTCAAGATCCTCCTTCCAACTCACTCGAGTCCTACAGGCGATCCTCCAACCTGAATTCCCAACCATGTACTAACCATCACCATTAAACACACTAACTAATGGGGAGTTTCAAACTCCCAACCCTGAACTCCTCAATCCATCAAACTCTATACTACTTCTTTTCCTTCTCAGAGATCGCGTACTCATTCTAGGTCTACGTGCTCTTACCCTTATACACTCGGAGGATTCTCCCCCACTTCAATCTTGCTTACACCCCGCTGCTCAATGCTCGAAAGGAAATCCCAATCCTTGCTACCATTCCATAATCAATCTACTGAGGAACCCCAAGCTTAACATAGCTAGGGATCTAACCAGTCCATTTCTAAAACTATACGTCTCCGAACTAGCGAGACATACCAAGTCCCTCCCAGGCATGCTACAGTTACTACATCCTAAGTAACCCACTCCAATAGAGCCCCTCCTTTAACTACCATTCAAATATCCAAGGTATGCAGATGGCATATAACTCGATCACAATCAAGCCGCACAAAAATAAAATACTCATACCGATAATGATGCAGAACCATAACAATATAATCACGCACAAATAAAAGAACTGAAAACGGAAGTCGCATACCTGTAACGTCCGATGCTGCTCGTGTCTCCAAGGTGGTCATCTGAAAAGCCCTGCCTCCTACCGTAGGCGCCTCTGCACGGCCCTAATGGCCATCCGTGATCCTCAAAGCTGCATGGGCAGGTGCCATCACCCGTCCTGCCGGAAGCAAACTGGGGCACTGGGCCTTCTTGTGGCCCCACTGATTGCAGTGAAAACATATCAGGTCAGATCCCTGAGTGGTGGTAACAGTACAATCCCTGCTAAAATGACCAGTCTGACCGCACTTGAAGCAGCCAGACTCATCATCGCTACCGCTCCTGCACGGGCCCCTGTGCGCCCTGCCACACTTCCTGCACCGACTGCGGTCCTGATAATCCCTCGATCTCGAATCCGATCCCCTAGGCCTTTTGCCCGAGCCCGTGGCTGCCTAAATCTCATCCGGCTTCCTCTTCCGGATCTGCTCCAAATCAATCTCTCTCTCTCTAGCTCGCGCGATCATATCCTCCAACGTTTTGCAGCTGGACCTGCTCACAAACTGCCTGATGTCATCCCTCAACATCTCATGGTATCGGGCCTTCTTCATCTCCTCGTCCGCGACATACTACGGTACAAGAAGATCCCTCTCCCTGAACTTGGCGGTGATCTCCGCCACAGTCTCAGCGGTCTACGTCAAATCCTGAAACTCCCATGCCAACTGCTGCACCTCAATAATTGGCGAAAACTTTGCCCTGAACCTGGACGAGAAATCGCTCATGTCATCGCGTCTAACGCGGCATCATCCCCCAAAGCATGACTGATCTCCTCCCACCAATCCCTCGCTTTGTCCTTCAGAAGACAGGAAGCGAGTCTGACCTTGTCCCCCTCAGGACACCGGCTCGTATGGAATGCGTTGGCAACATCAGCCAACCATCTGCTGCTAGCGATGGGGTCCCTAGCCCCATGATAATCTCGTGCCCCGCAAGCCCTGAACTCTCGAAATGTCATGGTACACGCTCCCACCAAAGTCATCATCTCCGTATGGAAGGCTCCTAGCCTCTCATCCAAAATCTCCAATATACCCTCCTTGACCGTGCCAAAGATCACAGGAGTCTAATCTAAAATACTGCGCGTAACCTCCACTGATATCAACTCCCTCATTCGCTCTTTGAGTTGCTCAGCTCCTGAACCTGAGCCTGATCCCTCTCCGGTGCCTGATCCGCCCGCTGGTCTCTCTCGCAACGTCACCATGCTGGAAATATACCACAACCACTATCAGAATACTTATAGCAGATGCGAGACTGAACACACGCACTACCAGGTTCCCGGTCTTGTCTCGGCCTTTCCCGAATCGAGTACGGATCCTTTGCTTTTAGTAGTACGGGCCCATACTACCTTCCACATCTATCCGTACTTTCCTCAAGAATTGCTTCGACTCCATCAGGTCCCTTTTCCACTACTACTGCTCCCAGCATTATCTCATCCTAGGCTTACTCTAGGGAACCTCCGACTCAACTCAAACCAGTCCTCAGCTGCTGAAGGCCTCCTTGTGATGCCAATTAGCCATCACCTGAATACCATCACATGTGACGAGGCTCAGATAATCCTTTGAGTAAAAGACTCGTCCCTACAACGGTTGGACTCAGACAAGACCTGCGCAATAGGGCCAAATCCATTACTCTGAGATTATTCAACCCTGATCACATGTGACGTGACGTATTCACCTAATGGCTAACTCCCATCACTCAGGAGCCCACAATTCACAAAGCAAGCAGCATTTAGACAAGGGAAAATCTAACCATAACATACTCAAGAAATCATATCCACATAGCAAGAATCAGTACTAGCATGCAACACAAACTCATAAACTCAGGCATAACCTAAACATGCTATCCTACTACTGTCTAATCAACACTATCATGCAGCTCAAAACACATATAATAGGCACATAAGGCATTCTCCTTGGATCCTTAGTCCTAATCTAGCATGTTGTTCTACTAACTTATAATCATAACATAAACTTGTATGGGTATTTTGGGGGTACTTACTTGAGCTCGGCTGATTGCATGCACCACACCCCTTTTCTCTCTTCAAAGTTCTTTTCTTTCGGAATTCTTTTTGCTTTTCTAAAACTGTTTTTCTTTCTCAAAACTCTTTTTACAAAACTGTCTTTCACTTTGAAAATCTCTATACCAATTCCTTAGTTTGAGTTCAGACACACCCGAGAGTGTGCCTGAATCCCTCAAACCAAGGCTTTGATACCAACTTGTAACATCCCAAAATTTAAGACTAAAAATTTCTCTTAATAAAACATTACTTAAAGCAAATTCATCAATTCGAACATAATCAGAGCATTAATTTACAAAACACATGTTCATTATCAGAGTAAAACATTCCCAGACTGTCTAATCTATGGTGTGTGCCATGCGATCACCCCGAGCTCTTCCCTCCGCTACCGGAAGTACCTGAAACCAAAACTGAAAACCGTAAGCACGAAGCTTAGTGAGTTCCCCACCCTACCACATACCATTCATAACCACATACTGTACATACTGGGCCACGCCCGCTGTCTTGGGCCTCGCCCCCTGCCTCGGGCCTCGCCCGCTACAACGGCCCCGCCGCTCCAGGCCCCGCCTGGCTTCGAGCCCCACTCGGATACAGATCTGTTTCGCTTAGGCCTCGCCTGTCACTGAGTGTGACATCCCCATTTTTCACGGCCAGAAAAGACCGGTTTTGTTTATGCTTTGTAAAAATCAGAGTACTTCTTTTCATAACATTTTTGTTCCCAGAAAAACACGATAAATACGTTATCAAAACATTTTCGAAGAGACGTATTTTATTCATTTTAAAACGTTTGGGATGTCATCGTCAATACAGAAACATAAGCATAAACGGAACTTACATTTATTTACACTAGTGATCTACATCTCTTTAATCTCTCAGTGTAATGTGACTTCATATCAACACCTGTGATATAAATAAACTGAGTGAGTCAGGTTGGGAAACCTGGTGAGTACATAGGGTTTTCAACCCACAATAATATAATTATTATGTTTAAACAATCAAACAATCAACCCAATTACCCATCCCCATTATCTTCTTTAGTCTTAAGGATCTGCCCTAAGAATCAGCTATTCCTCGTTTATTTATTCCTAAGGATCATCCTAAGGAATCGGCACGAAGTCCATCGTTACCAAGGCTTATAGATTATAACTGGTGAACACGTAGTCCAAAACATCTGGTAAACACTTAGTTCAAAAATATCTAGTGAACACACTTAGTTCAAAATACCTAGTGAACACACTTAGTTCAAATACCTAGTGAACACAATCAGTTCAAATACCTAGTGAGCACACTCAGTTCAAAAATACCTAGTGAACACACTCAGTTCAAAATACCTAGTGAACACACTCAGTTCAAAAATACCTAATGAGCACCTAGTTCAAAAACACCTACAGGTTACGAGCCTGCTAGCGTTCCACTGGACTGTCTAGTATCATCCATGGTCATCATCTATACTCCACTAGATGACTGGATCACTGTCAACATTGATGTCTTTCATCGTGTTATCACACAACAACTGTTTCATCTACCCATGTTTTACCCAACACATTTTGTAGATATAAAATACATATATAGTTTAAATCATTTAAAACATGTATAAAAATCTTTCACCCAGCATAGACAGCAAGTATTCAGAAAATATGCACACATAGCACGTAATTTATATTAAAATACTTCATATATATGTGTAAGATGAAAGGGACTATGCACTCACCTGATAAGGTGATGACTCGGTACTCGGACATCACTTCGTTACTGTTAAAACAATTTCCCTCGGACAAAACATAGTATCATTACCATATTATTACTATTATATAAGCGTTAAGAAACACTCTTATATAACTCATAATAATAGCCAAAATACTTATTATAAGTTCCTAATAACGTTACTATATTAAAACATAAGCTATACTAAAGATAGGGTAGGCATAACTCACTTACATCGGGTTTTTCTCAAAACTGGGCACCACTGGAGTAGCGTTCTCAAGCCGAAAGGCTCTTCTTCTCGGAGCCGTCGGGCACTCCGAGGCTTCCGCCTCGTGCTAGGGAGGTTCCCTAGGCTTTTCGGGGGGGGGGGGGGGGGGGGGGGGGTTGGGGGCTAGAGAGAAGTTCTAGAGAGAGAGAGGGAAGTTATGGGAGGTATGAGGAATGAATGGAGTCCTCACAACTTATTTATATGGGCTGGAGGAAGGTTCACATCGTGAGCCAGGCTGGCTGCAGCCAGGCGCAGCCTGGTGCTGACACGTGGCATCGCACACAGGGTGGAAATTAGCCGATTTTCAAAAATTCATAACTTTTGCATACGAACTCCGTTTTCGACGTTATTTATATCCACGCGTAGGTAAAAATAAGATCTACAACTTTCATTTAGACTCCATCGGCTAATTTTTTACCGATCTTAAATTTAACAGTAGGAGGAGTTTAGACTGCTAAATGACCGCGAAGAATTCGTAACTCCTTCATACGGAATCCGTTTTCGTCTATCTTTTTACCGTTGAGTTCCTATTAATGAGATCTTCAACTCTCATTAAGGTTGCGTAAGCCAAAAACTGCTCGAACTAAAATTCAAGTTTCGGGTCGTGCACTGCTATGCCAAATCTTAGAAAAATCACAACTTCCTCATACGAAGTCTGATTTGGGCGTTTTTTTGTATGTTCTCGGTTTAATGTATACTACAACTTTTGTTTAGATCACTAAGGCTAAAAAGTCCTCTATCTTAAATTCACTATTTACGTCTCCCGGTGCCATGCCAGTTTTGCCGAAAAACTTCGACGGGCCATAACTTCTTTGTTATAACTCGGATTTCGGCGTTCTTTATATGTACGGAGACCTTGAGACATATTCTACAACTTGGTTAAGATTATTTATTATAAATAATCTTTTGCCTAAAAGTCGTTTTCGACCCCTATTATCTCTAAATTGACTAGCTCGGATCTACGGGCGTTACAATTATCTCCCCCTTAGGATGATTACCTCCCGGAATCATCAACGAAACAGGGCTCACATGATGACTCCATACGTTATTCAGACAACAAGTATTCAGACAATATGCACACAACTTTCATTTAGACTCTGTCGGCTAATTCTTGACCAATCTTAAATTTAATAGTAGGAGGAGTTTAGACTGCTAAATGACCGCGAAGAATTCGTAACTCCTTCATACGGAATCCGTTTTCGTCTATCTTTTTACCGTTGAGTTCCTATTAATGAGATCTTCAACTCTCATTAGGGTTGCGTAGGCCAAAAACTGCTCGAACTAAAATTCGAGTTTCGGGTCGTGCACTGCTATGCCAAATCTTAGAAAAATCATAATTTCCTCATACGAAGTCAGATTTGGGCGTTCTTTTTTTGTATGTTCTCGGTTTAATGTATAATACAACTTTTGTTTAGATCACTAAGGCTAAAAAGTCTTATATCTTAAATTCACTATTTACGTCTCCCAGTGCCATGCCGGTTTTGCCGAAAAACTTCGACGGACCATAACTTCTTTGTTATAACTCGGATTTCGGCGTTCTTTATATGTACGGAGACCTTGAGACATATTCTACAACTTGGTTAAGATTATTTATTATAAATAATCTTTTGCCTAAAAGTCGTTTTCGACCCCTATCTTTAAATTGACTAGCCCGGATCTACGGGCGTTACACTGGGCCCCGCCCGCCAACATATACTAACACATAACATATCACAACACATAAACTAATCATATGCTAACAAATCCTGCTCTAAAGACCTCGCCTATCTTGGGCCTCGCCCATGTCCTGCACTGGTGAGTCATGGAACCCCGTCCACACTCCTACTGGTAGGGAGATACGGGCCCAACCCACACTCACTCTTTCCCTAACTTGGGCCTCGCCCCTGTTCTGCTGCTAATGAGATGTGGAACACCATCCACCCTCTGCTATTGGTGAGGTACGGGACCTCGCCCACACTCACCTCCCTACTAGGCACATACATGTATCACACAGACAACAAGTATAAAATATCATATAAACCATTCTTTGGGCACCTGCCTGCTATCATTGGACATCATCCTGAATATATATATATATATATATATATATATATATATATATATATATATATATATATATATATTCTCATTCTAATCTTAAGGCTAAAATTAAAAATAATAATAATAGCTTATGTAGTCCCTCGGTCGTTGACTTTTACATAAGCTAATCAGAATACGTAAACAAATAATATTAAACAGTGGTCCGACTAGGCGGCAACTCGGGTAGCTGAGGGTGGTCCGACTACGACAATCTGGTGGTTTCGGCGATCTGGAGAAACGACGGCGGCATGTAATTTCTAATCTTTAATTTATATGTGTATAACTATTTGATGCACCTGATGCCTCCTATTTCGATATTATCGTCCGATGGAATATTTAATCAATTCGTTTTCATATTTTATTTTTAATTAATTTTTTAATCTAACTTTTAATTATAAATAAATTACAGAATCATAAAATAAACTCATATGAATTTTTTTTTTGAGTATTTTCATTAAATCAAATAATACACTCCTAAGTACTTTAAAGAAAACTATGATTTTATAGAACTTTTTTATTTTTACTTTTCGTAATAATAATTAAATTATAATTATTATTTTGATTTTATGTGTTTCTTAACTTAAAATAATGAAAACAAGACAACAAAAAAACAACGAAATTGAAAAATAAAGTAACTTTTTTTTCCATTATGTCGTAAAACCATTTTGTAACTTACTGTATTAATGCATTTAATGATATATATCATATTTTACAAAAGAAAAAACATCATAAATGGTCCCTGTGGTTTCCCAAAATCTGAAGTTCAGTCCCCGTGGTTTAAAAACGTCATAGATGGTTCATGTGTTTTCAAGACTTTTGACGATTGGTCGTTATTGCTAACCCCGTTAAGTTTTGTCCGTTAACTGAGGGGGATTTTCGTCATTTCACTCCCACAGGGACCATTTATGATTTTTTTCTCGTATATTTAAAAATAATAATATAATTAAATATATAAAAGGTCTCTCTCTCTCTCTCTCTCTCACACACACACAAACCAACAATAAGAGACAACATCGTAAAATGACGGATCGTTTCTACCTAAATGAAATGACGGAGTTCATCAAAGAGGAAGACTCACCGCCACCTTAAACCACCACAAATCCCCAAACAAAGACTCTATCTCTTCCCTACAACATATTTTCTGATCAACTCAGATGAGCAGCCTTTGACCTCAAACAAATTGTATTTTTTTAATTCTTTATTCCCTCAATTTCTGTTTTCTCCCTTTCTTTCTTGTGTTGATTTTTGATTTAAACATGTTCCCAATTATAGATTGTGTCGGAGACTTGAGGAAACACCGGGAAACGCTTAAACGATTACACGCTGTACACAGGTGTATCTGCACTTGGTGTCGTCGTGACCAAACAAAGAAATAGAGACGAACATGAAACCAAGAACAACAAAGAACATGAAAGATCTACCCCTTTTTATCTCTTTACCTAAATCAAACTTTATTTCCCTTCTATCATCTCTTCATTCACACAAAGACACCTGATTTCAGTTTTATTCAAATTTAAGGTTTCGATTCAGACTTACCCTCTGCCGCCACCGGAGAAGACACACTGTAAAGGATATCATAATCAATTATGCTTCTTAGATGCGTGCGTCTTACGTGCGTCCTGACAAGAAGAAGAAATCGCAACCCTTTTCTACGACTTGTTCTTAATCGATGAGGCGGCAAAAATCAAAGCTCACTTCAATCTCTTTTCTCCTAAATCAATCGAGCTCTCATCTATTTCTATATTTCCTTAATCACACAAGGTTCGGTCCTCCTTCTCCAATCGATCGCAATCCTTCCCTCTTATCTCGAATTTGATGTTGCAGTATCAGTACAGGGTCATATTTGGTGTTGTAGATGTAGACAGTGAACCATGATTCGAGATTTATGTGTAAGATTGGTCACTGGTGGTAGTGGGTATGAAGGTGGTTGTCAGGGTGATAGATATGGTGTTCGCCGGAGGTGGTGTGTAAGAAGCCGCTCACAAAATGTACGCTACGATGGTTGATTCAAGGCTTTACAGTTTCCACATTCTGAGAGAGAGAGAGAGAGAGAGAGAGAGAGAGAGAGAGAGAGAGAGAGAGAGAGAGAAAGAGAGAGAGAGACCTTTTATATATTTAATTGTATTTATTTTAATAATAAAAATACAAGGAAACATCATAAATGGTCCCTGTGGGAGTGAAATGACGAAAATGCCCCTCAGTTAACGGACAAAACTTAACGGAGTTAGCAATAAGGACCAATCGTCAAAAGTTTTGAAAGCACAGGGACCATCTATGACGTTTTTAAACCACGGGGACTGAACTTCAGATTTTGAAAAACCACGGGGACTATTTATGATGTTTTTTCTTTACAAAATATAATAATTTTATATTTTTTGTTCTATTTAACTTATTTATGAAAAATAAGTTTGAAATTAAATATTTAAATAACCAAAAAGTAATATAATAAATTAGTTGGTAATAAAAATGTAATTGCTAAATAATATAATTAATATTGATTAAACATTAATAAAGTAAGAATAATTATTATTAATTATTGCTAAATAGTATATGACCCTTTAACTTTG
This sequence comes from Lactuca sativa, assembly GCF_002870075.4. NCBI lineage: Eukaryota > Viridiplantae > Streptophyta > Magnoliopsida > Asterales > Asteraceae > Lactuca > Lactuca sativa. Next base: position 369,927,317 of record NC_056627.2, on the reverse strand, counting down.
CATGATGCTATTAAATTTTCGTATGCGGTCCTTTCTTTTATGAAAAACATATACAATTTGGACGGATGTGATATGAGGTTGGATTTTTTGATAAAAATTAAAAAAAATAACTATTTTATAAGAAACCATCGAACTAACTTTATTCTTTTAATCATAAGAAAAAATAAAAATAGCTGGAATTATATGTACAACATAAGTTTTCAAAGAATTAAATATTGAATATAAAAATGTGTGTTTTGAAGTAAAGAAATATTAAAACATTTAAGAAACTAACATTCTGTCTGACTTTTTGACGCCGACTCAATTAGTCTACAACCACAAAATTAGAAACGACTGGGTCCAAGAAAAAGAGTTGAGAAAGTTCATTCCTATATTCTATTTTCATCGTTTATTTTAAAAAACCCGTGAATCACATAAAAATAGTATATATCGACCGTCTATTCTTTTTTAATAGTCAAACTTGATTAATAAAATGTCTTCACCACACACAAATCTGGTTAGAAAAACTCATCTATTAGATGATTTTAGTATGACTTATTTTAATTTGTGAAATTTGACCTTTTTTTCATATGACAAAATCAAATTTTTAATTGGTTGCTAAAATAATAATAAAAAAACTAAAATAAATCAGGAAAAATTCATACAACTGTTGTAGTTTATTTTTTTTTTCGTTTAACCATTAAAATAATTTATTTTGGTTTAACCGTCGAAATAATTTTTTTCCGATTTAACCACCGAAAATTTATTTTATTTTCGGTTTAACCACTGAAAGTTATGTTTTTTTCCATAATATTGTAAGTTTTTTTTTTCTTTTACTTTTTTTTTTCAGGTTGTGAATAGCATACATCAATTGGAACAATATATTTTTCTTAAAGACGCTTTTAAAAAAAATTCAAAGTTTCAAGTATTAAATCATAAAAAAAAAAAAAAAATCTTTGAGTGGTTAAACCGAACAAATTCCAAATTATAGTGTTTTTATTTTTATAAAATCCAATATTTTATGTATTGGTTTTGTGAAAAATAAAATAATTTCTCAGTGGTTAAATTAGAAAAAAATTGTTGGATAGTTCTTTTACGGAATTTTCACAGAAAATAACAAAAATAACGTTATGAAACAAGTGTCGGTCTTGGGCCATTAGAGCCATTAAATTTCTAAAGATTTCAAATGTATCTAATTTTAAACAATGATTTCCATGGAGAAGGAAGGTGATCATTATTCATGAGTATCCTAACAACTTGATTCTCCGACAGCTAGTCTTTCCGAATTTAGAATACAATATTATCTATCTAATTATTTAACAAAATAAAACGTATATGTACCAAATAATACCATACCCTATTGAAATTCAACAAAATTACAGACGTAAACATATAAAATCGTAAATCAAATATGAATTACAGATACAGGGGAGAGATATACGGAATTGAAACATAAAGACATTGAAAGTAGCAATCGGCTTCAAACAGATATATATATTTATAATATAAGAATGATGAATTATATAAGAAGTAAATGAAGTCAGGAAAAAGAAAGAAGAAATTTCAAAAATCAGCAAAAATTAACGTTGGCAACGCGTAATGGTACTGCAACCACGCTGATAAGGATTGGCCTGACCACCGGATCGACAGTTATAATACGAGGAACCTCTCTGAGAGCAGGGCACATTGTTTGGTTGCAGCGCTCCATAACTTATGTGGTTGGAGGTAGCTAATATGCGCCTGGTACTCTCCGATTCCATCTCAAATTCTCCTCCGGCCATACACTCCGCAATTGACCCGGTACACCGTCCTCCTCTTTGCTTCGATAACCAGTTAAACTCGTCTGCGCCGGCAGCAGCTGGCCGGAGTATCAAGGCAGAGGAGATCAGCAATAGGTGAAGAAGAAGAAGAAGGGTAGTAGTAGTAGTAGAATTTGCCATTGTTATTGTTGTTTTGTTTGAATGAATTCAAAACTTGAGGGAAACTAGCTAACATATATCGGGTTTAACAATGACAAAGCAAACGCGCTGGCAGGCTGTCAGACCCAATTAAATATTACTGTTTGTTTGTTAAATAATTGTATTTTCATTTCGTCGTATTTACAAAAGTGCCATTAGTGGTATGGCTTGACATTTTGGTAGGTATATGATGCTCAAATATATTAAATTATAAAAAAAAATCATAAATAGTACACTTTGATTTTTTGTGATAACAATAAATACAAAAAAAAAAAAAAATACAGTTATTATATTTCCTCTATTTTGAGTAAAACTCTATCATCTTTTATAATAAATAATTTATTTTTACTATATATATCATATTTTTATTTATTTTGTCACATATTATTTTACTTTTAACTTTTTTCTATTCCACATTTAATAATTGTAATCAATATAATAATAAATGGATATCAATTTTATTGATAAAGATTTTCCTTTTAATTTTAAAATTATTAGATTAAAGTTCAATTATATCATTTTTTATTTATTTAAATGTTTAAACTTAAAAGAAATAGGAGAACTTTAATTTCAATAATTTAATATTTTTTTTTTCATTTTCCTTAAAAATTTAAACTTTCCTAACATTTAGACTTTCATATTTATATTTTTGTTTAAATAAATTCGTATAGTATAGGAATCTCACAACTAGTGATAGATAAAAAACAAACTAATTTTGGTTGCTTAATTTCATTCAAATTGATATAAATCTACTGTTACCAGATGTAAATCATAAGGTTATATGGCATCATGCTCAAAATACTGACGATCTGTTGATCTGGACCGATTACCAACGATAAACACCACGTCGGACTCAAATTTTCACCACCGATATGATAACGATGGTAGTTTTCCACCAGTGGTGAAATTCAAAAAATATGAATGTGTGTGACCGTTGGAAGATTTGGATGTTGGCAAATGGCTCTTGGCCTTTTTTAAACATATATATATATATATATATATATATATATATATATATATATATATATATATATATATATATATATATATATATATATATATATATATATATATATATGTTCAGGTTCATTTCAGACCATGCTAATTTTGTGAGATCGTGAGACCAAATCTAAAAATAATTTTAAAATGCAAAATAAAAGGAAAAATCCAAAAATTCTCTTTTTAATTATTATTTTCGGAACTTTAGTTACCTAAAAATAAATAAAAAAATTACCGTTTTTTTTTAAATACGTGAAATATTATAATAGAATACTACATTGTAAATATTTTTATGTGATTTTTAGAATGTTAGAATATTCTAATATTCTAATAGAATATGAAACAAAAATATAACTTTTTTTTTTGGTATTTTTTTTAATTTTTTTTTAAAATATAAATTTCGAAAATAATATTTGAAATTTTTTTTTCCGAAAATTTTCAATTATTTTGCATTTTCAAAATATTTTTTTTATCTATTAAATGAGTGATTGGGATTGCATCTCACAGTCTTACAAAATTAGACCGTCTCACATGAACCTAACCTATATATATATATATATATATATATATATATATATATATATATATACACACACACACACACATATATATATTTACCTTTCATTTTAATTCACACACACAATCAAAATGTTTTCCAATAATCCTAACTCTTTCAACCAAAATGCTTCCTACCCATTTGCACTCTTCGATTACGATCTGACATCACCACCACCTTCTCGTCCACAAATGGATTCATCAAGTTTATATCAAAACCAAACGTTTGTAGGTTGTGTTCCTAGCTATTATTCACAATTTCATATGCCACAACAATTCCAATTCCAATCCCACCACCCCGAAAAACATCCCATACCTAAACGCAAACCTAATTCCAATTTCAGTCTCAACCTCCCTTCACACAACTAACTGAAAATCTTTCTGATTTCGAACCCAAAGAACAACTTCACACTAAAAAGGAAGGTCGATCCAAGAAGATGGAGTAAAAAAGAAGAGACAAAATTAGAAAATGCATGGGTCGACATATTCAAAGATAACAACACGAAATCCAGATTACTGCGTCCGACCAATGTAACTAGAAATGGAATCTTGTAAACAAACTTGTGATGCATGGGAACAAAATCAACACAAACTTTGCAAAGCAATGGGCTAGCGGAGAAAGTGAGACGAGTTTGTTGAAAAAAACTCACGTGACATTCCAAGATGACATGCTGAAGCCTTTTAAGTTCATTCATGTGTGGGAAGTTGTCAAAACAAGCATTAGGTGGAAGGAACTTGTAACACATGAAAACATTGTTGATCCGCCAAAAAGAAGCCGAACATCTTTATATTCGAGCTCTCAACAAATTTCATCGGATGGTCACGTATGTGTTGTTCTTAATGATGATAATGGCGAAATTGAAGAAATACATCCGCCTCCTCGTCCTATGGGAAGGGACAAAGAAAAAGCTTGAGTAAAACGAAAATAAAAAGCGACATCTTCAAATTCGATGGTCGGAACTGAGCGGTCAATTAGATCGGAAGAAATAATGGCACACATGATATAATTGAATACAACTTTGGAGAAACATATGGATGAAACCGTCTAACTCATAGAATATTCGTTGTTAATGCAAGACGTGATGCATTTCAACTCCAAAGAACGGGAGGCGGCTAAAACGGTGAAGGCGTCGATTTGAGAAACATATAATCTAAAACGCAAATGAAATTTATATGTTATGTTTTCTTTTCTACCTTTTTTAATGTAATGTGTCTACTCCGTGTTATTTTTGTAACACCATAAATTTCAAAACAATTTTTCGCATTTTATAAAAACATAATTCATTTAATATTCATAAAAACATCAATGTTTGAAACTCAATACATGACAAATAAAAATCCCAAGATCTCATAACATAAAAATCCCGTGTGTGTACTGATCAAGCCGGCGCCTTCCCACGGTGATCACTAGTACCTGAAACAAATAACACCAAACACTGTAAGCACAAAGCTTAGTGAGTTCCCCAAAATACCACACATAACACATATTAGCCAGTCGAGGCTATAACTTTGTGGGTCTGTGGACCCTACTCTGTGAACCTTCCGGTTCCAACTCTATAAACATGCACAACATAAATCACACAGAAATAATGCAGTACAACACATAACATACATACAGCATACAAATACTCTTTCACATAACTCTGATTACCCAATCAAGGTAAAGTATAGTGAGAATACTCACCTCGGGTATCTCGGTAAATATCTGCCTCGGAACAAATGTGATCTAGCCTCCTCCTAATCAAACAAAGTAACACACCCATAAATACACTGAACTCAACCCTATAGGTCAGCATGGTCAATGGTCAACTTTGACCGGACTCGGCGAGTGCAGTAGAGCGACTCGGCGAGTCTATGCATGTCCACTGACTCCCTTGGATCCTCTCTCGACACGTTGAGTACTTCCCTAACTCGACGAGTTCCACCTGACATGAATCGCGGGGCCACCACGACTCAACTCGCCGAGTCTCAAGAACAACTCGGCGAGTTCCGGCTTGACTCAGCCCCCTTGACTCTCCCTGACTCACTGGGTCATCCCCCAACCCGGCGAGTCTACTCGTTGAACAATTTACGTGAAACCCAAACCCTACTCGCTGAATCTCAAGAACAACTCGGCGAGTTCATGCCATGCACAAACTCTATTGACCTTCTGAGGTCAAATCTGTTTCCCCAAACCATAGATCTGGCCTTCCCAAGCATGAATGTCACGTAAAGTTCGAAACTTGATGCTTGTATAACCACAACAAGGCATCAAAAGGAGATTTGGTCCCAAAAATGACAACCTAGGTCCAATAACTCCATACTAACCCAAAAAGCTCCAAGGGTTAAGGTCTCTGGACCTCTTTGAGTCCAGATCCAAGGCACAAACTCGAAGAGGGACCATTTGCTCCACATAATTACTGTTGGGTCAAAATATGGTTTATACTTTACTTTTCTGGGCAATTATATTTTTGTGTAATATTTATGAATTTATGGCCATGTTTACGGCTGAGTTTACGGCTGTAAACACCTTACGGCCGTAAACTCATTTACGACCCATTTGTTTCCGGCCCATGTTCCCTTGTATAAATAGAGGTGTTAGGGTGAGGAGTAGAGTTTTGATGAGATTGATGAACACGAAGTAGTTTACGGTCAGAGAGATAATTCGTGTATGAATCTTTTGTATCCGGATTATAATTCATATCAATACATACATAGATTCATCATATTCTTCTTCTTCTTCTCTTTTATTTTTATCTAACATCATCCGTTTGATTGAGATTTCGCACCATCAAACGGATCTGACTGATACACGGGCAGATTAGAGACTTACAATTGGTATCAGAGCCAGTTGTATCAGTCAAAAGGAATTATTGTTTCATCCAAAAATCGAATATTCTGTGTTTACGGTCCAAGCTTACGGCCATAAACACCGAGTTCTTGGGCCGTAAACTCTATTTGGGGCAATATTTGATCTTATTTTCGAAATATTTTTGCGTTTTTGGATAGATCTCGAAAAATAAGGAGAGTTTGTTCTTTGTGTTTTTCATAAAAAGGGGTTTTTGATTGAGTTTTGGAGCTTCAAAGTCGAATTTTGAAGCAGACAGGAATCGATCCCACGACCTTATCTTCAACAACCAGCGCCTTAACCTTCTCAACTAGCTGACTCCTTGTTCCATTCCTTCGAAAACTAAAATATAACCTGTCTTTTTCGCACATAATTTCGAATTTTGATACTTTTTACCCCAAAACTCAATTTCTTTTAATTCAAAAAAAAAATTTCATCCAAAATTAAAATTAATAATAATAATAATAATAATAATAATAATAATAATAATAATAATAATATAATTAAAAAAAATATTTTTTAAACTTTTATTTTTGATTTTTGATTTTTTATTTAAAATTTTGATTTTGTCTTTCAAGTTTGACCTTTGATTTTAAACCTTGACTTTTTCGTTTAACCTTTAAAATTTCAAATTTAACCTTTCGGTTTGACTTTTAAGTTTGACTTTTCAAGTTTGACTTTTACGTTTAATTTTTAAAATTTGACTTTTAAGGTTGACTTAAAAAAAAAAGGACTTTTTAAATTTGACTTTTAAGTTTGATTTTAGCTTCTAGTTGTATTTTTTTATTGATCTTAAGGTCTACGAGGGAATTTGAAAACATGAAAGAGAGTCGTCAGGAGACGTTAAGACAAAATTTCAACTTTTTCGATTTTATCCCTGGAGAAACCCTGGAAGCTCAGTTGCAGCGATTTACTACACTTACTACTGAGATGAATATAGTCAAGATCTTCTTGACTAAGTCCGAGATCAACAAAAAGCTGTTGAATTCACTTCCAAAATCATGGGACATGGACGGCACTGACATCAAGAAGACAAAAGATCTCAATCGTCTTAGTTTGGCTGATATAATTGAAGAACTTAACGCTTTTAATTGTCGAAAAACAATGAGTTCAGCAAACCTTCCGGTTAATGAAGTGTCGTGTTCTCATTCATGTGAAGTTTGATGTTTCAATCATGTGAAGATACGATTAAATTTCTTCGGGAACAAATTGATTTATTAAAAGGGGAAGTTGAGGACCTGAGATATAAAGGATATCAACTCAGGAAAGGACAGAAACCCCTGAAGGCTGAGTTAGAAGCTAAAACCAAGGACTTTAGGAAACTTCAGGAAGACTACAGTAACAAATGTGAAAACTATGATTATGTAGTCAAACAAAATGCTCAGCTAGTGGCTGAAGTTGAATCTTTGAAAGGAAAGTTTGAAACCGCCAAACTAGATGTTAGAAAATATGATTTCTCAAGTGAGGTGGTTGCAAATATGATAGACCAAAGCATGCAGTTTAAAAGGAATCAAAACAAGGGTCTAGGGTATGATAGTGTACCTCCTCCTTTCAATCATAACTACACATCCATCCCTATGACAAAGAACGAAATTGACAGGGAGGTGCATCTTCAATATGGAAAACGAGCTGGATTTGTGTCAGGAGGAGTTATTAATTTTGAAGATAATAATGTTGCTACTTCCTGTGCAGGTAAAGTAGCAGAGGATGAGAACAAGGAGAGTTCTTCTGAACAAACCAATAACTCCTTGAACTCTAAATCTGTTGCTTCGAACTCGGTTGCTTCTAACAAACCTGCCGTTGGCAAATACAGGCCACCAATTCCAGCGCAACAAAGTGCCTGTTGTAAGTGTGCATGTGGGGACAACAAAAGACAAGGCAAAGATACGCCACCAGGGGCAGGAAGAGAAAACTTCACAGTGAAGAAAAAGACTTGTTTTCACTGTGGAACACCTGGACACATTGCCCGAAACTGCCCAAATCGCGCATACGTTCCCTACTATGCACAAGGGTGGCAGAACGTGCCAAGAGGGAGATACTCCAAAGGAAACCCCTCAAGGTCACGTTCAGACAATGCTGATTGGAACGTGCAGAAGGCCAAGAATCAATCTTTCAAGGCCAAGAATCGAAATCCCAAGGGCAAGGAGGGAATGCCGACCAAGAAGTCTAATCCAAGAGATGCCCCAACAAAACCAAGACCGGCTAGGTCAAAGTCATCTCGACAATCGACTTCAAGTTCCAAATCAAGTGCCGAGGCGCCCATCGGATAGAAAAAGAAATGGGTTAAACCCAACTACAAATGGGTTCCGAAGGCTCAATCTCCCAAATCAACTAACGACTATAATGTTTCTACATCTTCTATTTGTGATAAGCTAGATATGTCATGGGAGAAAGTATTGTGGGTTGATGACAAAGGTCGACCCAGTTTCAAAATGGACTGGGTTCCGAAGACCAACTGATCCCGCTCTGTGCTGGAGCAGCTATGGAGGCATATCATCAGACTTCGGTTTGTTGGTAGTGGCTTCTCCTGGCATATGATTGGGGACATCTCTCAACTGTACAACACTCAGAACATTGTTTGAGAGTATGTGTCCTTTGCGGTAAAGGAAGAAAGGAAGAGATCACAAATGGGGTTTGTGCTTAATGACATGAAGAATTTCCGGATCTATTCTGAGATTACGCGTGCTGTTCTCAGACCTTCTGGATGCAAATTCAATCGGTGACTTACAGTTTGCGTTTTCTTCTCTAATACTCCTAAGTTTTTTCTTAAAGACTAATTTTTGTTTTAGGATAGTTTAAATTTGCGCATTTATTTTCGTTTCTCTCCTATGCACAAATTTAGGGGGAGAAATAAAACAAAACAAAAATCCAAAAACATTAGAATAAAAAAAAATTAAAAAAATTGTTGGTTATGAAATGTGCTTGAGGGAGATGTTTTGGGAAGTGATATGATCATGTGATAACAGGCAACCTGAGTCTGCGTAACGTACCCAAAGTTGAAGGGTCTATGCTCTGGTTTGATGCGTCGGTAGGCACAAAAAATTTTAAATGGACTTGACTAGGGAGATTTGAACTTAGGAAATTTATAAACTTGACCAATCTTGACCTAGTTAGATACGTTCAGCCTGACAATACGACGCTCGGATAGGTTGAGCAGGGAGATATATATGGGAATCTACTCGTCACATTAATTGAACCCGTACTTGGAACCGTGGTTTAACTTTTCCTCGATGTGCGGATTCTGTCCTTAATTCCGGTTGGATGGGGTGACTGGTAAATTCCGATAAATTAGGTCTGTAGAATATCATTTTCTTTCTTTCCGTCTGTTAGTCATATGTTGTCTCCTTTGCGTGACTTATAATCCGACCTGATACACAACATATGCAACTCTATTTCTCTGCAGGCTATATATAAATGTGTGAAATACTTCTCATCTGTTAGCCATATGTTGTCTCCTTTGCGCGACTTCTAATCCGACCTGGTACACAGCATATGCAACCTTCTTCTTCTCAACCCCTCTGAAGTAGTTAGCAATAGAATTCTGAATCTCTTCTCTCTCTGAATGGTTGTCTGCTCACCCGGTGTAAGGAGTACTCTGGAAGTTCTTGATGGCTTGGGCATATCAGGAAGCGGGAAACACGTTCCAGTACACTTAAAATTGAACACATACAGATTGTCTATAGATCTCGCTGCTCAATTTAGGTGGACAACAATATCCCTGGTCGTCGTCAGCTGAATGGACCTTAAGATATAGTATCTAAGAAATTAGGATCAGATGTAAATTTTAGGTTTTTAAGTTCACCTTGTCTTGTAACAAATAGTATGTCCTAAATAAGTCACAATTTTTCGTGTTTAAGTGGACAACAATACCGACGATCGACCAGACAAAGATGTGAATATGGAAGGTACCGACAAGTGGATAAAGGCTGTCTAAAAACTTTGATCCCAAATCTCTCTTAAAGTTAGATATCATTTTTATTTTTGTTAAATTTGTCATAGTTTCTTCTAATTTAAATATTAGGGGAGAATTAAAAATTGAAAACAATAAAAAATCAGAAAAATTCAAAAAAAAATCAAAGAAAAATAAAAAAAAAATTAAAAATCCAAAAATATTGTTATTTCTGTTTTATTTCTTGTTCAGAAAAAAAAATTAAAAAAAATCCAAAAATATTTTTGTTTCTGTTTTAATTTGTGTGCTAAGTTTTCTTTTAGTTTTGTTTTGTCTTGAAAAGTGATTTCAGGTATAGATAAGACTCATGGAGTTTGTGTTGAAGATTTTTGAGCCAAAGCCTCGTCCGTGAGCATCGAAGAATTCTCATTCGAAGGAGCAAGAAATGAAGATCATTCTTTCAACATTCAATCCTTCAACCCCAGAAGCAAGGTGAAGCTGAAATTGAAGATTATGTGACGGATTGCATTGAAGCCTCCTCAATCAGTCTGCTGCTATCTTTGTACCTGCTAAAGTGATCCAGAAGATTTTGTTCTCTCTGATTTTCTCTTTGAAGATTCTCAAGCTGAATGCGCCATCTTTCAAGAATCAGTACAAGAAGCCTACTCACCCAACGTGCGTTCAATGCTAAATTCTGAAGAAAACCTCAAGTGCTCAAGATGAAGTCATTCATTGAAGATTCATATGTTCATCCTGATGCTGTGAAGAAATCGAAGGTTAAAGCTGAAGCCAAGCTCTCATTGAAGATTATCAAGAAAGTCAGTTATTTTTTAGGGGGAGCTTGTTGGGTCATTAAGAAAAGAAAGCTATAAACCAAGGGGGAGATTGTTGGGTCAAAATATGGTTTATACTTTACTTTTCTGGGCAATTATATTTTTGTGTAATATTTATGAATTTATGGCCATGTTTACGGCTGAGTTTACGGCCGTAAACACCTTACGGCCGTAAACTCATTTACGGCCCATTTGTTTCTGGCCCATGTTCCCTTGTATAAATAGAGGTGTTAGGGTGAGGAGTAGAGTTTTGATGAGATTGATGAACACGAAGTAGTTTACGGTCAGAGAGAGAAATCGTGTGTGAATCTTTTGTATCCGGATTATAATTCATATCAATACATACATAGTGATGAGATTAAAAACAACTTTTAATATATGAAGATCGATTAGATCTTGAACAAGTATATCAATATGAAACAGCAAGAACACTATATTAATAACAAGACAGAACGCAATAATAAGAACAAACAGCTTGAATCAAACGAGTCGAATGATTAAATAAAAATCCTTAGAAGAGCTCGATTAAGAACATCAACTGTAAAGGATTGGAAGATTACAAGAGAGCAATATCGTAAAACTCTTGAATGCTAAAACTGAAATCTTGAATCTTGACCTAATATGCATGCAAGCGATAACTTATATACAATACATAAAAGGCTCTCGGTTGGACAGGCCCAAACCGGAGAATACAAAGGCTAATCTAACGAGCCCAAAAGACGCAACATAAAACAGAACTTCAGCCCAACAATCTCCCCCTTTGCGTCAATTTGGAGCGAGACCTTCACTTCGTACTTGGGCCGGCGGCTGAAGCTGGTACCTTCTTCTTCACGGTACTAAACAGACATTTGGTTATAGAAAGGATGGTCTGTCTAAACCGGATGTACCAATTGATCATATCTTCAAAGTACTTGATGTCATCAGCCGAATTGTCCTTACACCGCTTGACGATTGATAGGACGTGTTCCAAGCAGGTAGTGGTGTAGAGGTGCTTGTCAGCTAACGCGAACAGACATTTCTGTCCTTCAGCTCTGGTGAACATCACAGAGTTTCGCCTCGAATCTATCTTACCCATTTTCATCGTGTTTAGATCACTGGCCGATCCCACAGGCTTGACTTTCGGTTTCTTCTTAAACACTGTGGCAACCTCCTGATCCATTAGGGCCACCTCCATGATATAGCATGCCAGCATCCTTTTGACATGGTCTAAGATGGGACCATATTCGACTTCGTTTGTCAGCAAGATGTTGTACAAGACTATCCAATCATGAGGGTTCAGATTGGGCAGATCCGCCAGAGAGATCATGTGAGCAGTTCTTGCAGATCCTCGGATAAGCTTGAACTTGACGTTTGTGAATCTCCCCACGGCAAACGGCTTCATCACCCGAACATTGACAATCTTCTGGGCGCTCCATGTAAGGTATTGAGGGCGAGCGGCCTCCAGGTAGAAGTCAATGAGCTCCCTGTCAAGCTCATCGTTCGGATGCGGGACTTCGAAAATGTTGGAGAAGGAGTGGAAGATGAACGCCTTTCGAGTTAACGGCATATCAAATTGCGAATCGACCGAGTTGTTGCAGTCGAACGATATCACCGGCTCGAGCCATAGTATGCTTGGAGTTTCTATGGCCTCCTTTATCAAACGATCCCTGGTCCAGGTAGGGAAGAGCAGCTTTCGGCTCTCAAGGAGATCGTTGGCTTCTTTTTGTTTACGTTCGGCTTCTTCAGCTTCACGTGCCACACGACTGACATCGTCATCAGTATTGCGACTGTTCTTTCTCTTTAACATGTCCGCAATAGTCTCCTTGTCTTCATCTTCATCGTCATCTCCTCCCTCTGCAATGTTTTTGCCCTTGTCCTTCACACCCGAACCCGAGGCATGACCAGTTGGGGTTGGTTCGGTTGTGTGAGTTGCTTTTGAGGAAGGAGGTGGTTTTGATCCTTTCTTCTCATCTCCCCCTTGTTTCGGAATGGACACGAAACTGGGTAGGCCTTCAATTTTACTCAAGAGGTCCATGGCCGGAGAGAGTTTCTCAGCGAGGGTACGCCTCACTGAGTGATTGAGGATGGGGTCGTGTGCTTCCAGGATGTTGGATAGAGCGGCGTGGACATCCGAAACACACGTCTTGATGACTTCCCTTTCGGATCGAAGAGCCTCCAATTGTTGTTCGGAGTTGGAAAGTTGGGTGCTCTTGACCTTGAGGGCAGTAGTCTTACTTGCCAGGACGTCCATCAATGAATTTTCAGCCGCAAGATATGTTTGTAGCTTTGCCAAGCGGGCATCGATGGAGGCACGGAGTGCCGAGTTGTCGTCGCTAAGGTTTTGTCTGAGGGTAGCGAACGAGGATAACTCCGTCTTTACAAACTGGGCCAATTGATTAACAAGTGGTTCCAGAGTTGTTTTGGTGGCTTCGGCGCTCTCCTGCATAGACTGCAGCAGGATTGTAGCGTCATGGAATAGTTTATCGACTTTTTCGGTCGCAGCCTCACAAGCTCTGGTGGAGGCGTCTATCGCAGCAGTAGCGGAGGCCACTGAGTCATGTTGAGCCCTAGAGAAGGCATCAACTATCCTCTGAAGGGCAGCTTCAGATAAGGATGACTGCTGATTGGAAGAGGAGGCAAGAAGTTGATCAACCTTCTCGTTCAGCTCGCGGAGATGCTTCTTTGTCACAGGAGCATCATCCTCCTCATCACTTTGAACTTGAAACGGACTATAGTAGACCGAATCAAAGTTCAGGTGGTCACCACCAAGATATTGATCATCGCCATCGGAGGCGTCTTCTGGAGATTGAGGTGGTGGTGAAGCTGGGGGTGTTATGGGTTTGGTTGGTTCAGGTTGAGTGGGTGGGGGGTTAGTTTCGGGTGGTGGTTGTGTATGGGTTTCGGTTTGTGGAGGTTCGGTTACAGGTGGGGTTTCGGTAACAGGTGGTGTTTCGGTTGATGTGGTGAATATGGGTGGTGGTATAGGGAATGAGGTTGGTGGTATAGTAGGGTTTATGGTGGGAATGGAAATAGGAATGGTGGGTGGAGGGGAAGGAACTGGGGATTGGTGAAGTTCCATCTCCGGGGTTGGGGACCGAGCGGGTGTGTTGCCTCTTTGTGGAGATTCGTCTCCTTGGGATCCCTCAGAGTCCGAACTCTGACCTTCGGATTCACTTGATGAGGAGGGAAGGACTAGCTTTCGCTTTTGTTGGGTCTTCCTCCTTTTCGGTTGTGGTGACGAAGCAGCCTTTGGGTGTTTGCGCTTCTTGGGAGTAGGTTTTGGGGCTTTGGATGGTTTCTTCCCCTTGTCTGCCTTCTTACCCCTGGCCACCGGTTTGTCGGCATCATGAATTGATCGCAGCATGTCCGGTGTCAGTTCCCTCGGACAAGATGGCCCTAACTCCTTGATCGCCTTGATCATACTGCTGTCTGATGGCACACTTCCATACATCGACTCCGGGATAGAGCCAATGAAGGAGAATTTCGATGCATCGGATACGATGATCTTCTTGGTGTGGAACGTGCCAACAGAAGACATCGGTGCACCGTCAGCAGTTGGGACCTCAAACCTATCCATGGCCCATCTTGTGATCAGGATCCAGAACCGGGCCAGCGACACTTCAGAATGTCGAGAAGTGGAAGAAAGGCTCTGAATCAGCTGTTGCCAAAGGACAAACCCATAATCGAGGTTGATCCTGTTGTACACCCCATACATGATTGACAGGAAAAGACGACTGGCCCCGTCCGATCCTGAGCTCCTCTCAGACAGTCCCTTGAAGAGAACTGTAAATAACCCATTCCACAGGGGCGGTAGGCATGACTTCTTGAACCTTGCGACGGAGGTTAGAACTTCCGTGTAGCCCATGTTGTAGAACATGCTGTATAACATGCCAACCGGAATCGTCTCCGGGTTAACACGTGATGGGTCTGCAGCAAACCCAAGCATAGTGCAGAAGCGGGGACGAGAAATCGACGTCTTGTGTTCCGCCACTTCGAAAAATATCCGGTCGACGCCCTTGTCGTAGTAGGCCGTCGCATAGACCTGAGATAGAGCCACCATTGGCACCGTTTCAATTCTGGACAATGCCGGAGCAAGCTGGGAGAACTTGAGGCATTCGATAACCGGCGACATGTAGGGATCATAGGCTAGTGGGTTCAGATCAATGACAAGGCATTGTTGAGGTCTGATGGGAAGAATCTGAGAAGTAGCATGAACGGATGAAGATTCAGCCATTGTTGCAGGTGTGGAGAAGAAGATGACCGGGAGAGAGTTTTGGGAGTAATTTTGCTTTGGGAATTATGGGGGCAGTAAAGAGGTAAAAGGTGGTGTGGATGGCTTTTTATAGTAGGTAACAGGAGAGAGAAAGATCGTTTCAAATCTCTTATTGAAATACGGAAGGGTTTTTGAGTGACTGATTGGTGACAGTTGGGACGTGCGATGATCACGTAGGAGAGAGAGTGTCAGATTCCTAGGATCACGCCGCCCAATAAGCGCCGGTTCAGAGAGAGAAACCGTTTCCATTTCCACACGCGCCATTAATGCCAGATGGATGACGCTTCAATACTGCACACGCGTCCAATAAGTGTCAGAAAAAGCGTGGGTTCTTCGAATTCACGCGCCCTCCTTTTTACCGTCGTTTGAATATCTATCATTTGAACTCCCGCCGCGTCAGCAACCTTTTGAACTTATCCCTTTTCTTTTAAACGCCACCTTTTGAATAAAATGCCCACGTGGATTATTGGCAACCACAACTTCAGTATTAACCATCCATTGATTATCCAGCCTGTAAAATAATTAGTAACGGAATTTTTGAAAATCTAGGATTTTCGTGCAAAGAGTGTAAAAGATAAAGAAATAAAGCAACTCTTTTTGGAATGATCTGTGATGTCAATTATGACACGAAACTGATGATCCCGGGCACGAATCTCTTCCTTCAAGGTCAAGAGAGACCTCAAAGTGTTAGTGTGGAATCCCGTTGAATTTCGATCAAACATTTATCAATAAATGTTGAAAGGCTTCTTTAAATAAGGCAAATTAAGGGTGGTTTCTCTTTGATTCAACAATTCAATTCCTGATATAAGAACGACCGTGAACAAAGTGCTTGTGAGACCAGTGTAGTGTGTTGAACAAGTAGGTTTGAGTTAATTTTGTAGTGGCTTGGATTAATATGAAATCTCAGATAAAAATTTAAAACTGGATCCCTTGGGAAGAAATGTCATGGTGTGTAACGATTTCATTGGAACCACGCAAAAGGAAAAAAATGAGATTTCATGAAGGTACATTCGTTAATTCATTGGTGAAAACTTGATCAAGTTAATTGGTCACCGTCAATTCGTTGGTGTTGAATTTTGGGTTTCACTCAGCTCGTAGTGGCACGAAGCTAAGATCATAAACACAGATGTTGTGTAACCATAAACCTCAGTGGTAGTTGCTGAGAGTCTCAAGGGTTACAGTGAGGATACGAATGTTATGGAGAAGTATAATGAGGATGGTGAAAGAAGACATAGTACCTCTGCTGCGAACATAAGGACCAAGCAGGAGACTCTAAACTCATGTGAGAAAAGAGTGAGGTAGCTCATGATTAGAATAAATGAGTTAGCCTTATTGGGAAGACAAGGTTTGTGTATACCAGGTCATGAAGACTATTATTCAAAATCTTATGAGGCTTGGGACACATACAGCAGCATGCTTCTAAGGACACTTAAGTAAGTTATCAAATATATCCTTATAAACGAGTGAGCACACAAAACAAAAAATGAAAATATTTTTGGAGTTTTTGAAATTGAATTAAAAAAAAACTTTGGAATAGAGAAGAAAAAAAAAATTGAAAAACCGAACCCGAACGTTCGGTTGGTTTCGGTTGGAAAAAGTTGAAAAACCGAACCCGAGCGTTCGGTTGGTTTCGGTTCAGGAAAATTTTGAAAAACCGAACCCGAACCTTCGGTTGGTTTCGGTTCACTAAAATTTTGGAAAACCGAACCCGAACCTTCGGTTGGTTTCGGTTCACTAAAATTTTGGAAAACCGAACCCGAACCTTCTGGAGGTTTCGGTTTTGGAAATTTTTTTTAAGAAACCAAGGGGTTTAGACATGCAAAAAAAAAAAAAAAAAAAAACTTTTTACATAAAGAAAAACAAATTTTGCACTAGAAATATACAATATGGAGAAACTACCTTTGAGGAAATGAGCGAGTGAAATGGTTGGACCGAACCCGAACGTTCGGTTGGATTCGCTTCTTACGTTTGAGATCGAGAGGTAGTGTGAGGTACTGACTCTGATTCCATCATACCTAGCCCTTGCAAAATTTTATTGAATGATGCTTCTGGAAGAGATTTGGTGAAGACGTCAGCCAGTTGATCAGTGGTTCTTACGAAGTGAACTTCGACATTTCCATCTTCCACGTGATCTTTGATGAAGTGATACCTCAATGCTATGTGTTTGGTTTTAGAGTGTTGCACCGGGTTATGACAGATCCTAATTGCACTTTCAGAGTCACAATATAGAGGGATCTTCTTCATATCGAGGGCAGTGTTCACTGTCTTCGGTTCAACTTTTGATACAAATGAGTTAAACATACAAAACTCAACTTTTGAGAATAAGGATGTCTGTTTTGCCTTCAGTTGAGATCGGGTCAGAACCTTTTCAGATACATCACCAACTACTTGAGAGATAGGATGATCTCTGGTCCATTTTGTAAGAGGAGGGTAATTTGGATCAAAGGATGGATCTAGTTCAGCGTTGATCATCTCTTCAGGCTCGGATTGGCTATCAAAATCAAGCGTCATATCATCATGCTCCCCCTCAATTGATGAGTCTTGACAAACATGAGGTTCAGGAGTTTCTTGTGGTGCTGGATTATCAGGCATTGAAGCACTTTCGTTTGGAGGTGCATCTTCGGTTGGAGAGTTACCTTCGGTTGATGAAGGACCTTCGGTTGAAGTAGTAGAGCTTGGCTCCCCCTGGACTTGTGAGCTAGGCTCCCCCTCGACATGAGAACTTGGCTCCCCCTCGACTGAAGCATTGTTGGTTGGAGATTCATTAGTAGGCGATTCTTCTTCATGCATTCTTCTTGCAGCATCTTCGACAATCTGCTTCATATGATCTATTTTGTTGTCGGCTTCACCTGCTTCGGAGAGAGAAGCTTTTTCAGGTTCGTCAAATAGTTCCAGAAAATTGTCGTACAGATTGGCGATTGAGACAGTGACTTGGCCAGTTTGAGGAAAGATTTCACTGGCAGTGTCATCTATGGCCTGTAGCTTCTTGACATAGTTATCGTCGAAGGTCACATAGTATGTCTCTTCAATCCTTCTTGATCGTTTGTTTAGGACCCTGTACGCCTTTGAAGTGAGTGAGTAACCCAGAAAGATTCCCTCGTCAGCTTTGACATCAAACTTGTTGCGGTGTTCTTTAGAGTTAAAGATGAAACACCTTGAGCCAAAAACGTGGAAAAATTTCACATTGGGCTTCCTGTTGTTTAATATCTCATATGGTGTGAGCGTGAATCGTTTGTTGAGATAGGACCTGTTTTGTGTATAACAAGCAGCAGAAATAGCGTCAGCCCAAAAATAAAGAGGTAAGGAAGCGAAACTTAACATAGTTCGGGCAGCTTCACACAGAGATCGGTTTCGTCTTTCGACTATTCCATTCTGCTGTGGTGTGTAGGGAGCTGAGAAATTATGGCTAATTCCCTTTTCTGCAAGAAACGCTTCAAACTCCCTGTTCTTGAATTCGAGACCATTGTCGCTCCTGATGTTGCGAACGACCTTCTTGAGCTGGACTTCAATTTGCTTGATAAACACTTTCAGCTTTTGAGTCGCTTCAGATTTGAGCTTTAGAAAGAACACCCATGTAAATCTAGAGAAGTCATCAACGACAACAAGAATGTACTTGCTACCACCGATGCTTTCAATAGATGAAGGACCACACAAATCGATATGGAGCAATTCGAGTGGTTCAACAACTTTTGTGTTAATTATGGATGGGTGACTTTGACGACTCTGCTTTCCCATTTCACATGCAGCACATAAATACTCTCTGTCAAACTTGAGCAATGGAAGACCCCTAACATGACCTCCAGTGACAAGTCGGTTAATATCTTTGAAATTGAGATGAGAGAGTCTTCTGTGCCACAACCAGCTTTCGTCAGATTGAGCTTTTGATAGCAGACATATTGCTGGGTTTCCTTTGATGGGTTTCATGTTCAGCGGAAACATTTCACCCTTTCGCTCTGACTTCAGAATCACTTTCTTTGTCTTTTTCTCTATGATTTCAGAACCTTCATCATCAAATGAAACTTTGAGACCTGTACCTCCAACAAGCTGAGATACACTGATGAGGTTGTGTTGAAGTCCTTCTACATAGGCCACCTTCCTAATGGTAAAATCACCATTCGTTATCATGCCATATCCCTTTATGGTGCCGAAAGAGTTATTTCCAAACTTAACGTTGCCACCATTTGCAAGAGATCTGTATTCCCTGAGTTCCTCTTTCCTCCCTGTCATGTGACGCGAGCAGCCACTGTCGATGTACCATTCTTCGTCAAACTGCTCGTCACTTATAACCTGCAAAAATTAAGCAGATTTAGGAACCCAAAGTTTCTTGGGTCCATGTGAGGTTTTCATGGGAACAGGAATAGTTAGAGAGATGTCAACAAGATATGTTCTTTTAATTAAAGTTGTTTCATCTTTCTTTTTAATGGTGAATACTTTTATTTTGTTAAGATTAGGTTGGTTTCCTGTGGGCTCAGGCTTGGATTCATCGACCTTTCGCTTTCCCTTCTGTTCAGCTGATGAATGAGGTTTTTGAGGAAGAGGGGGATTAGCTTTAGAGCAAGATGGAGATGAATGAGTAGAAGTAGAATGACGAGAAGAGTTAGAACGAGAGAATTTGGATGGGGAGGACTTCCTTGCTGATGACTCTAGGTGACCCTTTTGCTTTTGATCGTTGGTGGGTTTAACCTTTGAGTCTTGTTCTCGTCTGACTTCAGAGCCGAACCTCTGAGTTCGGTTGGAGTTGTTCTTGGAACTGAACCTTTGGTTTCGGTTGAAATCCTTTTCAGAACCGAACCTTTGCTCTCTGTTGGTATTTTCATGCGAACCGAACCTTGACTTTCGGTTGGTATCTTCTTGCGAACCGAACCTTGACTTTCGGTTGTTGGAATTATCAGGCTTTCTTACGGGATAGTTTTCATACTTCAGATTCTTGTCTTTGTGTGAATAGTATGCATTCTGGGAGTGCCAGAATTGTTTCCTTTCAGAAAGGTTTTTCCTGTATCTTAGGTTCCTTTCTATCTTTTTATCCCTCATCTGTTTAGGTTGATGATGAACGTTCGCTTTCGCTTTTGATGTCGCCTTTGCTGATTCCTTTTGAACTTTAGGAGTTTTTCTTTGAACCGAGGGAGCAGAGGGAATATCTGAAGAAGATTCAGTTTTCCCTGAGGAAGTGGAAGGAGTATCTGATGAAGTTTCACTTCGAGCTGTTGGCGTTGAAGGAATGTCTTCTTTCGCTAAACGATCAACCTCTTGAGGAGTATCTTTTGTACCACTTGTGTTTGGTTCTCTGAAATTATCAGGCTTGTTCAAGGGTTCAGGTATGTATCTCCCTTTCTTCATCCAAGAGGTTCTTTCAGATAGTCCGATGGTTTCATTTCCATTGTCAATAGGAGCTTCCCAGAAGAACTCATCACAGCCATCAACATTGTCTTCGTTAACAATAGCCGTGAGTTCAGCTGTTTGATGTTCGGTTACTCCAGTCACTTTGTATACTTGATTCGGCGTGGTCCTGACGTTTTGATACACAACAACCTTTTCTACTAATTTCGGGGACTTTTGTTGGGACAATCTAGCGAATTCTACTGAATTTTCAGAAATAAGATTTTTGTGGTTTTTAGTTTCGCTTTTAACAAATTCTGAGCAATCAACCGTATCCTCTACAGAAATTTCACTCATGTTTTCGTCCTCGTTAAGCTCAGATGCATTTTCAGCATCGATTTTATTTTCTGAGCTTACTTTGGCGTTTAGAGAGTCAAACTTTTGTATGGTTTCGGTTCTCAGTTTAAGTCTGTCATTTTCGTCCAAAAGATTTTTGAGCATGTCCTTATGGTCTTTGGATTTAATAAAGGACTCAATTTTGTCCAGTCCAATCTGATAAGTTGGGTTGACATCATCAGACGAAATCACACTTTCACAATTGTAAGCTTCGGCATCAATTTCATCCTCCTTGAATTCTAGGAATGGTAAAATCATGCGGTGGATCTTCTTGCCTATCTCACAGTCTAAGTGAAGCTGAGTAATATTGGAATATAAACGTTTAGCTATTAAACAAAAAACATTTCGTTGTTTTAACAATTTCAAATTGTCTCTCTGCAAATAAATGTTTTCATCTTTGACTTTAATTAATTCCGACTCTTTTAACTCAATCCACATACGCCGCTCCTCACTCTTCGACGCCACCCTGCTTAATTGATCAGTCAGGTTAGAATTGGTGACTCGAGTTTGAGTTAAGCTACTATCTAAATGAGAAACTCTTGTGTTAACGTTTTTTAGTTCTTTCTCATATGAGGATGATGGTACTTTAGATGAAATGAAAACAGATTGTACCTTCTTTATCAGTTCATCAAGCTCATTGAACTGTTGGCTGAGTGGTTTGGCCGTGAAGCACATATCTTCCTGCACCTTCGGTCCATTGCTTCCTCCATCGGTATTGTATCCCCTCATCTGAGATGCGCTTGACACCATGAAGCATTTTCCACCACTGCTTTCCTCCTTAGCCATATAAACCTTTCCATGAGTAGGCTTCCTCACTTCTTCGTCTTCTGAGTCAGTAGACCAAACTTCGGTGCTACCGAACTCATCGTCGTTAACCGAACCCTGCACAATAAGAGCATTAATAGAAGGGTTAGCGGTAGACTTTTTCTTTCTCAACTCATCCAATCTCTTCTGCAGCACGGCTTCCTCATCCTTTCCGTCATCCTTTTCAGCCATCTTTTTAAGAACACAGTCCTTAGCATAGTGGTTCTTACCACCACAGTAAAAACAGCTTACTCCAGAATCGCCATCTGCCTTCGGTTCCTTCTTGGACTCCTCAGCCTTCGGTTCATTGTTCGCCTTTTCAGAGCTGTAACTCCCCTGCCAGTTTCGGTTTTTGTTGTTGGGAAATCTCTTCTTTATGAACCTCTTAGGATTGGATACCATCATGGCATAATCCTCAGTTAAGAGGTCATATTCTTCTAAATTGAGCTCTTCATCCTCCATCACAGCTTTACTTTTAGATAGGAGGGCCAACGAACCAAGACTAGAGACAACATTTTTCTCTTGAACCACAATCTTCTCTTGGGACTTTAGAATACCCACCAGTTTTGCCAAAGAGTATGATTTAAATTGTTCATGTGCTTTGACGGTGGAAACAACTGCTCTCCATTCAGATCGCAGTCCGTTCAAGAAAGTAACCTTTTGTTCAATGAGCTTCCTTTCAATGTCGTGTTTGATCATCTTGCTGAGAAGATGATTGAAGCGATCAAACGTCTGGGTCACAGTTTCTTCAGCCCCTTGCCTGAATTCTCCAAACTCAGATAGAAGCAAGGTTTGAATAGAATGTTCAAGATCTTCGTCTGTGGAGTACAGTTCGCGAAGTCTATCCCACACTTCCTTCGCCGTAGTGCATGAGCTGACCAGTCTGAAAGTGTCGGACTGAAGGGCGAATCTGATCAACCTCAGTGCCTTAATATTGCACTGGAATTTGTCTTTTTCATCTTGCGCAATATTCGTCACGTCCTTAAGCAGATCGTTGTATTCTTTTTGCGTCTTAATAACTCTGGATGTCGCGGAATGAGAAAACGGTCCATTGATAATGACTTCCCATATGAGAAAACCATTGTCCTCCGATCCAATCACGTAATCTTCAAAATGATGTGCCCACACTTCATAGTCATGGGTGTATAAGATTGGAATTTTTGTCGTCGAACCAATGCTGTTGGAAATATTAATAGGGTTTGATTGCGTTGCGTCCATTATGATCGTAATAACCTGTTCAAAGATCAGACTTGTAATAAAGCAGATTAGGGCAAAACAATAAATACTAAGATATGTCAATTAAGACGACGGCTCAATAAATATCGATGATTGCGGAAAACCCTAATGGAAATCTTTTTCACAGAAAAGATGTGTATCGATTACACAGCCTCCTGCTCTGATACCAATTGATGAGATTAAAAACAACTTTTAATCTATGAAGATCGATTAGATCTTGAACAAGTATATCAATATGAAACAGCAAGAACACTATATTAATAACAAGACGGAACGCAATAATAAGAACAAACAGCTTGAATCAAACGAGTCGAATGATTAAATAAAAATCCTTAGAAGAGCTCGATTAAGAACATCAACTGTAAAGGATTGGAAGATTACAAGAGAGCAATATCGTAAAACTCTTGAATGCTAAAACTGAAATCTTGAATCTTGACCTAATATGCATGCAAGCGATAACTTATATACAATACATAAAAGGCTCTCGGTTGGACAGGCCCAAACCGGAGAATACAAAGGCTAATCTAACGAGCCCAAAAGACGCAACATAAAACAGAACTTCAGCCCAACACATAGATTCATCATATTCTTCTTCTTCTTATCTTTTATTTTTATCTAACATCATCCGTTTGATTGAGATTCCGCACCATCAAACGGATCTGACTGATACACAGGCAGATTAGGGACTTACAATCACTCTCCAAAGGGGTTAGAAAACCCTAACTCTAAAGATCAACCCTAAAACTGAAGGAGATTCGAATTATTACCTCAAAATGAAGTCTCTGAACTCTGGATCTGCTTGAATCTCACCTCCTCCTTGCTCTTGTCACCTTCTTCTTGCTAAACAGAGGATACAAAGATCCAAAAGTGACTTCTTCTCTCTCAAAGCGATTTAGCTATCTTAGGGTTCTCTCAAGGGACTGGTAGCCGCAATAGGAGGCTATAAGCGCCCTTAAATAGGCTCCAAACCCGGGGAATTAGGGTTTCATTAAACAGCGTGGACTTGCCGAGTCCAGACGCGAACCCGTGTCCATAACCGCGATCATACTCGGCGAGTTTGAGCTCCAACTCGCCGAGTCTCCTCACAAATCACCAAAAATACAAGAATAAATAATACATGGGAATCCGGGGTGTTACAATTCTCCCCCACTAGAACTAGACTTCACCCCCGAAGTCTCGCTCTGCAAATAACTCCGGATGCTGCTCACGCACGCATCTCACGCTCCGGCTCCCAAGTCATCTCGGACCCCTTCCGATGTTGCCACTGAACCAAAACCAAGGGTACCTCCTTGTTCCTCAAAACCTTGATTTTCCGGTCTCTAATTGCCACCAGTCTCGCAGCATAATTCAGGCTCGCATCCACCTGAATATCCTCTAATGGTACCACTGCCGACTCATCGGCTATACACTTCCGCAATTGCGACACGTGGAAAGTGTCGTGAATCTGACCCAACTCTGCTGGCAACTCCAAACGATAGGCTACCCTACCTACCCTCACGACCACCCGGAATGGACCAATATACCGGTGTGACATCCCCAAAATCACGGCCAGAAAAGACCGATTTTCATTTACGCTTTTTAAAATAATTTCAGAGTAAATCCTTTTGATTTAAAAGAGTTGCGGAATCTGTTCCCAAAACAAAACATGATAAAATAATATTTATCAAAGCGTTTCATCAAGAGATGCATTTTCATTATATAATCAAAACTCGGGATGTCATGCTCCGATACAGACCATAAAGCATAAACGATAACATTACAAGTCATTCAACAAATATATACATATACAAACTTGTAAACAAAACAACTTGATGATTCAACCATCTTATGCCCTCGCGCCACTACCTGTAATACAAATAAAACTGAGTGGGTTAGGCTTGGGAGCATGGTGAGCATATAGGGTTTTCAACCCACAATAAATAAGTTATATTTAATTTCACCAACCAATCACTATCCCGATTACCCATTCCCGTTATCCTCACTTTACGTCCCTAAAATAACATCTATCTCAAGGGACCTAATCTAGGATTTTCATCGGGACGGACATCACTGCTAAGGGGTTTCCTCAACAATAGATATCCTAAAGGCAACCATGAGGGGGATAGAGTACATCGGTGAACACATCGTTCACAACACCTACAGGTTATGAACCTGCTAGCGTTCCACAGGACTGTCTAGAAAGAGTCCGTGGTCGTTATCCATACTCCGCTGAATAACTAGATCAACAACAACAACAACAACATCGAGGCCTCTCATCTGTTTATTACACACCAACTATCTACCCATGTTCTACCCAACATATTAGTAGATAAAATATATATTTTCATACATAGTTTAAAACCTGTATATCATTTCCATTCAATACATATTCCACATAACAGATGAGGCACACCCACATAACACGTATTTCATAGAAAGTAAATCAGATCTATGAGATAGAAGAGAATGAATATACATTCATACTTATAACAACAAAATTATACAAGCTGCATACCGCTAAGTTGAAACTTCAGAAAATCGTAACTTCCTCATACGAAGTCAGATTTGGGCGTTCTTTATATATTCGGAAACCTCGTTTCAACTACTACAACATTATCCAAAGATATCAAGTTTATTTTACACTTACATTTTGACGCTTATTTTTTATTCTTAATTAATTAGATCACATAATTAAGCAATTAAGCACAAAACACATAATGCTCAAATAATACATTCTTATTATTTCAAAACGGGTTACAAAGGTTAACCTAGACTATTACATTGCTAAAAATGGCAAGCCCATAAACACAGGTGTTACAATTCTCTCCACCTTAGAATGATTTCGTCCCCAGAATCACACATCAACAAACAAATGCGGATAGCGACCCATCATGTCACTCTCCGTCTCCCAGGTGAGATTCGGCCCATTCGTGTGTTTCCATCGGACAAGCACTAACCCAACCATCTTGCGTCGCGATTTCTTAGTCTTTCGGTCAACAATTGCCTCTGGTTCCTCAATCAACCTTTTGTTCTCATCAATTCTCAATTCAGAAATTGGAATTATGTCGGGAACTTCTCCCATGAACTTTCTCAAATAACACACATGAAAAGTGTTATGAATTCCATTCAGTTCTTCTGGTAGTTCGAGCTTGTAAGCTTGGTTCCCAATCCTCTGAAGAACTTTAAACGGTCCAATAAACCTTGGACTCAACTTTCCCCTTTTACCAAACCTTATAAGTCCCTTCCACGACGAGAATTTTAGCAAAACCGAATCCCCAACCTCAAAAGTCATCGGTCTTCGCTTCTCGTCAGCATAGCTCTTTTGACGATCCTGAGCTGCTAACATTCTTTCTCTAATTATTTTCAACTTTTCAGCAGTTTGATGAACTAATTCCGGTCCCATAAACTGCTTTTCCCCAGCCTCATGCCAACAAGACGGCGTACGACACTTCTGTCCATACAATGCTTGATAAGGTGCCATCTTAATGCTCGAGTGGAAACTATTATTATAAGAAAATTCTACCAATGGTAAATGTTCATCCCAATTACCTAGGAATTCCAAGGTACATGCTCTCAACATATCTTCAAGTTTTTGTATCGTTCTTTCGCTCTGACCATCAGTCTGCGGATGGTAAGCTGTACTTAAACACAACTTAGTACCCAATTCCTCTTGTAGACTTTTTCCAAAATCTCGAGGTGAAACGGCTATCACGATCCGACACAATCGTTAACGGAACACCGTGAAGCCTCACAATTTCCTTCACGTAAGAACTCGCAAGCTTTTCCATAGACCATTTCTCCTTGGTCGCTATGAAATGCGCACTCTTAGTGAACCGATCAACGACCACCCAAATCATGTCGTGACCATTCTTTGTTCTGGGAAGTTTAGTGACAAAATCCATAGCAATGTCTTCCCACTTACCCATTGGCACAGGCAAAGGTTCTAAACTTCCGTACGGTTTCTGATGTTGTGTCTTTACTCTCGCGCAAGTCACACACTCAGCCACATACTTTGCAACATCAAGCTTCATCGTCGGCCACCAGTAGTAGGGTTTCAGGTCCCTATACATTTTAGTGCTACCCGGATGAATCGAGTACATGGTCTTGTGAGCTTCTTCCATCAGAAGATCTCTGACTCCTCCTGTCTTAGGTATCCAAATCCGATCTTGGAACACCTTCAGTCTGTGACTGTTTACACCGAACACCAATGTTTTGCCCAAACGCTCCTCCTTTCGGTCATTCTTCTCAGAAGCTTCGCTTTGAGCTTTCTTGATACTTTCCAAAATGGTCGAGACAACTTCAATTCTCAACGCTCTTGGCCTTTTCCTTTCAAGATTGACTTTCCGACTGAGAGCATCAGCAACAACATTAGCTTTACCAGGGTGGTAAAGTATCTCACAGTCATAGTCTTTAAGTAATTCCAGCCAGCGTCGTTGCCTCATATTCAATTCCTTCTGATTAAAGAGATATTGGAGACTCTTATGATCAGTGAAAAGTTTGCACTTCGTGCCATAGAGGTAATGCCTCCATATTTTCAGAGCGAAAACTACCGCTGCCAACTCCAAATCATGAGTCGGGTAATTCTTTTCATGCTCTTTCAGCTGTCGAGACGCATATGCTATCACCTTTTCTCTTTGGGTTAAAACACAACCCAATCCAACCCCAGACGCATCGCTATAAACAACGAAGTCTTCAACTCCATCGGGTAGAGAAAGTATCGGTGCCTCGCATAGCTTCTTCTTTAGTTTCTCGAATGCTTCTTTATGCTGATCACTCCAAGCATAAGTAGCTCCTTTGTGGGTCAAAGCTGACAATGGACTAGCAATCGAAGAAAAGCCTTGGATAAACCTTTGGTAATATCCAGCTAATCCCAAAAAGCTTCGAATCTCCGTGGGACTTTTTGGTTGCTCCCACTTTGTCACAGCTTCAGTCTTTGCTGGATCAACCATTATCCCTTCTTGGTTGACCACGTGACCCAAGAATTGGACTTCACGAATCCAAAAATCACATTTGGAGAACTTAGCATACAACTTCTCCTTTTTCAAGACTTCTAACACTTCTCGCAAGTGTCTGCCATGCTCCTCTTGGCTTTTCGAGTAAATCAGAATGTCGTCTATGAACACTATCACGGATTTATCAAGGAAAGGATTACAAACCCTATTCATTAAATCCATGAATGCTGCCGGAGCATTGGTTAGTCCAAACGACATAACCAAGAACTCGTAGTGTCCATATCTAGTTCTGAATGCAGTCTTCTCTATATCCTGCTCTCTTACTTTCAGCTGATGATATCCTAACCTTAGATCGATCTTCGAGAAATAGCTCGAACCTTGCAATTGATCAAACAGGTCATCAATCCTTGGCAACGAATATCTATTCTTTATTGTTGCCTTGTTCAGCTCTCGGTAATCAATGCACATTCTCATGCTTCCATCTTTCTTCTTTACGAATAACACCGGAGCTCCCCAGGGTGATGAACTAGGTCTTATGAAACCTTTGTCCAATAACTCCTGAAGTTGCATCATTAGCTCCTTCATCTCTGTCGGTGCTAATCGATAAGGTGCTTTCGTAATTGGCGTTGTTCCTGGCAACAAGTCAATACAAAATTCCACTTGTCGATCAGGCGGTAATCCAGGAAGATCTTCGGGAAATACTTCCGGATAATCACACACAACTGGAATATTCTGCATCACCTTCTTTTCCTTCTTAGCATCAATCACGAATGCTAGATATGATGTACACCCCTTGGTCAAACATTTTCTGGCTTTCATCAATGAAATGATTCCAGAATTCACTCTGCGTTTGTCCCCATACACCATAAACGAATCTTTCCCAGGCGGGTTTACTTTGACTATTTTCTTCTTGCATAAAATTTCGGCGTCGTTGGCGCTAAGCCAATCCATTCCCAAAACGATGTCGAAACCGTTTAGTTCTATAGGCAATAATTCCTCGTGGAACTTATTCCCATTCAGATCAATTAAGATGTTTCTCATACGATGGCTAACATGTACAAACTTGCCACTAGCAACTGCGACTAATAAGGCATCATCTAGTCTAACAACAGGCAAAGCTAGCTTTTTACCAAATTCATGCGATATAAAGGACTAGTTGGCTCCAGAATCAAATAAAATTTGGGCAGGCAATTCGTTAACGAGAAAGGTACCTGAAGCGACATCAACTTCATCTTTAGCAGCTTCCAGCGTCATCTGGAATGCTCTCGCCTTTGGCTTTGGTGGAATGTTGGGTCTAGCTGCCTCCTTCTTCTTCGGGCAGTCCCTCGACATGTGTCCCTCCTCACCACAACCATAGCAAACTTTCTTAGTGAGGGTACATTCATTGGCATAGTGCCCTGGCTTTCTACACTTGTAGCATGTGTTCGCCACCTCACATCTTCCATGATGCTTCTTCTTACATTTGTCGCACCACTTCGCTTTACCTCCACTTTCCCTCGAATCAGACTTCGAGAACTTGTTTTTCTTGTTGAACCCTGAAGTTCCATCGAACTTCCTCTTTTCACCAACATCTGTCCTTTCCAGAGCCTTTTCCTTCTGCTGGGCCTCCACATTCTTAGCTGCACGAACAACCGTTTTCAGAGTAGTTGCCATCTTGACTGTCGGACCAAAGTCGGCAGGCAGTCCATTAGCAAACCTCTCTATCTTGGAGAGTTCCGTTGGCACTAGGTACGGAAACAACTTCATTTTCTCAGTAAATGCAGTAGCATAGTCGTCTATGCTCATCTTCCCCTTCTTCAAGTTTTGGAACTCATTGTTCAGATCAATCAGATCTATCTCTGAACAATACTGCACCCTTAGTTGCTCCAAGAACTCCTCCCATGACATTTTCAGGGCTTCTCCTCGTGGCATAGTATCTCCAACAACTTCCACCAACTCAAGACTCCAGTCTTCAGTTGTCTAACCGCAAAGACGGTCTTCTGTTTGTTGCTACAGTCGCAACTTTCAAATACCATCTCCATTTCAGAGATCCAATCCATTATCTCAACAGGCTTTGGGCTCCCAGAAAGACTTGGTGGCTTGGCGCCCAAAAATTTCTTGTACATTCGCCCATCCTTGTTGTTCCTCCTTTCCGGATCGTTCCTTCATTCTCCTTGAGTCCCAACTTGACTCATCATGCGACTATTGTTCCCTTCCTCCGATTGCTCGGGAATCAATTCGGGTTCCTCAATAGGTATGATAGGTTCATCCCTATTATTATGCAACATTTGTCGCATCTCCTCCCTTTGTTCGGCTAGCATAGCCCGAATCATGGCTTGCACCGCAGCCATTGTTATTGGTTCTGGTGCTGCTGCTACAACGGGTATTTGCTCAATCACTGGCGGTTGATTCCTGTTTTCATCCGCGTTTCCAACGCCACTCCTCGTTCTCACCATTTTTTATCTATACACCGAATAAGGTGAAATTAGATCTTCATTCATGATAGATATTCAAATCATCCTTATTACTCCGAAACGTTTACATGCTAGTTCTAATACCATAAACATACGCTTAGAATCCTACACACATAAGGTTTCCAGATCCGGTCGGCAACAGACCGTAGATCCGAACAATTAATATCATATATGGCAGCATATAACATTTAGCACATAAAAGCATTTTAGGCAACTTTCCTAAAATAAACTAGTGCTCGTGTCTAAAATTCAACAGACACACAACTCACAATTCCACTTAGCATTCTAAGTTTAAGTCTAGAAATACCAACAAATTCCTAGTTCGCTTAAACTAATGCTCTGCTACCAACTGTGACATCCCCAAAATCACGGCCAGAAAAGACCGATTTTCATTTATGCTTTTTAAAATAATTTCAGAGTAAATCCTTTTGATTTAAAAGAGTTGCGGAATCTGTTCCCAAAACAAAACATGATAAAATAATATTTATCAAAGCATTTCAACAAGAGATGCATTTTCATTATATAATCAAAACTCGGGATGTCATGTTCCGATACAGACCATAAAGCATAAACGATAACATTACAAGTCATTCAACAAATATATACATATACAGACTTGTAAACAAAACAACTTGATGATTCAACCATCTTATGCCCTCGCGCCACTACCTGTAATACAAATAAAACTGAGTGGGTCAGGCTTGGGAGCCTGGTGAGCATATAGGGTTTTCAACCCACAATAAATAAGTTATATTTAATTTCACCAACCAATCACTATCCCGATTACCCATTCCCGTTATCCTCACTTTACGTCCCTAAAATAACATCTATCTCAAGGGACCTAATCTAGGATTTTCATCGGGACGGACATCACTGCTAAGGGGTTTCCTCAACAATAGATATCCTAAAGGCAACCATGAGGGGGATAGAGTACACCGGTGAACACATCGTTCACAACACCTACAGGTTATGAACCTGCTAGCGTTCCACAGGATTGTCTAGAAAGAGTCTGTGGTCGTTATCCATACTCCGCTGAATAAGTAGATCAACAACAACAACAACAACAACATGGAGGCCTCTCATCTGTTTATTACACACCAACTATCTACCCATGTTCTACCCAACATATTAGTAGATAAAATATATATTTTCATACATAGTTTAAAACATGTATATCATTTCCATTCAATACATATTCCACATAACACGTATTTCATAGAAAGTAAATCAGATCTATGAGATAGAAGAGAATGAATATACATTCATACTTATAACAACAAAATTATACACATAAACAACAATATACTTAATACACTCAAACCATACTTGTATTATTGTCGTGTTTATGAAAGGTAGTATACACTCACTTGATCAGAAGACGATCGGACAGCACTACGACTTGCAGAAGTAGTAATCCACAGCAGATCTGGAAGATCTCCACAAAAATCGAACTTCTCGCGGGCAGAGCTTCGGCTCGGGAACCGCACTTCTCGGGATCTTCGGGATCTCGGGACTTCCCTCGGGGCTCGAGAATAATACCGGGGCTTCGGGGTATTTTTGGCACGCAAAACGATGCAAAACGGGAGAGAGAAGAAAAGAAATTGGCAAAAGACTCGGCTGCCTTCGGATCCTATTTATAGGAGGCTGGAGCCTCGGAGTACGCGGGGCGTACTGGCCTCCGAAGTCGTCACTGCATGCGTCATCCGAAATGTCGACACTCTTCGGCGTACGCGGGGCGTACGTCGGATCGGACTGGTTACTCCCCTTTCGGATAATGTCGGATTTTTTTTTTCAATTAAAAATAAATATAATTTATTTATCAAACTTCGGAAATTCATATCTTCTTCATACGAACTCCGTTTTCGAAGTTCTTTATATCCACGGAAAGGTGAGACTACGCTCTACAACTTTCGTTTAGACTCCGTCGGCTAATTTTAATTTTATTTTTATTATTTATTTTTAATAGGCCGCGACAGAAACTTTCGTTATAAATTCATAACTTCTTCGTTTGACGTCCGTTCTCGCCTAACTTTTTATCGCTTCGATACCAACAACGAGACCTTCGATCCTCGTTTAGATTTCTTCGGCTAAAAACCGCTCGATCTCAAATCGAGTATTTCAGGCTGCATACCGCTAAGTTGAAACTTCAGAAAATCGTAACTTCCTCATACGAAGTCAGATTTGGGCGTTCTTTATATATTCAGAAACCTCGTTTCAACTACTACAACATTATCCAAAGATATCAAGTTTATTTTACACTTACATTTTGATGCTTATTTTTTTATTCTTAATTAATCAGATCACATAATTAAGCAATTAAGCACAAAACACATAATGCTCAAATAATACATTCTTATTATTTCAAAACGGGTTACAAAGGTTAACCTAGACTATTACATTGCTAAAAATGGCAAGCCCGGAAACACAGGCGTTACAACCGGGGCCCCAACTTGCCCCTCTTCCTGAATCGAATCACTCATTTCCAAGGAGAGACCTTCAGGAGCATAAAGTCGCCGACTTGAAACTCAAGCTCGGACCGACGTCTGTCCGCATAACTCTTCTGACGACTCTGAACGATCAACAACCTCTGTCTGACCTGCTGGATCTGCTCTGTCGTCTGAAGCACGATCTCTGTACTACCCATAACACGCTGTCCGACCTCTCCCCAGCAAATGGGGGTCCGACACCTCCTCCCATACAACAGCTCAAAGGGTGGCATACCAATGCTCGAATGATGGCTGTTGTTGTAGGAAAACTCTGCCAAGGGAAAATACGTTTCCCAACTCCCCCCGAAATCCAATACACATGCCCGGAGCATGTCCTCGAGCGTCTGAATCGTCCACTCACTCTATCCGTCAGTCTGGGGGGTGATATGCGGTACTAAAATGCAGCCTAGTACCCAACTCCTCGTGAAACTTCTTCCAGAATCTGGAAGTGAAATGTACATCCCGGTCTGAGACAATCGAGATCGGCACCCCATGCCGAGATACCACTTCCATCACGTATATCTCTGCTAACTTCTCAGTGGAAGAACTCTCCCTGATAGCAAGGAAGTGGGCGCTCTTTGTCAACCTGTCCACAATCACCCAAATTGCATCGACTCCCCTAGCAGTCCTTGGCAATTTGGTGATAAAATCCATAGTAATCTGTTCCCACTTCCATTCGGGAACCTCCAACGGCTGCAACTTACCATGCGGTCTCTGGTGCTCGGCCTTAACCCTATGGCAGGTTAAGCACCTCTCCACGAACCACGCAACATACCTCTTCATACAAGGCCACCAATACTCTCTCCTCAGATCTAAATACATCTTAGTGGCCCCAGGATGGATCGAGAATTTCGACCGATGAGCCTCTTCCATCAAAATGGTACGCATCCCTCCCAAAAACGGTACCCATATACGCCCATGAAATGTCATAAGCCATCGACCATCGGTAACGAACTCCGATACCAATCCAACAACTCGCTCTCTCTTCTGGTTTTCCAATCTCACAGCCTCGGCCCGAGCTCCACGAATGGCGTCCAACACCGGAGCCATCACAGTCAACCGCAAACATACATCCCGCAATGGGGCGCTCTCCGCCCTGCGACTCAGGGCGTCGGCTACCACATTAGCCTTGCCCGGATGATACAGGATCTCACAATCATAATCCTTGACCACATCCAACCACCTCCTCTGTCACATATTTAGGTTAGGCTGATCCATCAAATACTTCAGGCTCTTATGGTTCGTGTATATCGTACACCGAACCCCATACAGATAGTGACGCCAAATTTTGAGGGCGAACACCACCGCCCCCAACTCTAGATCATGGGTAGGATACCTCGTCTCAGGAGGCTTCAGCTTCCTCGATGCGTATGCTATCACATGCCCTCTCTGCATCAGCACCGCTCCCAACCCCAAGATCGACGCATCACAATATACCACAAAGTCCTCCATCCCCTCCGGGAGGGCTAACACCGGGGCTTCGGGGCCCCATGAAAAAGCCACACCCTTCTGAGTCAACCTGGTGAGTGGCACTGCGATCTTAGAGAAATCCCTAATAAATCTCCGATAATACCCTGCCAACCCTAAGAAACTCCTGATCTCGGAGGGTGACCTCGGCACCTCCCAACTCATCATCGCCTCAACTTTGGCCGGGTCGACCAATATCCCTCTCTGGTTAACGAGATGACCTAGGAACTGGACCTCTCGCAACCAGAAATCACACTTGGAGAATTTGGCATAAAGCCTCTCCGATCTCAGAACTCCGAGGGATCTCCCTCAAATGCTCCTCATGCTGCTCTCTAGATCTCGAATATACCAAAATGTCGTCGATGAATACAATCACCGACCGATCCAACATCGTCCTGCACACTCGGTTCATGAGGTCCATGAACACTGCCGGGGCATTGGTGAGACCAAAAGGCATCACCACAAACTCGTAATGCCCATAACGCGTCCTGAACACTGTCTTCTGGATGTCCTCATCTCGCACCCTCACCTGATGATATCCAGACCTCAGATCGATCTTGGAGAACCAAGATGCTCCCTGCAACTGATCGAACAAATCGTCGATCCTCGGCAACGGGTAACGGTTCTTGACCGTCAGCTTGTTCAACTCCCGGTAATCAATACACATCCGGTGTGAACCATCCTTCTTCTTGACAAAAAGGATAGGCGCTCCCCACGGCGAGCTGCTCGGCCGAATAAATCCCTTTCCCAGCAGCTCCTGAAGCTGCGAGGATAACTCTTGCATCTCTGGAGGTGCAAGGCGATAAGGCACCTTGGCAATAGGTGCGGCCCTCGGAACCAAATCGATATTGAACTCCACCTGCCTCATGGGAGGCACACCTGACAATTCCTCTGGAAATACATCCGGGAACTCACGCACTATCGGAACCTCCTCAACTGACCTCGGCCTCTCTGAATCAACCCGCGTATCCATCACATACGCCACAAAGCCCTTACAGCCCTGCTGTAGACACTGCCTCACCCTAGCGGCCGAACAAAACGCTGACCCAGAACGCGTACCCTCGCCATACACCGTAAGAACTCCCCCCACTAGGGTCTCGTATGGTCACCAGCTACTGCTCGCAGTCGATAACCGCACCGAATCTGCTCAACCAGTCCATGCCCATAATGACACAGACATCACCCATCGCAATAGGAACCAAATCAATCGGGAACTCAACACCGAATATCTCGAATACACACCCACGGATCACCTCTGTGGCATATATCACCCTCTCGTCAGCTATGGAAACTCTCAGAGGCCGACTCAACGCCTCACGACTAGTACTGATATGCTGACTAAAAGCCAAAGATACAAAAGACCGACTCGCTCCCGAGTCAAATAACACTAAGACAGGTACAGAATTCACAAGAAAAGTACCTACGCATAACATAATATAAGCATAATATCTCAACATCAAAATAAATACACGAAAGAATACATACCAGCCACGACATCGGGCGCTGCGCGGACCTCCTCCGCGATCAACTGAAAGGCTCTCCCTCGTGCCCTCGGTGCCTCGGCCTTCACTGGCCGACTCTCGGTAGCTCTGATGGCGGCAGGGGTAGATCCCTGAGGTGCTCCCTGAGCTGATCCCCACAACTGCGGACACTCTGCCTTCCGGTGTCCGGTCTGGTTGCAGTGAAAACACACTGCAAACCCCTTGGGGCAGTCCTTGGCCATATGCCCCTCCTTGCCACACTTGTAGCAAGGTCCAACTCTACAAACTCCATCATGACCCTTGCCGTACTTCCCATAAGTGCGACCCTTCTGGCTCCCTGATTTGGGATCAGCGGGCTTGGCCCGCTTGGCTGCCGGCTGGGACTGTGCCGGTCGCCGATCCCTCGCCTGAGACTCCCCCTCCTCCCTAGCCTGAGTCTCTAGCTCAATATCCCTCTTCCGGGAATTTGCCTGAAGCTCGGAAAATGCCTGGTACGAGGAGTTCGCCATGAACTCCCGAATGTCTCGCCTCAAGATACTCAAATATCGGCTCATACGTGCCTGCTCAGTAGACACGTGCTCAGGGCAGAATATCGCCCTCTCATGGAACATCCTGGTAATCACCGTAACAGACTCAGTACCCTGCTTGAGGGTCAGAAACTCCTGTGCCAAACGCTCCCTCTCCACCTGGGGAACGTACTCATCTTGGAACATGGCAGTGAACCTCTCCCAGGTCACTGCCTCAAGCTCAACAGGCGTAAAGTGCGCTGTTACAAACTTCCACCAGTCCTTTGCTCCCAAGCGAAGCTGGTTCAGCACGAACCGAACTCTCAAATGCTCAGGAGATGAGCAAGTGAAGAAACACCCCTATATGTCTGAAATCCATCTCATAGCCGCCACCGGGTCCTGGGTCCCATCAAACTCCGGCGGTTTTGTGTTGCTAAACTCTCGGAACAGCAACGCATCACCACCCTGCGGCCTCGTGGCAACAATAGCTGCGGTGGCCGCTGCAACAGCAGCCTCAGAAAGAGCATCATAAAGCTCGTCGAAAGTCTCAATCAACGTGGTCTTAATAGACCCGAACATCTCTGGTATCTCTGCCCTGATGGCCGCAGCCATCTCCTCATGGATGATCCGGCGGATCTCCTCATCACTGGCCCCACTGCTCTCAGGCATAAGACGTGTCCTCACCATGATCTACCTCTGAAATACAACATACGATAAATTAGAATCCATTCGAGCATACTCACACTCGACAACTCATCCCTCCTTGATCCTTGGCATTCCAAAGATTCTCACTTGGACTGTACACCGCCCCGGTGCTTTCAGTAGTACGGGCCCAATACTACTGTCCGCACCGTATCAGTATACACCCCAAGTCCACCTCTTCGGATCCCAAGTTCCAAGTACTCTATTATGCACAATCCACTCTCTAACAGATCTCTCATAAGCTCCTCGTTGCTACCCACTCACTCTCAATCATCTCATAGCAGCTCACCTCTCCCTAGGCTAAGGCATCATAAATCAGGCCACTCTAGTCCTAATAGGAGTACCTAGCCTACTCTAGCATGAGAATACATCATATCAATATCATAACACATATCATGAGGGTATCTTGGGAAATCACCGTTCGGGCGCGGACTGATCGTACACACGACTCTGATCTGAGTTTTTCAAAAAAAGCTTTTACTCTTTTTTTTAAATACTTCTCAAATCCTCAGTTTGAGTTCAAATACGCCCGAAGGTGTACTCGAATCCCTCAAACCAAGGCTCTGGTACCAACTTGTAACACCATAAATTTCAAAACAATTTTTCGCATTTTATAAAAACATAGTTCATTTAATATTCATAAAAACATCAATGTTTGAAACTCAATCCATGACAAATAAAAATCCCAAGATCTCATAACATAAAAATCCCGTGTGTGTACTGATCAAGTCGGCGCCTTCCCACGGTGATCACTAGTACCTGAAACAAATAACACCAAACACTGTAAGCACAAAGCTTAGTGAGTTCCCCAAAATACCACACATAGCACATATTAGCCACTCGAGGCTATAACTCTGTGGGTCCGTGGACCCTACTCTGTGAACCTTCCGGTTCCAACTCTATAAACATGCACAACATAAATCACATAGAAATAATGCAGTACAACACATAACATACATACAACATACAAATACTCTGTCACATAACTCTGATTACCTAATCAAGGTAAAGTATAGTGAGAATACTCACCTCGGGTATCTCGGTAAATATCTGCCTCGGAACAAATGTGATCTAGCTTCCTCCTAATCACACAAAGTAACACACCCATAAATACACTGAACTCAACCCTATAGGTCAGCATGGTCAATGGTCAACTTTGACTGGACTCGGCGAGTGCACTAGAGCGACTCGGCGAGTCTATGCGTGTCCACTGACTCCCTTGGATCCTCTCTCGACACATAGAGTACTTCCCTAACTCGACGAGTTCCACCTGGCATGAATCGTGGGGCCACCACGACTCAACTCGCCGAGTCTCAAGAACAACTCGGCGAGTTCCGGCTTGACTCAGCCCCCCTGACTCTCCCTGACTCACTGGGTCATCCCCCAACCTGGCGAGTCTACTCGCTGAACAATTTACATGAAACCCAAACCCTACTCGCCGAGTCTAAAGAACAACTCGGCGAGTTCATGCCATGCACAAACTCTATTGACCTTCTGAGGTCAGATATGTTTCCCCAAACCATAGATCTGGCCTTCCCAAGCATGAATGTCACGTAAAGTTCGAAACTTGATGCTTGTATAACCACAACAAGGCATCAAAAGGATATTTGGTCCCAAAAATGACAACCTAGGTCCAATAACTCCATACTAACCCAAAAAGCTCCAAGGGTTAAGGTCTCTGGACCTCTTTGAGTCCAGATCCAAGGCACAAACTCGAAGAGGGACCATTTGCTCCACATAATCACTCT
Organism: Lactuca sativa; assembly: GCF_002870075.4. NCBI lineage: Eukaryota > Viridiplantae > Streptophyta > Magnoliopsida > Asterales > Asteraceae > Lactuca > Lactuca sativa. Next base: position 369,888,499 of record NC_056627.2, on the reverse strand, counting down.
CCAAAGGGGTTAGAAAACCCTAACTCTAAAGATCAACCCTAAAACTGAAGGAGATTCGAACTATTACCTCAAAATGAAGTCTCTGGACTCTGGATCTGCTTGAATCTCACCTCCTCCTTGCTCTTGTCACCTTCTTCTTGCTAAACAAAGGATACAAAGATCCAAAAGTGACTTCTTCTCTCTCAAAGTGATTTAGCTCTCTTAGGGTTCTCTCAAGGGACTGGTAGCCGCAATAGGAGGCTATAAGTGCCCTTAAATAGGCTCCAAACCCGGGGAATTAGGGTTTCATTAAACAACGTGGACTTGCCGAGTCCATACGCGAACCCGTGTCCATAACCGCGATCATACTCGGCGAGTTTGAGCTCCAACTCGCCGAGTCTCCTCACAAATCACCAAAAATACAAGAATAAATAATACCTGGGAATCCGGGGTGTTACAATTTTTTAGGTTTTTAATGTAATTTTTAATTTCATGTTAATGTTTTGTAGGGTTTCTAGAATGTAATTTTTAATTTTAGTGTGGTTTTTATTAATAAAAGTTCTTATTTTTTTTTATTGAAATTAAAAAAAAAGTTCATAGGTACATCCTAGTTCATAGGTAAAATTTGTCAAAAATATAAAAATTGACGTGACGTCTATGTGGTACAGTTTTACCATTGATAAAAACATAACTACATCCTTTAACCTAGGTGACATAATTTTCTTTGTTAATTTAGTCATTATATGTAAATTATCTTTTTTTACATCATGTGAAGTACGAAACAAACAAGAAGAATATGTTAATATCCACATTTTGTAATAGTCATTTAAAAAAAATGACAAAACGATAAAAATAGTCCACGTGTATTGTATTTTTTTTTTTGGGTTTTGGTCCTTCAAGTTTTAAAATACTAAATGTAATCCTTATGAGGATCGCATATGTATGTGAGTCAAGTGAAGGGCTAAAGGATCTAGTACACATTGATGAGAACTGGTCAGGTCCACCACAAAGAATGATAAAGGTTGTTCGTCATAATTTACTAAAAGTTTAGTAAATATGGTTATACTTACAAGATTAAGTGTAATTCTAATACTTTGAAAAAGCTTTAAAGTATAGGAGAACAAATTAAAAGAATCAATTAGGCAAAAAGATAAAAGTTTTCTCCAATCCGAAAGGAAAGGAGAATACTTTAGTATCGTGTTTTATGATCATCCTTATGATTATGGAACCATGCCACAATTGATCCTCTAAGGATACCTTAGTGCATTTATATGACTAAGGAGAGGTATCAGGCATTGTTAAAATGCTTAAAATCAAAAGGATGAGTCATACTTCATTCCAAAATCGAGTCTTAGAGTTATGAATGATATATCCTAAGTAGGTTTATAACACATCATGAAATGTGGAGTAGAAAGGTTTTCTTACTCATGCACATTTGAAATTGGTGGTTGTAATGACTTAGATAAGACAAAGAACAACTAAGACCAATTATATGAAGTGTTTTTTTATAAGAATCTGTACTAACACTTGAATATTTATTTGTCGAAGAACGTTTGTTGACAGAGAATCTTATATGTCAAGAGGTCAGTGGGAGTCTTAAAGGTCTTGAAAAGGTTCAAGAACTAATCAAGAATAAACATATATTTACCAATAGCACACGACTTGAGGTTCGTAATCTATCGCGTTGATCACATTCTTGTTACTATGTCATTCGAGTTAAGTTGACTATGCATGTGAGTTCTATGAGTCCTTATTTGATCATATAAGACAAAGCACCTTGATCAGTAAAAGTACATTGATCTGTGTGGGTGAGCTGCTCAATAACTTGGAAGCAATGGTAGGCCCTCGTGCTACCAAATGGCAAGAAATTAAGATCGAACAAGTTCAGTCCACATGAGTTTAGATTTGTCACAATCCTTGTCTTGTGGTTATGGTTATGGCAAATTCACATGGATAGGAACACATACACCATAGAATCTAAGTGACATAAGGTTTCTCTCCGCTTCATGAATATGATTGTGAGGAAACACTTTCACTAAGTGGATTTTAAGGTATTAGCAGTTGTGATTGTATTCTCAAATTCGAGTATGGTTACGACATCCCTCTTCATAGTTCGAATTGTGAGAAATGGCAAATTAGTCTGAACATTCGGGACTTATGATTATCAGTTTTGAAATGGTTCAGACACACATATGAGCTTTCTAATAGAAGGTGTATGAGCTTAGATAAAGGCTTATCGAAGCATCTCGTATTAGAAATCTAAACATTGGAAAGAAAGTCAATAAGTATTGATTTCTGGAAGTCCAACTAATTTCTGGATACATGTCAAATCTAGTGGGAGCATAAGTGTTATGCTAGTAAAAATGTAATTTTTATGCTAGTGGGAGCACAATTAATATGTTAAGTGTTGCAAGTTGGCGATGCTATTTATAGGAAACAAGGTTTTAAATTTCCAAGGTTGCATAGGATGAAAAGTTGTTTCACTATAGAAAGTCTAAGGGAGAGGAACTAATACTTCATTTCAAATATAAAAGCTTAGATTGAGATTTCAATAGAATCTAGTCATGTATATACATGAATGTTATGTTGAAATGATTTAACATATGGAAATTCTATATGTGGAAATATTATAGCAAAGGACTGGTCAAGTATCATGTCTTTATGTAAGGCAATATGAATCGTATCTCATATGCTTCGGGTATAGGATCGATTGCATATGCTATAATATTCGCCAGTTCTAATTTTCCAAATGCCTAGGGCATTGAGAGGGAAAAAGGACCAGAACTGGTTATAACTAAAGTAGTTAAACAAATATCAAGGACGATCTAAGGATCGATCGATTGTGGGCCGTTGGAAGTATAGTAATGGATGGACCATATTGATATAATTATGAATAGATAGGATTCTATTTAGAATGGATAGTCATATGGCAATTATGGAAATGTTTCCATAATAGGAGTTGGATATTAAGAATCTAAGTGTAAGTTAGAAACTTTTATGCAAGAAGGGTGTTCAAGGAATGTACCTTGAATGTGAGACTTTGTCTCCATGGAATTGTTCTGTGACAATTTCAATGGAAAGGTTTTTAATATCATTGGCAAAGTCTTTGTGACTTTGGTGCCGTGACATTACAAAAGGAACATTGCATGTAAGTTTAGATCTAACAAGATTTCAGTAGTGGCAAGAATTTTGTATTCTTACACTTATAATAAGGATTAGGGAATTTTGAAATGAGCATCATTGGAAATGTGTTCAATTGATCTATTTCACACGGTAAGGACCATAGGCAAACATAGTGTGCATGCTTGGAGCATGGGATTATGGTTGTTTTAATTTAAGTATTAAGTTGATTAGTCGAAACATTATACAATGAATAATAAATGTTTTGAGACCATATTAGATTATATTATTCTTGTGTTTCACTTTGCATGTTTTGCCTTCCCGAATAATAAGATTATTCAAACATCCACATTCAATCATACTTTGGAAGTAAGTTATGAGGTAAGACAGTCTTGAATCTGACTGTAAATTGTCTAAGTGTTTAGACATAGCACAAGTTTGCTATACTGTTCACGAGTAATAAGATTTAAGTATTGGATTAAACCCACATTCATCTGAATCACTTCATGGATTTTATCATGAGTGATTGTGAGACGATAATATCTTATATTCTTGAAACAGAGGCATATGAGTTGTAGTTTGCAAGTCGGTTGCACATTGATGATGCGTAAACGCACCAGTAACTTGGTGTTATAAAACGTATTGTTGTGTGTGATTTGATGAGTAAATTAAGAAAGCATATGAGTTGACTTTTATCCATTCCTTTTACCCAATGTGGGATAAAAGCGATATCTGGGCGCCCCTCGATGATTTAGTGATGACACCCTAAGTGCTTGGCCAAGCCTAGACTGATTTGATTTGTTCAATTAGTCAGTTATCATAAATCGAAAACTAGGAAACAGAACTTGGATAGAGAGAACGATTATAATCCATATCTCATGTCTATAGGATATCTTCTAAAACGGAGGAATATTTGATCCCTTATCTAAAGGATGCGGTTCTAAAATGATCAGAGTTCGACAACGACGTTTGAGAGCTATGATTGTTAATCGGATTTTGAAGTTACATTGGAAGTTATAGTTATTAGACTTATCCAAGTGGGAGACTATTGGATTAGGTGTCTAAGCCCATAACTATAATTTGTATGTACTTGACCCGATAATAACATGGTCCTTTTGGGTTGCCTTCACAGGAGCAATTTGATAGGAGGGATATTTGAGAAAGAGGTTATTTATGATTTATTAATATATTATATGAATAATATATTAATTGAGAAATCATATTATTTAAATAGTATTGATCAAGAATTAATTTAGTGGTCAAAAGAGATTGATTAAATTTATAGGGATTGATTAGGTAAATCAGTAATATTTATAGTTTGGGCAAATGATCCATGTTGATTAGGGATGGGCTAAATTTATGTGAGAATCCATGAAGATTTAGTCCAAGGGGCCTATCATATGGATCATTGGAATACCTAAAAGCTCAGGTAAATTAGGATTTTATGTACGAAACACTAAGGATTCCACACTATAAATCGAACCCTTGCACTGTAACGCCCGTAGATCCGGGCTAGTGAATTTAGAGATAATAGGGGTCGAAAACAAATTTTAAGATCGGTCGAGAATTAGCCGACGTAGTCAAAATGAAAGTTGTTGATCTTATTTTTACCTACGCGTGGATATAATGAACATCAAAAACGGACTTCATATGTGAAAGTTACGGCTTTTAGAAGTCGGAAGTGTGATGTGCGAAAATGGGTGATGTGGCACAATCTTGACCATTGCTTTCTCCCCAAGTCTTGCCACTAGATGGTGAGATGTGGCACCAAGTTCAGCTATTTTCACCCTATAAATAGACCTCTCCCACCCTCATTTTCTTCAAACCTTTCCCATTCTTTCTTCTCTTTACTCTCTCTCTCTCTAGAACCTCTCTCTAGCCCCGAAACCCCCCGAAAAGCCTAGGGAACCTCCCTAGCACGAGGCGGAAGCCCCGGAGTGCTCGATGGCCCCGAGAAGAAGAGATTTTTGGCTAGGGAATGCTGCTCCAAGCAAAGCCAGGTTTTCTATAAAACCCGATGTAAGTGAGCTACGCCTACGCTATTTTTAATATAACTTTTATTTAATTATAGTAACGTTATTAGGAACTTATAATAAGTACTTGGGCTATTATTATGGGTTATATAAGTATTGTTTAAAGCTTATATAATAGTAATAATATCTAGACTATTAATTAGTCTCGGCGAATAATAGACTAAACTCTAGTGGTAATAATACTAGGTTTCGTCGAAGGAAATTATTTTTTTAAGAAGCGAAGCGCTGTCTGTGTTCGGAATCACCACCTTTTCAGGTGAGTGCATGGTCCCTTTCATCTTACACATAGATATGAAGTATTTTATATAAACTACGTGCTATGTGTGCATATTATCTGTATACTTGCTATCTATGCTAGATGAACGATTTTATACAAGTTTTATATGATTTAAACTGTATATGTATTTATATCTACATAATATGTTGGGTAAAACATGGGTAGATGAAATATGAGTTGGATGATGAGTTGAGAGGTGATATAGACCATGAGGTAAGGGTGAGAGGTGGACGATGTGAGAAGCCTTGTTCCCAAAAGTTGGCCCCATCATCTAGCAGAGTATGGATGACAACCACAGACTATTCTAGACAATCCAGTGGAACACTTGCAGGCTCGCAACCTGTAGGTGTTGTGAACGATGTGTTCACCGGTGTACTCTAAAAATCCATTGACATGTATTGCGAGTGGACTCTCGAAAACGATATTGTCAATAAATGAGATAATCCTAGCAATTATGCTCGAAGGACAATACTGGTAGTTGCGCCTCACATAGAATGTCACAATTCTGGCAGCTGCGCCTAAGTGATAGAACTAGCAGCTGTGCTTGACAACTGTGCTATTGACGATGATGGAATTCATACCTATTCCTTAGGATAATCCTTAGGAATGAATGAATGAGAAATAGTTGATTCTTAGCGTAGATCCTTAAGTGTAAAGAAGATAATGGGGATGGGTAATTGGGTTAACTGTTTGATAATTAAACATAATAATTATATTATTGTGGGTTGAAAACCCTATGTACTCACCAAGTTTCCCAACCTGACCCACTCAGTTTATTTATATTCCCGGTGCTGATATGAAGTCACATTACACTGAGAGATTAAGGAGATATAAATCACTAGTGACAATGAATGTAAGTTCTGTTTATGCTTATATTTCTATATTGACGATGACATCCCAAATGTTTTAAAATGAATAAAAATACTTTTCTTTGGAATTGCCTTGATAATGTATTTATCATGTTTTAACGGGAACAAATTCCGCAACATTTTTATTAAAAGAGGTACTCTGATTTTTATAAAGCATAAACAAAATTGGTCTTTTCTGGCTGTAAAAATGGGGATGTCACATGCACTCCCAAAATCGGCACTTGTACTCCAAGGTGGAACCCTAGCTATTTTTGGTGCCTCATAGCCTCACTCTCATTATCCTCCATTTGCTTTTGGTGTTTGTAACTTATTAGAGGTATCACACTTGAGGTACTAAGCTCTTGAAAGGCCAAGGATTGCAAGTTACAACAAAGAGGTATTCATCTAACTAGTTTTTATGTTTTATATCTCCAATTGCATGCTAGCTAGGGTATATGCTTTGGATCAAATGAAATTGCATGTATAAATTGAGAAAACTTAGATCCAAAGCATATAGGTTTGTATGTGCACCACAGGATTGTTATAGTGCTCAAAACCTGTAACAGCCCAAATTCCAAGGTATTTTTCATTTATTTATTTTTGGTAAATTGTGAGGAGACTCGGCGAGTTGGAGCCTAGACTCGCCGAGTATGATCGCGGATTTGGACGCGGGTTCGTGTCCGGACTCGACGAGTTCAAGAGTGGACTCGGCGAGTCCATGCTGTTTAATGAAACCCTAATTTCCCAGCCTTGAGCCCTATTTAAAGGACCTTATACCCCTTCATTGTGGCTACCTTCGACCTTGAGAGCACCAGAGCAGCTGAGAGTCCTTGTGAGTGAGATAAGAGGCCATTATTCACCATTTTTGTGTGCATTTGCAAGAAAGGAAGAGGAAGGCCAAGCTAGGAGAGTTGGGGAGCTTGGATCTACTCCCATTTCGGCAGAGGAAGCTATTTGAGGCAACATTCAGAGCTTATTCTCGTGTTTTTCTTGATATGGTCAAATCTAAGGTTTCTTCATGCCTTGTTTGCCTTGTAATTGGAGTGTGAGAGGTCCCATGGGGAAATGGTACCTAGATCTGGACCTTAGTAGGTCCAGAGAGTCCCAAATGCCATGCTTTATGCCTTTCCTTTTGAGTTGGAGACTTAGGTTACCATTTTAGAGGTCATTTCATCAAAAGAAGCCTTGTAGGCGTTGCATGGTAGCCAAGATTGTGACTTAACGTGATGAATGTGCTTGGGAGGGCTAGATCTATGAGTTGTTGGAGCGGATCTGACCTCAGAAGCGAGATTGAGTTGATGCATGGCATGGACTCGCCGAGTCTGTTCTTCAGACTCGGCGAGTAGCATGAAGATTGTCCTTAACCACTTAGCGAGTGGTCTTGCCGAGTTAAGAGGTTTGACTCAGTGAGTTAGGGAGAGTTAGAGAGGGTTGGCAGATGGAATGAGTCGAGCTAGAACTCGCCGAGTTGTTCTTGAGACTCGGCGAGTTGAGTCGTGGTGGTCCCGCGATTCATGCCAGGTGGAACTCGTCGAGTCAGGGAAGTACTCGACGTGTCAAAAGATGATCATAGGGAGTCTGTGAACACGTATAGACTCGCCGAGTCGCTTTAGTGCACTCACCGAGTCCGGTCAAAGTTGACCATTGACCATTGGCTAGAGTTGACTAGTGTTGACTTGATAGGGGTAGTCAACCTTAGTTGAGAAAGTGTTAATTAGAGATATATTGTGTTATAGGAGGATTATAGCTCAGAGGATCGAGCGGGAGTGATTTCCGGGATTTGCGAGTTATCGAGACACGCGAGGTGAGTCTTCTCACAATACTTTACCTTGAGTAGGTAATCAGAGTTATGTGACAGTGTATTTGTATGCTATATGTATGTTATGTGTTGTACTGCATTATTTCTATGTGATTTATGCTGTGCATGTTTATAGAGTTGGATCCGAAAGGTTCCCAGAGTTAGAACCATTGGGTTCACAGAGTAGGGTCTACGGACCCACAGAGTTATAGCCTCAAGTGGCTAATATGTGTTATGTGCGGTATTTTGGGGAACTCACTAAGCTTTGTGCTTACAGTGTTTGTGTTGTTTGTTTCAGGTACTAGTGATGACCGTGAGAAGGCGCCGGCTTGATCTGTACACACGCATGGGATTTTTATGATATGTGATCTTCGGATTTTTGTATGACATGGATTGGAGTTTTAAACCTGATGTTTTATGAAAATTAAATGAAAATGTTTTTATATTATGCGAAAAATTATTTTGAAATTCACGGTGTTACAAAACCCTTTAGAATTTTTGTATAACAACAATTATCACACTAGCATTGAGCGACCTCCTTTTGAGATGCTTTACAGGAGGAGATGCAGGACCCCGATTTGTTGGGGTGAGGTCGGTCAGCGAGTCATGGGGAGTACTGAGGTGGTACTTAAGACCACTAAGTTGATTCAACAGGTTCAGAGCAGGCTTCAGACTGCTCAGAGTCGGATGAAGAGTCATGCTGACAGCCACCATTCAGACTTGGAGTTCCAGGTGGGAGACATGGTTCTCATGAAGGTGTTACCTTGGAAAGGTTTCATCCAGTTTAGGAATCCGAGCAATGGTCCCCAGTGATATTGGTCCCTTCATGGTTTTGGCTCGGGTGGGCTGGGATGTGTATCGTCTAGATCTTCCAGCCGAGCTCAGTCAGATTCATAGCTTATGTCATCTCTCTCAGCTGCGGAAGTGTTTAGTAGATGATTCTGCAGTTGTACCTTTGGAGGATATTCAGGTGGATGACCGCCTGAATTATATTGAGAGACTAGTGGCTATTTTAGATCGGAAGACGAAAACCTTAAAGAACAAGGTTGTGGAGCTGGTGAAGGTGCAGTGGGTGCACCGCAAAGGGTCAGAGTGGACTTGGGAGCCCGAAGATGAGATGAAGGAACATTACTCAGAATTATAACACTTATGCCCTGGTATGTGCCTTATGACCCTTGAGTATTTAATAATTTCATTTTGGTCCCTGAAGTAGTATGCGGGGCGTACTGGGTTGGTGGTGAGACGGGACTTAGGTCGCGCACATTGGGCATACATTGACTTTAATAAAACCCTAAGTAGGGGTGTTTCACCATATTTAAGCATCCTTATCTTCTAGAGCTGTCCTCTTTACCAGCACGCAAAGCCTCCAAAACCCTAAAGCGAGTTATAGCCTCCATTTTAAAGCATTTGAGCCTTTAAATATGTTGGTTTTATGTACTATAACACTCCTACGGTGCACATACAACCCTAATGCTTTGGATCTAAGTTTTCTCTAGTTATACATGCAATTTTGATTTTCCAAAGCATGAAGCCTAACTAGCATACAACATTGATATTTGAAACATAAAAACAAGTTATATAATTACCACTTTGTTGTAGCTTGTAGTTCTTGGTCTTTCAAGAGCTTAGCACCTTAAGTGTGATGCCTCAAATGGTTCACAAACACCAAAAGCAAATGGAGGATTATGAGAGAGAGGCTATGAGGCACAAAAATCATCTAGGGTTCACCTTGGAATAGAGTGTCCGATTTTTGCATGCTAGGGGTTACTTTTATAGTGTGGAATTCCTAAGGGTTTCAACTTGTAAACCCTAATTCATTCACTTGCTCTGGTGAAGGCAACCCAAAATGGACCATGCTACTATCGGGTCAAGTACATACCAATTATAGTTATAGGCTTAGACACTTAATCCAAGAAGTTGGTAAGCTTGGAGAAGGAAGTCTTGGATCTAGAAACACTACTCATTTTGCAAGAAGTTGTAGGTATCAAGTTCTTATCTTGGTTGCTAGATGCTTAGATCTCCTTTTGAATTAAATAGTTCTGTTTTTAACCATGGTTTGGAGGGATGTTGGGATTAGGACGTCACAAAGGCTTATTCTTCAGATCTAAGGTCTTCATGGGCTCCTTTGGTATAAAGGTGCCAACTTTATGGAGTTTAGGGGCCGCATGCATTCATTAATCCTTTTGAGCTTTAGAGCTTCTTATGGCCATGCATGGATGTAAAGTTAGTAATTTTACGTGATATTTTAGCTTAAGGAGGCTAGATCTGCACTTTGGGTGAAGTCTTAACGAATTAAGTGCTTAAAGTAGAAGGTGACTGATTTGGTTGAGTACGTTGGGCGTACAAGCCTTCGAGCCATTACTCTTAATATATCGGCTGAGTATGCCCAACGTACTCAGTCTGATGGCATGTCGATGTTGGGCCTTGGTTTGGGCCTCATCTTGGGCTTAGAAGGTTAGGGTTTAGTTGGGCCAAGAATATTATTGGGCCTTGGGATAAGACCCATGGGAATGGATTGGGCCCAATTAGGAATTAGGCCATATTTTGGGCCTTAATGGATTGTTTAACTTTTGGGCCCTTTGGATTGTGTTTATGGGCTTCATCCTTGGACCAAGCTAGGTTAGGGGTAAAATGGTCTTTTTACCCTAAGTAGAGATTTTTGGTTATGATGTAGATCCCAAATGTTAATTAGTCTTTATGTGGCAATTGATGGCTCGGGGAGCTGTAGGACCAACAGTCAGGGATCATTCGTTCATTCAGCTTTTCATGGTGAGTTTCGTCACTGGGTTTTACGGGTCAAAGGCACCAAGGCTAACCCACGTTTGGTTATGTTATTATAATTGTTGTCTGTGTGATACTTGTATGTGCTTGTACATGTATGTTTATTGGGCAGGGCCCATTATTTGAGTATGGGCAGGGCGCGTCTCTCAATGGGCATCGCACACACCATATGGATTCTGTTTATGGGGCATACTCTGATTTTCATGATGTTTGACATATTTATTTTATTGGATTGTTGGAACAATGTTTGGAATACTGTTTTTACTTAAATCAAAAATAAATTTTTTGGGTGTTTTAGTGTGTGGTATTTAGGGTAACTCACTTAGCTTTGTGCTTACGGTTTTCAGTTTATGTTTCAGGTACTTCCGGATCCAAGGGGAAGAGCTCGGGGTAATCGCATCGCACACATCACACTATTCTGCATTTTACTTTACTCTTATGTAATTGGATGTTTTGATCATACTTGATACTATTATGGTTTTATGAACATATTTTGAAAGATGGTTTTTATTATTGCAAAAGTTGAAATTTTGGGCTTAAATTTTGGGACGTTTCATAATCGCATGCCACAAACTTAGATAATCCTTTAAGTAACAGTTGCAACCCTACAATGGTTAGACTCAATCGAGAGTTGCGCAATAGAGTTAAATCTGTCACTCTGAGCTTTTTAACCTTTGCAACATGTGATTTAACATATTGTAACACCCCATTTATTAAATAAATAAATTGACGAGTGTATAGTAGCCCTAAAATCAATAATTTATATAGCAATGTGCTGGTCTCGGGGGTTAATTGTTACAATTTTAGAAGTTGGGGGTTAAAAGTGTAAGTTTTGGAGTTAATTTAAAAATGATTTCAGAAGTCAGGGTTCGTTTGATAAATATTGGATTTAATTGAAATAAAATCAAGAAGAGAGGGGCGAATAGTAAATAATGGATTAAAGTTGAAAAGATTTATGGAGGCAAGGGTTAAAGTGTAAGTTGGGATTTAAATTGAAAGAAATTATGGGTGGAGGGACTAATATTGGCATAATGGGCAAATGTTTGAAAAAGAGACACGGGATATACCCGTATCCCTTCCCACGTTGTATCCTAAAACCCTAAACCTATCTTGTAACACCCCAAATCTCAGAAGTTCAATGAATCGCCAAAAGTGTAAATTTAGGAAAGGGACTCCACGAGTAGGTCTGCTTACTCGCCGAGTCGGAACGGGATTCTGTCACGGTTTAAGTGGCCAACTCGCCGAGTCAGCGGCTTGGACTCGAGGAGTTGGTGCTGAAGAGAGAAAACCCTAATCCCGGGGGTTGTGCCCTATATAAAGCACATTATAACCCACCCTCAGCCTCTTTGCTACCCTTTTGAGATCCAGAAACCCTAAATCGTGAGTGAGAGCCCTTGGAAGCAATTTGGAGCCTAGATAAGTGATTTTGGTGGAAAGGGGTTTGAAGATCAAGAGGCTTGCTGCAAAGGAGTGGTGTAGATCCGGGATCTACTTCAGTTGGAACTTATATTGGAGGTAATAATCTGTTGCTTGGGCTCTTTTGCATCTAGATGTATTATCATTTGAGATTTGGGGCATTTTTGGTATGATTGAGAGCTATTTTGAGTTAGAGGCTTAGATCTGAGGTTGCTAATTCAAACCTAGACTTGTGATGGTCCAAAATGTCATAGAGCTTCTGTCTAAAAGTTGTTGGTGAAGCCCTTTGTCATAAACTCTAGCCCTAGAGTGTTTGGACCTATAGCTCCTTGGTTTCACGTAAAGTTTACAACTTTATGTGAGGGTTAGACTGTAGAAGAGTGGATCTATGGATTGGAGCCCCTACATGGCTCGAAAAGCCACTGTATGGATTGAGAACTGGAGAGACTCGGCGAGTCACATGGGTGTACTCGACGAGTTGTATAAACATAAGCATGGACTCGGCGAGTTGGAAGAACAACTCGGCGAGTCTGTTGAAGATTGCCTTGGACTCGGTGAGGCTGTTCTTGGACTCGGCGAGTCTGGTCGCAGAACCCTAACCTCTTCTGGTTAAAGCTCGAATTAGTGAGTCGAGGGGTGACTCTGTAAGTTGAGCAGGATAGGACTCAGAGATCGTTGGACTCGATGAGTCTTGGGGTGACTCGGCGAGTTGAGTCGTGTACTAAGAGTTTTCAGAGTTTAAGGACTCGACGAGTCAACGAGTTGAATCGGCGAGTAGGGTCAGTCAAGAAGTTTGACTTTGGCCTGGACATTGACTTTGACCTCCAAGGGTGTTATGGTGATTGGTTATTTATGTCAATGGTCCATTGATGGCAAGAGGTGTTGGAGTTTGGAGTAGTGCTTCGGGTGTGTGCTTCCGTGGTTCGGTTCTTCATTTCAGGTGAGTTATCCTCACTGTACTCAAGGGTCTAAGGAACCAAAGCCGGACCTTTGAATTGTTGTTTAGAGCTTGTTATGTTATGTGATGATATGCTTGCTAGTATCCTGGTAGATAGGATAATGATATGAGGATATGCCTTGTTAGTTTAGTATCCTAGAGGAATGGATAGTTAAGTGACGACTAGTTCTGTTGGGTCAACGCCCTGGTAGTTGGGTTGTGGTTATTTATAGACCTGTAGTTGGTCTTGCCTTATGTACGTTGGTAGGAGGTTACCTGCGGGTTATGTATGTTGAGCAGTAGCAGAGGGTATTCCATCATGGTAAGATGATAGGGCCCTAGTATGTTGGTTCTGTAGAGTATTATGTGGTTTCCTGTTATGTGTGCATGTTTGCTAGTGTGGGGCATTCCAACCCGATGGTTGTGGGCCAGGAGTATTCCATCCCGGTAGGATGATTGGACTTATAGTAGGTTGGCATTCCAACCTGATGGTTGAGGGGCCTGGGGTATTCCATCCTGAGGGATGATTGGACCCATATTAGTGGTAGTTACTGTATGTATAGGGAGTGGGGCATTCCAACCCGATGGTTGTGGGCAAGGAGTATTCCATCCCGGTAAGATGATTGGACTCATATTATGTTGGCATTCCAACCCGATGGTTGAGGGGCCTGGGGTATTCCATCTTGTGAGATAATTGGACCCATAGTAGTTATTGTTGTACATATAGGTGTATGGGCATTCCAACCCGATGGTTGTGGGCCGAGACTATTCCATCCTGGTAGGATGATTAGGCTCGTAGTATGTAGGCATTCCAACCCGATGGTTGAGGGCTAGGGGTATTCTAACCGGAAGGTTGATTGGAACCATAGTATGTTGTTTCTTGTTGTATGCGTATGTTTATGTGTGTATGGATACTTTGGGGGAAACTCACTAAGCTTTCGGGCTTACAGTTGTGGTTTATTGTTTCAGGTGCTTCAGGAGGTCGTGGCAAGGCGAAGGCATGATCGTACCGCTCCTCATGTTTTATGTTCTTATGATGTGGTTCTGTGAAATACTCTTATGTTTGAAATATTTTTAAAACAAGATGTATGAACTTAATGGTTTTTGAATGAGATAGAATGTTTTAAATTTGTTGAAATATTTGGTCGTTACAAGTTGGTATCAAAGCCTTGGTTTGAGTGAATTGGAGGAACATTCATGTGAATCCAGTCTCAAATCAAGGAGAGATTTTCAAAAAAATAGTTTTCAAAAGGTTTTCAAAATTAGTAAAGGAGGACGCAGGGGGTATGATCAGCCGGAGCCAGTAAGTTACCCCAAAATACCATACAAGTTGTTTGTTTATGTGATATGTTAGGACAACATGGTAGTACTAGGCTAGGTATCTTCAGGAATTGCATGATAGAATTGTCTGATTTATGATGCCTGCTAGGCTAGGGTTTTCTTGATATGGGATATTCGGTATTCCTCTAGGGGGTGAGGATTGAGTGATTGCTATGTATGTTTGTGCTTAGGGCGTTGTGGTGATACTTGAGACAAATATGGGTAGGTGTAGAAGGTAGTATGGGCATGTACTACTGAAAGCACAGGAGCCATACGCGTGTCAAGGAAGTCACAACCCCTAGGTTGTTGGTTAGAGGTTAGTTCTCGACGGTTATGCGAGGTATCTGAGGTTCTTATGGTTCATTTCAGTATGGCAGATGCGAGACATTTTGAGGCAGGATCCGGTTCGGGATCAGGAGAGGGTGGTCAAGATGGACCAGCACCACCCAAATTCATCATTCAGATGAGTACGGATGAGTTGGATGCAAGGATTCGTGAGATCATGCATGATGAGGTTGCTGCTATGTTCCGGGCTGAGTTGTCGGAACTGTTTGGGTCGATCAAGACCGCCGTGGTTGAGTATTTTGATGAGCGCTATGCAGCTCTTGCAGATACAGCGGCCGCGACAGCCACGACGGTTGTGGCAGCGACAATGGGGGGAGCCAGTCGGGGCTTTCAGTATCGGGATTTCGACAATATGAAGCCCCCTACTTTTGATGGAGTTCAGGATCCGATTGTTGCTATGAGATGGTTTTCAGATATGGGGGGATGTTTCTTCACATGTTCATGCCCTGCTGATCAGAGGGTAAGGTGTGCTCTGAACTTGTTGAGGCTCGGGGCGAAGGATTGGTGGAGGTTGACTATGGGATCGTATTTTGATGCGCAGCGGACTGCGGTTTCGTGGGATCAGTTTCGGGAAATGTTCAATACTCGTTATGTTCCACAGGTTGAGAGAGAGACAGGTTGGCTCAGGAGTTCTTGGAACTGAAGTAGGGTTCACAGTCGGTAACGGAGATCACCAGGATGTTCACTGAGAGGGCAATGTTTTGCCCGGAGTTTGCTTCGGAGCAGGCTCAGATGTCTCGATATCTGAGTATATTCAAGAGGGACATCAGGCAGTTCGTGTCCACGCAGAGGTGTAGTACCTTGTTGGAGTTGCAGGAGGCTGCTAGGTGGCACGAGTTAGAGATTGAGCTCCAGTTGAGAGAGCAGAGGTAGGCCCCGGTGCAGTCACAGCCTACACCAAAGCGGATGAGGGTCGCGGATTATAGGCAGGAAGGTCCGATAAGTCGCACTTTCGGGAAGTGCGGCAAGGTGCACGAGGGTAGTTGCCATTCTTCTTCGGGGTGCCACAAGTGTGGAAAGGAGGGCCACATATCCAGGGATTGCAGGAAGTCGACTCCAGCGGCAGGAGTCCGACTTTGTTATCATTGTGATCAGGTGGGCCATATGAAGGCCCAGTGTCCTCTGCTGGCTGCCAGGTCAGTGCAGGCCCCAACACCAGCCACTTTGAGACTTACTGACGAAGGTCAGGGTCGAGCAGAGCCTCCGAAGGCTCCAGGGCATGCTTATCAGCTTGTGACCGAGGAGATCGGGTCAGCGCCAGAGGTGTCAGCCGATATGTTTTTCTGCCTTATCTTGTTTATGTTGTGATTATGAGATGTTGTTTCTTGCATGAGATATTAAAGTGTTGTATATGTTAGAGAAGAGTTAGTATTGAGGGTTTTTAGAGGGTTAGTATCCGGTGTGGAATTCGTGAGAAAGAAAGGTTATGGTGTGGGAATTCGGGTACTTTTAGCAGGAACTTAGGTTCCCTGAAGTTCTGTGTATTAGTGGGGTTCGATTAAGCAGCGTGTTAGCTTTGCCGCCAGTGAATGGTGGTTAGTGCCCTAATTGGGGGAGAATTGGAAATTCTCGGATGAGCCACTGGTTGTAGAAGGTTGTCTGACGCGGTTTGAATGTTAGTTATTGGGGGTGGTGCGATGAGGCGGTTCAGTTATAGTAAGGGCTTTGCATGTGTCGTGGATCTTTGAACTAGTAGTGAGGATGTTGTTTTGTGCTAGCAGCTAGTGAGTTTGTCCCCGAATGGTGGAGATGTCGAGGAAATGTGGCAGGCTACGAATGGGTTGTTGGTTATGCGATCAGTGTCTGAGTATGTATGCATGTTAGGAGAAAGCGGTGAGCACCGCTAAGGGGTGATGTAAAGCGAGGATCTGTCGCTGTGGAAATGTTGGATGATGCGTAGGCATGTTTTCAGTCTCCTTGGAAGAGGAGGGGACAGTGGCTCTGTATCGGACATTTGGACAGAGGAAAGTGAGGTAGCAGATTAACAGACTCGGGAGCAGTCTGGACCGGTGATGAGGACTGTATAAGGATATTACAGTCGGAGGTCAAGGACCTAGATATCGTGATAGGGAGGTATGAGTGGGTTACACTCAGTTGTGGCGAACCGAAGGGTTCGAGGGTGACGCAACGACAAGGTCCTTGGTTCCGAGTATGGTTGTAGGATTGAGTTATGTATGCGGAGGTATTCCAATCTGGGGTATTCCATCATGAGGATGACCGGACCCTATGATTGAATAGACCTGGTGTTTTTGGTATTTCAACCCGAGGGTTGATTGGGCCAAACATATATGAGGATGCGAGGGTATACCATCCTAGGGATGATTGGACCGGTTATAGGCGTGCCTGGTATTCCAGCCCGAGGCTGATTGGGCCAGGTACGAGTGGTTACACAATATGGTTGGTTGATGGGTTATGGGAGCTGAAGGATGCAGCATCCTGTCAGCGCGTAAGGGATAGAACCAGAGGGTGGAACAGGATTCGTTCTAGGTTTCAAGTTATCAGGGTTATCGCCAATTTTGGGCGAAGGAAGATGGATTAGTTTCTTAGCAGAGCTCAGTGGGTGTTTGTGGAATCTAGCGTTGCAAGGCGCGGAAGCTTGTCCCTAATATGAAGGGTTAGTATTATCGGGTGATTCGTGGTTAATTCGTGGTGCTTTTGAGTTGAAAGGCCGATGGTCGGCTTGCAGTAGTGGCAAGGATGCCACGTGAGAATAAGCCATTTTAAGAGAGATGTAGAAGTAGGGTTTGTTAGAGCATGAGTTGATTAAGAAGTCGTAGTCTGTAGTGCAAGGGGTTTGTTCTGAAGCGTATACTGTAGTAGGCTTCGAGGACGAAGCCTAATTTAAGTGGGGGGAGTTGTAACACCATAAATTTCAGAAGTTCAATGAAGGGCCAAAAGTGTAAATGTAGGAAAGGGACTCGACGAGTAGGTCTGCTTACTCGCCGAGTCGGAGCGAGATTCTGTCGCGGTTTAAGTGGCCAACTCGCCGAGTCGGCGGCTTGGACTCGACGAGTTGGTGATGAAGAGAGAAAAACCTAATCCCGGGGGTTGTGCCCTATTTAAAGCACATTATAACCCACCCTCGGCCTCTTTGCTACCCTTTTGAGATCCAGGAACCCTAAATCGTGAGTGAGAGCCCTTGGAAGCAATTTGGAGCCTAGATAAGTGATTTTGGTGGAAAGGGGCTTGAAGATCAAGAGGCTTGCTGCAAAGGAGTGGTGTAGATCCGGGATCTACTTCAGTTGGAGCTTATATTGGAGGTAATAATCTGTTGCTTGGGCTCTTTTGCATCTAGATCTATTATCATTTGAGATTTGGGGCATTTTTGGTATGATTGAGAGCTATTTCGAGTTAGAGGCTTAGATATGAGGTTACTAGTTCAAAGCTAGACTTGTGATGGTCCAAAATATCATAAAGCTTATGTCTAAGAGTTGTTGGTGAAGCCTATTTGTCATAAACCTTAGCCCTAGAGTGTTTGGACCTATAGCTCCTTGGTTTCACGTAAGGTTTACAACTTTATGTGAGGGTTAGACTATAGAAGAGTGGATCTATGGATTGGAGCCTCTGCATGGCTCGAAAAGCCACTGTATGGATTGAGAACTGGAGAGACTCAGCCAGTCACATGGGTGTACTCGACAAGTTGTATGAACATAAGCATGGACTCGGCGAGTTAGAAGAACAACTCGGCGAGTCTGTTGAAGATTGCCTTGGACTCAGCGAGTCTGTTCGCGGAACCCTAACCTCTTCTGGTTAAAGCCTTGAATTAGTGAGTCGAGGGGTGACTCTGTGAGTTGAGCAGGATGGGACTCGAAGATTGTTGGACTCGATGAGTCTTGGGGTGACTCGGCGAGTTGAGTCGTGTACTAAGAGTTTTCAGAGTTTAAGGATTCGACGAGTCAACGAGTGTCGATGATCTTTTTAGCCACCGTTTCAGTCTTTTCCGATGGCGATAGCCACTTAAGAGGTGGTTGAATATGAATGTGATCGTGTATTCAGGCAGTCATCGGTTTGGGTGATGTTGTATGTGAAATATCTAGGCAAAAACCCGCTACCACCTCATGGTGGTGGCTGCCACCGTGTTCTGCCGCCCATTTCCGCCACCGGCCACCGTAGGAGGTGGATGTGTGTGTTTTTATTAGTAATTGTGAAGAAGTATCTGTGATTTTTGGACAGGAACCACCACCACTATCGGACCTCCGCACGCCGGCGTGAATGGGCGATCGTGTGTATTCCCGAGAAGGAGGCATATTTTGTGGTGTGTGTTTTGTTTAGCCGGGAAACCAAGGAAGCCACCACCACCACCGTAAGGTAGTGGCTGCCGCCAAGCGCCACCGCCGGCCACCACGATATGGTTGTGTGTGTATGTTAGTTAGAGTGTGTGCAAGGCTGTTCATTATTCGGATAAAAACGAATTATCCAATTGGACAATTTGGATTGGACTACTTGGTTTGGATATTCGGATTTTTGGATTGATTTTCAACAAAAACGAATTATTATTTTGGATTTCGGATTGGTTTTGGTTTATAAAATAAAAACCGAATAGTCCAAAAAACTGAATTAAACATTTATTATTTATCTATTTATAATATATATCTATAGTTATTTATTAATTTTATAATTTATTTTTTCAAATAGGTTCAAAACATTTCCCCCGATAAAAAAAATTAATATGCATTTCTCTCGAAAGTTTTGTATCTATAAAATGTTTAACTCTAATATATCTTCTTATTAATTATTTATAAATTTCAAATTTCAACTAAATTTTTTGTTTTTCTTCTTGTGTAAAGTTGGGTAATATTATAATTATATTTCGTTTTAAAATGTTTTGGTTTTTGAAAACCGAATTATTAAAACTGATCCAACCGAATTGAAACTGGATCGGATCGGATTTGAATTTAGTGTGGACAATTCGGATTCATGTTTTGAAAACCGAAATCTATTTGGATATACTTGATCGGATCGGATCAAATCGATCCATCCAAACAAACACCCCTAAGTGTGTGAGTTATTGTGGAATAAAAACTTGTAATTGTTATTAGTAAATGATGTAATGAAAAGAACCATAACCACCACCATAAGGTGGTGACCGCCGCCGTGAGCCGCCGTTGACCACTACTACCCGAGGTGGCAGTGGGTGGTGCCCCACCAGCAAAACCCTAATGGGCTTAAAGATTTATTTTGGGCTTATTGGGCTATGGTTGGGTGGAAACCCTAATTAGGGTTTAGAAAACCCTAATTGTGAGTATTTGGGCCTTAGACTTATTTGGACCCACTTTTAAGCCTTGGGGAGTTGATTGTGTATTAAGCCCAACTACACCATATGAATTATCGAGTAAAGTGATGGACTTAATGGATTAATTGCTTAATGGGTTAAGTGAGAAACATTTAACCCTAATTGTCAATTTATGTGAAACCCTAGTTTCATTTGGACCTTGATTTGGGCTATCTATTGGGCTTAGTATAATTTAATGGGTCTAGAGTAACACCCATGTGAGGGTTTGGGCCCAATTTGGAAAATTGGGTCATAGATGGGCCTTGATGGTTAGATGATATTGGGCCCTTAGAATGCCAAATATTGGACTGGACTTAATGGTTGGGCCTTAAGAAAAGACCATGTAGAGGTGGGGGCCCGATTTGGAAAATTGGGCCATGTGTTGGGCTTTGAGCCATAGTTGGACTTTTGGGCCTTTGGTTTGGGCTTTGGGTTGTAAACAAAGCTAAGAGAGGGGTAAGTAGTCTTATACCCCAATCATGGACTTGGGTATATGTGATGGAACCCAATTATTAATTGGGTGTTATTTTGATATTGACAAATCGGGAATCTGTCATCCAGCAACTATGGTTTTGTCAGCAGGACTACAGCAGTGTGAGGTGAGTTTCCTTCCAGTACGAACGGGTCTACGGCCACAATGACGACCCATTTAGATGATAGTAGTTTTGGACTTCGGTCCGATGCCGGGGTGGTCCCGAGAAGTAGTTATGAATGATTGATGTCTTCGTGATTCATGCATGTTTATGTTATGTGTATATGTTTCGGACTCCGGTCCGATGCCGGGCAAGCCCGATGCAGTATATGTGATTATGTTATATGTTCATGCTTATGTTATGCTTAGTTTATTCCGGACTTCGGTCCGATGTCGGGCGCCGCCCGATGCAGTGGGTGGGGCCCAATTTATTCCGGACTTCGGTCCGATGCTGGGCAGGGCCCAATTTATGCCGGACTTCGGTCCGATGCCGGGTGGGGCCCGATGCAGTGGGCGGGGCCTAATTTATGCCGGACTCCGGTCCGATGCCGGGCGGGCCCCGATGCAGTGGGCAAGGCTCAGTCTGTGCTATATGTGTTATTGTATGGCATGAGGTGGTTTGGGGAGACTCACTAAGCTTCGTGCTTACAGTTTTCAATTTTGGTTTCAGGTACTCAGTTTTCAAAAGAGGAGCTTGGGAAGATTACAGTGCACACATCATTTCTTCAGCTTGGGATATTTATACTCTGATATACTTGACAGTTGTTATAATATTTTGAGATACATTGTTTATGATTTTTATGTGATATATGATGGCTATGGTTTTATTACTGATTTAAAACGAAATTTTTAGAACGTGTTTTTGGGATGTTTCGCATATTCACTTAATAGTTAACTCACATCACTAAGAGTTCCAAAAAGCATAAAGCAAGCAACATTCGTGCAGTAACACTCCATGTCATAGAACAAACAAAGTACATCCACAACTAACTTACTACAAATCATGTTAGGAACTTCCACTTTCACCGCCGGTTGCTTTATCCATGCAAATTATACACAATATAGGATCAAACAGACTGTCGAATAAAAAATACTCTACCCTATGACCACAACCAAACAAGGAATAAGAAATAAGGCCAAATCAGTCATTCTAGGGGTATATGATCATAATCCTTTATAATTTTTAAAGCATACACTTAGCAATTATTGTTACCAATACATATTCCCAATCATAGCATCCAATGATTCCTTGGCTACAAAGCATCACATATCTGGCCAATCTATCATGCAATTCCTGAAGATATCCTTAGCCTTATCCTAGCATGCAAACATTCATATCATATAACATATCAACATGTATGGGTATTTTGGGAATCACTTACTTGAGCTCAGCTGATTTCACGAACCACACCCCATTTATCTTTATAATAGTCTTTTAAGAAAATTATTTTCTTTTAAAAGATTACCAACT
Organism: Lactuca sativa; assembly: GCF_002870075.4. Lineage (NCBI taxonomy): Eukaryota > Viridiplantae > Streptophyta > Magnoliopsida > Asterales > Asteraceae > Lactuca > Lactuca sativa. The sequence continues at coordinate 369,866,430 of NC_056627.2, read as the reverse complement.
CCTTAGTGTGAGTTCAGTCACACCCGAGAGTGTGCCCGAATCCGTCAAACCAAGGCTCTGATACCAACTTGTAACATCCCATAAATTATAAGGTAAAAATTTCATTTTTAATTCAACCAAAACACCAATTATCTTTTTATTCAAACATTTGAAATTATATCCTAATAAAACAATCATCATAGTACAATCCTAAAATCATCATATTGCGGAAACATGGGTGGATGAGCTGCGATCAAGCTGGTCCCTTCCCTTTCGAACCGGAAGTACCTGAAATCATAACCCTAAAACCGTAAGCATAAAGCTTAGTGAGTGAGTTGGTGATTACCCTAGGGAAAGCCTAGGATGAGAGTAGTAGAGAGCAGTAGCAGTAGAAGGGACTTGGTGGAGTCAAGGCAATTCTTGAGGAAAGTACGGATAGATGTGGAAGGTAGTATGGGCCCGTACTACTGAAAGCAGAGGATTCGTACTCGAATCAAAGAAGGCTGAGATAAGACCAGGGAGCTAGTAGTGTGTGAGATCCCTCGAGCTTTGATGAGTATCGTGATGTTAGTGATGGTATATTACCGAGTATAGTGATGCTACGTGGTAGACCAGATGGTAGTTCTGGTGTCGACGAGAGATCAAGCTTGGACTCTATAGCCGGGCAGCTCGATGATCAGATGAGGGAGTTCATTCCATCTAAGAAGTACGCGCAGTAGCATTGACCGGACTCCTGTGATCCCCAGTGTGATCAAGGAGGGCATTATACAGATTTGTGATGAGAGGCCAAGTGCATTCTGCACTGAGTTAGCAGTCATAATAGGGACCCGTACGTTGATGTTTCAGGAATTCAGAGTTTGCGAAGCTTCAGATTCACATGGGGGTTAGGGACCCCATTGTTAGCAGCATATGGTTGACAGATGTCACCAACACTTTTCGTACCAGACGTTGTTCTGAAAGGAGACATGATCCGACTTACTTTATGTCTCCTGAGGGACGGAGCATGAGATTGACAGGAAGAGGTTGGTAGTGAGTTGAGTGATGAAGCGGTTGATGTTATGTCATGGGACGATTTTTCGACCAGATTCTGGGCAGAGTCTGCCCAGGCGATTGAGGCGCAGTAGTTTGCGCGAGAGTTGTTAGATCTCCGCCAGACTATTGAGACTGTGAAAGGAGATCACTGCCAAATCTCGGAAGAGAGCTTATATGGAACCATAGTATGCAGCAGATGAGGAAATGAAGAACGTAAATTATCAGAACATATTGTAGAATGATAGCAGGGAGATCATGAGAATCTCAGGGTGCAAGACCCTGAATCATATGACTTCTTGAGCTTAAGAACGGGATATGGACTTGGAGCACATTGGTAAGAGGGTACCAGATCAGTTGCTTATATTGAAGGGTCTCGGGAGGAGACCCTAGATTTAGGATTAGCGTTCGAGAGACTAGCAGGACTAGATTCGGTGCAGCACTTGCGGGAAACTGCACAAGGGAGCCTTTCGTTCCAAGGGTTTCAGTAAGTGTGACTTTGGGTTATCCGCTATTTGTGTTGAATTATACTTCCAAGAAATGGCATATGCCAATTACATACCGAGAATTATTAGCGGATAGAGAAAGAACATTTCCCAAATCGTGGGATTAGGAGAGTACAACATCATCTTGGTTTATTCCAAGACTGAGGAGTAGCATGAGAAGCACCTGAGGGAGGTGCTAGAGACTTTGAGGAGGGAAAGAATTTTTGCAAGGTACTCCAAATGTGAGTTCTGGTTGTAGAAGGTGCAATTTCTTGGGCACCTTGTCAATCAAAAGGGAATTCTAGTCGTTCTGGCCAAGATAGAGGTCGCGATGCAGTGGGAGACTCCGAGGTCTCCAATTGAGATTCAGAGCTTCATGGGTCTAGCGGGTTATTACTGAAGATTTATTCGGTTTCTTGTAGTTGGTGTGATCTTTTGGACTGGCTACTATTGAAACACTAGCAATGGTAAACATGGTTTTCTGCAGATTGGGCATATAATGGTAAGAAGGATTGAGAATTCTTCTAGTATTGGGCATAGATTGGGCATATATGTAAGACGTTAGTTGAATCAAAGTGGGGGAGAATCATCCAAGGATTTAGAAGTAGGACTAGTTTTGAAACTGGGTCAATTTTCGCATCCTTGTCTGGAAGGAAGACAACCCAAGCGGCTGTATGGTTTGAGGATAGTGTGAGATGGAAGTTCGGAAAAACTTGCCAATAAGTAGATCGCGTTCCCGTAATGTTTGCTAGCAAGCCTTAGGGAATCAAGTTGGGGACTGTAGTCAGAACATGAGTTCAGTTGAGTGCTGCTCAAGCGCGTGTTTGATCCAATATGGAGAGTGTTGTAAGTCTGTGGGTGTAGCCGTAGCTTTTACTAGCAGCCAGATAGTATTAGAGTGTTGTAAGTCTGTGGGTGTAGTCGTAGCATTCACTAGATTGGTAGATAGCGTGAGTGCATTGTTAGGATGCAGAAAGAACAATAGTACCCACTAGTTCGGGTGTAGCAGTGAGGATATGGAAATCCACGGATTGGATTTCGGAATTACCCATATGGATTAGACCTGGTTAAGCCATTTATAAGAATGTATAAGCACTACTACAACTATGAGAGCAGGGAAGCAATGGATTGTATGAGATGGCTGGTGGTATAAGGCTACTATTGGTTAGGTAGCAATCACTTTTAGTCTTGGATTTGGTGACGTCAAGACTCGATGAATGGGCCCGATCGGTTGGATCGGGAGGTTGTTAGAACTGCAGTGGCATGATAACTAGTGGCAACTAGTTCTAGACAAGGATTTTGTACGAAAGTTGTGTGAGATGACTATGTGGGAGCCCTTTGGTTCCACAGTAGGGCTGGAACCCAGTATTTCAGACGACTGACGAATAAATTGAGACCAGGAAGGCCTCGATAGGTTTTGGGAAGTAGCTAAGTAGCAGCATGCTGTTTCAGGCGATATCCTAGTGGGGCGACATTGGTGCCTTCGACCCACGGGTACAGTGAGGAGACTCACCTCAATTCGCTGATAACCAAATACGGGTCGCTGAACCGAATAATCTCGCACTAACTAACAATAAATACAACCTTAATTAATAATTAAACCAATATCCCAAAATCCAAGGCCCAATCTCTAATCCATCTTACAAAAGAGTAAAATACCATTTTACCCTTCCCAAAACTGGTACAACTCATGACCCAACCCCCAAAATGCCCAAAGCCCAAATGCTCAAAATGGACACCCTGGGGAGTACGCCCTGCATTAGTGGATCATGTATGGTTAACCTACACACTAATGGGGGACTAATAAAGGGTGGTAATGGGTGTCTCAAAAATTATCGTTGATTAATGGAGTGTGTGTGGTTAACCGACACATTAAAACAAGATGATAAATGACATCAGGAGTACCAATATAATTTGCATGGTTATTCACATCTCATTTGTGATCCTCGACATCGCAGTCACAGAAGTAACAGCATAGTCGAGATTAAACATGCCATTGATTTGATTCAATGAATCTCAAAAGATCTAGGAGTTTCATAAGATTGAAACTGGTAAAAGCCTTACCTACCTAAAATAGATTTGAACTTGATTACGACATCCCACTTCAAAGTTCGAATTGAAAATATGAATCCTAGTCTTAATCTAAAATTTATGGGTTAATAATTAAGGATTAAAAATCAACTAACTTGAATTCTCTTTTCTCCCTTTATATATGTCAAGCCAAGACAATAATGGCATTCCTACCTTTTAAAGATGATCTTCCACATTCTGATCAAAGTCAAAGTAAGTTCCATTCTTCGAGCAATGGTTGAAATGGATATCATGCTTCTCTAACTCTTCATCATCATCCTCCAGTGACTCTCCCCATGTCTCGAGTTGATAGATAGAAAACTACTTAAGCCCTATTGGTATGAAAGCATCGAGATGGAAATTATGTATGTATGCATGTTCAGGAAATGAAATCATACATTGACAAATTGGATAAAATAGGTGTCATTTTCTCAAGGGAGCAAGCCACTGATTTGGTTCTTCTTTCACTTCATGGGTCATATAGTCAGTTCATTAAGAACTTTTATATGAGGAACATCGACATGACCATAACTGATCTAACACATATGTTGATTGTTGCTGAAGCATAAATGCTTAAGAGCACAAGTGAAACAAAAGTGTTTGAAGGATCTTATTCCAAAATTTCCATTAATAATGGTGACAATGGTGGTCCAGAACATATTTCTCCTCCCAATGGAAAGGGATCGGACAAGGTCAAACTATTTGATCATATGGTAAAGAGAAAGGCTAGTTCTGAGATAGCTCCATGTGCTAAACGAAAAGAGTCTATATGTTTCTGTTGCTAATTGAAGGGACATTGGTTGCGAAGCTGCCCAGATTACCTGAAAGATCTTAGAGATGGTAAAGTCAAGTTATGTGATTCTACTTCAGCTAAATCCATCATTTGACTCCATTATGTTAATATTCCTATTCATAGACCCTTAATACATGATGTGATGAACATATTTTGATGGTATTGCAGGATCTAAGAGAAAGAAGGAAGCTTAAGAAGAGTGAGCTGAATCTGATCGTGAGATATGGATTTCGGTCGCATGGTTCGAAGATCATATTTTGGAATCTACTACTTAGGATTGCTTAGGAAATGTCTAGAAACATTGATTTTATTTATGCATTTTAAGGATAAGTTCCAATTTTTCATTTATTATCAATAAAAGTGAAATTTTGGCTTATATAGTTGGTTTACTTTATATTTCCTTTCAATGGCATCTATGAAAGTGTTGGTTACATTTCTATTATTAGAAATATTAATTGAGGATTTAATTCTTACTATTTCACTTTTGGTAAATGTCGTAATTAACTAAATGATAAAGAATTCTCTTCACCTAATTTCCAAATGGATAAAAACTTTGAGTCATACAATTCGAATTGTGTGATGTATGAGAATCTTGATCTTTGGAAGATTATGACTAATTCATTGATCACATGTTTATGTGAGTTAAAGTAAAGGGCTAATGAATCTAGTCTATTGATATGGACGATTCATATCTGCCACAAAGGATGAAAATTCTATTCATGATGATTTATTGATGATTCAATAAATATGGTTGTTTTTATAAGATTTAACATAATTTTGATACTTTGAAAGGTTTCAAAGAGTGGCAGAACGAATAAGAAGAATCTGTTAGGAAAAAGATAAATGTTTCTGCAATCTGAAAGGAAAGGAGAGTACTTTAGTATCATGTTTTGTGATCATCTTAATGATTGTGGAACTATGTATCAATTGATCCTTGAAGAACATCTTAGTACAATTGTTTGACTAAGAAGAGGAATCAGATATTGTTGAAATGGTTCAAACGAGAGATGGGTCATACTTCGTTTCTAATCAAGTTTTAGAGCCATGCTCTCGTTACTTCGAGTCGTGTCTTGAAACTTATTTCATACTAAGTAGGTTGATAACCCCTCATGAAATGTGGAGTAATAATGTTTTCTTACTCAAACACACATTTTGAATTGGAAGTTGTGATGTTTTTGGTTAAAACAAAGGATGAACTAAGGCCAATTCCATGGAGTGTTTCTTGTCGAGAGTCCACACTAACTTTTGAATATTAGTTTTTTTGCTCGTCAAGGAATGTTCCTTGAGAGGGAAACTTAAATGTCAAGAAGTTATTGGGAGTCATAACGATCTTGAAAAGTTTTAGGAGTTAATCAAGAATAAACCTTTTAGCTATCAGTAGCACATGACCTGAGGTTGATAAGCTATTGTGTTAAGTTGACACATTCTTGTTTCTGTGCACCTCCATTCGGGTTGGCAATGATTATGAGCTCTATGGTTCTCATTTGAATACAAAAGGCAGAGCACATTGGTCAGTGAAAGTACATTGATCAATATGGTTGAACTGCTTAACAACTTGGAAGCGATGGTAGGCCCTTGTGCGACCAGATGGCAAGAAATTAGGAATAAACAAAGTTCAGTCCATGAAAGCTAAAGTTGAATTTGGTTTTCTCATAAACCTTTTCTTATGATTATAGGTTGGATATGATAGATTCACATGGATGGGAACATGTACACCATAAAAATCTAGGTGGCAAAAGGATTCACTCTAATTCATGAGAATGATTATGAGGAAACATTTTCGTTAGTAGATTTTAAAGGTATGATAAATATCATTATGGTTTGTAGTTGTGATAATTACATTCTCAAATTCATAATATGATCACGACATCCCTTTTCATAGTTTGAATTGTGAGAGATGGAAAAGAATTGTTTGAACTTTCAGGACATATGGTTATAAGTTATGTAAGGGTTTGAACACCCACATATATGCTATCTAATGTAGGTGTATAAGCTTGAGAAGTCTAGTTGAAGACTTATCGAAGCACCATGTATCATAAATCTGCACTTTAGTAAGAAAGTCAAGAGCATTGATTTCTAGAAGTCCAGATGATTTTTGGATACATGTCAAAGCTGGTGGGAGCGTAATTGTTATGCTAAGTGTTGCAAGTTGGCAATACTATTTGTAGGAAACAAAGTTTACAAATTTGCAAATTGAAAAGTTTGAAAATTTTTTCGTTATAGTAAGGCTTAAGGGAGATGGCACTCATACTTTGTTTCAAATGTAAAAAATTAGATTGAAGGGTTTAAAAGAACTTAGCCTTGGACATATATGAATATCATGTTGAAATGGCTCAACAAAGGAAATTCGATATATGGAATTATTATAGCAAGAGACTGATCAGATACCAGGTCTTTATGTAAGAAATAATGAATCGGGTCCCATATGCTTCAGATGTAGGATCGATTACACATGTTATAATACTCACTTGTTATGATTTTTCCAAATGCCTAGGGCATTGAGAAGAAAAAAAGGACTAGAACTTGGTATGACTAAAGTTGTTAAACAATTGCCAGGAACATTTTGAGGTTTACCAAATGATCGTTAATGTCACACCCCCAAACCAGAACGGCGGAATCGTGCGAGGGCGGATGACTTCAGGTAGTATTGTAACAGTTGAATACATAGTAAAGAAAGTAAAACAACCATCATATATATAATTTAAAAGTTACATTATTGAATGATACTTGTTTCAAAACAAATTACAATATGATGACAAAATGAGTGTTAAACTGACACCTTAGCGTCACTTCTCCAAAAGCTGAAGTTTACCTGTATTACTAATCCCTGAGAAATACAAGTAAATTTGAAAGAGTAGATCAGCGTTTAAACTGGTGAGTTCATAAGTATTTAATGTCAATGTTTGTATAAATTTGAATGAAATTGTTTGTAGATATTTGAAAACTCCTAGAAAATCCCATATTTCCTACTAGTATAAATGTAGTCTTCTTCCAAGACCCGACTGTTTTTGAATGTTCGCTTCCAGAAATCCAATACTTTTCCATAAGTGTGTGGTAGTTTAAAAGTTCCAAAACTGTAATGCAATAGTGTTTTTCATGCCTAGAATAGTAGATTTGTGACAACCCAAAATTTTTATTTGTATAAATTTTGCATTTAAGCACTTCAAAAATTAGCCAAATTCATCTCAAAACATTTTTGGCCGGATTTAATCCCATTGGATTATTTTAAATAATATTCGTCAAGCGAAACAAAAATAAGGAAGTATAAATTTAAAGTTGTCGTATTTAACGTAAGTCGCGAAACTCCAAAAATATGGAGTTTATGGGAGTATACTCGGAGTTTACGACCGCAAACCCCCGAGAGTATAAATATGACACTTAGTCATTTTCTCTCATTTTTCCAACTTCCACCTCAAGAACACTCAAGAAATTCTCTCAAGTATCATATTTCTTTTCCGTCAAATCCGCCAAAACGTAAGTGTTTCTTGCCTAGATTTGTTCATATAACACTTAATCTAGTGTTTTTAAAACACTTCATCCGTGGATTTTCGATTTTGCTTAGATCATCAAGTGTTCATCAAGAACACCAAGAACACACTAGTGTTTTTGGGTCCTAAAACACCCTTGCAAGCTTCCTCTAAGTAAGTATACCATTCCTAGCTAGTTATCTTCTTATTGTGCTTACAAATCCATCAAATAAACCCAAGAACATGTGTTTACGGTTTGGGAATATCCCAAAACCATAAACACCCCAAAAAGGGGTTTTGATGCCCCAAACTCCTTCCAATGCTTGCCCAATGAACTAGGGACTTGTATGAATGACCTAAGGACCCTGAAACAGGAATTGGATGGGGGTAACCATGAGTTTACTGCTGTAAACTCATGGGTTTACGGTAGTAAACTCCCAATGAATGTTCAAAAACCGCAAACACCTTCCAAAGGATGTTTTGATGCCCTTAACACCTTATATGGCTAATATATGTGACTAGAACCTTGCATGCTTAACCAAGAACCACCAAAGCACTTAAGAAATGGACAAACATGAGTTTACGGCCATAAAATCATGTGTTTACGACCGTAAACTCCCAAGGGAGTGGTCCAAAGACTGTAAAATCCAAAAAGTGTCCATTTTGAGCCCTAGTCACTTCCTTAGCCCTTGATTCGAGTCTAGCTTAATTCCTCGAGTGAGAAAAGACCTTTAAACACCCCATGACACCCCTACCATGAGTTTACGGCCGTAAACTCATGGGGTTTATGGTCCAGAAACCGTAAACACCCCTAAGGGCCACCATTTGAGGAGTAAACTCCAATGTGAGGCCATACTCTCTTTATATGCAACCCTCGGTACTCCTAGCACTTGTGGTAAAGTGTTTCCATGCTTTAGGATGTCCTTACTTGCTTAATTGGTTACTTAATGACTAATTGGATACTTAAATGTATCATTATTTTTTAAATAGGATCCGATTGTGTGTTCAAGTCCTTTATTGACACATAGCATCCTATATCGTCCGTCCATCCAAATCACCCACGTTAGGTGAGTTCATACCCCTGAATCAACATTTTAAATGATTTTAAATGCTTTTATGGGGGGGATACAAGTTGAATTATAGAGTTATTAGATCAATCACATGTGATTAATAACTTAATAGCAAAATAGATTTTGCTTAAGCTGCTTTATTCAGCTAAAGATTTTTGACTCTCGTTTTCAAATCTCGTTTAAGGCATGAATATCCCTTTTTAGATTATTAAAGATTTTCCAAAGATTTTCAAAGCTTGTTTTATAAACTGACATCAAGTCATAAGTTCTTATTGATAGATTTTCCAAAGGTTTTACCAAAAGTTCTTTTATGCTTGTATATTGTAAACTGCATGCCTATATATGTATAGTTACATAAGCAATGTTTGAAGGAATTAGGATGGCTAACTTTGCTTAAATTCCTTTTCCTTGTTTGGATGTGGTTTAGAGTATCGGTTATCCGTCCGAAGGTCGTCTAAACATTGGTTATATATTATGTATACATATGTAGTCATAAAAGTTCTCTCAGCCAGTTTATCTCCATTGGGTAGCCAATGCATCCTTCCATTATTCATACGTCTAGAACATCAGTAACTATTATAGGAATAGTTAGGAGATTCTATTTACTCTCTCTCACTCTCTCTCACACCCTCTCTCTCTCACCCTCGCTCTCTCGGTCTCTCTCTCTCTCTCTCTCTAGTACGAAGAATTACTCAGGAGTCAGTTCATTTGTGAGTCTATACTATTATTATAATATTTTAAATAGAATGTGACACACTATTTCCCGATACGACGCTTCATAGCGTCATCGCCGTGTAACCAGAGTCTCCTGGAGGGAGAGCGGACATCATGTGTATAGATATATACGGGATAGACACTCCCGCATCCTGACTGCTAGCTACAGTCCAAGCCGGTAAGGCCCATGGGTGACATAATGTTACTAACTCTACGCGTGACCTGGAGGGTCATCAAGGATTCGATCATCAATCAGCATGGTTACATACGAGTTCACATTCAACCCTTTTATATCCCTTTAGACTGAGCCAGGTGTATTGTTCATTCGATACCCTCCTGGAGTCTATGTTTTATTTACTTTTAGACTTTGCGAGGCGTCCCGCCTGGAGTCTATGTCTTATTTACTTTTAGACTTTGCGAGGCGTCCCGCCTGGAGTCTATGTTTTATTCACTTTTAGGCTTTGCGAGGCATCCCTCCTGGAGTCTATGGTTTTATTTACTTTTAGCCAGCAGTATTACTGCTGAGGCACAATATTCTTTTCCCCTATTATTTTTACTTGTGATTTTCTCACAATCCCTTTAAAGTAAAAACTATATTTTGGTAATGATAGTACTTTTGGGAAATTACTCCTTAAAACATAAAACTGTCGGGTCTTGGTAGAAAACTACTTTTGATAAAGATACTTCTCGGTTTAAACACAGAACGGTTGAGTCTTGGTAGAAGACTGCTTTTATTTAGAAAATATAGGATTTTCTGGAAAGAACTCTAACACTCTGTAGATCCTAAACTACCATCTTTCATGAGGTTATTTTGAATAAAAATGTGTATTTATACTAACGTCATTAAATACTTATGAACTCACCAGCATTATAAAAATGCTGATACTCGCTTTCAAAATAACTTGTATTCTCAGGTCATCGATAGACAGGTACACCCTGGGAGCTTTTACGAAGTCAGCCTAGATCCAAGCTGCATCTATGCTATGTTCTGTATTTACTTTGATGTTGCTATGAAATTTAACCTATGTAAAATTATTACTATTAATGCAATGGTTGTTGTACTTTGATTACTATACTACATATGTTGTGATACTTGACATGATGTCCTCCACCCAGAACGTATTCCACCATTCTCAGTTTTGGGGTGTGACATAAGTCAACGTGTTTTTAATACTCCATGTGAGTTTTATAACCATGCTATTGACCCAGACTGCCTGTAACAACGTTCTTCAGGCATTGGAATGTTATGACGTTTGTCACCCCAGACCTGCCGGTCTAACTGTAGCTAACAGTTTAGGTGCGGGATTATCAATCCCGTATCGATCTATACACAAGTATCACGCTCTCCCTACAAGAGATTATAGTATATAACACAAGACTTTAACTGCATACTTGAAAGTACGTGAAGTTGAATGTCTCACAAAACTTAGTATCAAATAGATTTACGTATGAAAAGTCTAATTATTCTTGTATATGAAAGTATTTCCTTAATATGATACTTATAGTACGTAAAATCTCATAAATATCTAGTAAACTACACCTATTATAGTTTTTCCAAATGTTTGATTCGTTTGTATGATAAACCCTAGTGTAGTGTCGACTTTGTATGTAAAGTATAACATTTGTAATAACATTATTGAACATTTATACTCAAAATATAAATAAAGTGTTTGATATTTATATAACAACATGTTCATTCCAAAAAGACAAAGTGTTATCATGATATGTTGTATGAGAATGTTTTCGTATGATAGTTACAAATCACATATGATTTATTATATAACAAAATTATAGCAAAAGATTGATGTTTTTCACACGAGGATAACTGTGTGTGTACTTGTATCCCCCCCCCCCCCCTTAAAAGTATATAAAAGCATTTACAAAATATTTGAAAACATAGTTATAGGGGTATGAACTCACCTGATAAATTGAAGAAGGTGAGACGAAAACCGAGCAGAACATCGACTTGAGAAAGCGGATTTCTCAGGATTCTCAGGAATTCTCGAGACCCTCGGGAGCATAGAACTTCCGCCAAGGATTGAATATGAAACCGGAATGTTGGGATAATCTCGAGAGGTTAGAAGCGCGAAAATCGGGAGCGTTGGTGGTGAATTAGCAACCTTTGCCTGTCATCCTTGCACCCTTTATATAGGGGCTGGAAAAGATGCGAACGCGGGGCGTTCCTGCTGGGTACGCGGGGCGTTTCTTTTATGTAGGGCGTTCCCCTGAACGTAGCGCGCTCTGAAGCTGAAATATGTCATCGCTTACGAACCTCAGATGGGATGGCACAGGAACAGGTCTGCGAGCACGAACGCGGGGCATTCCCTTAGGGAGCGCAGGGCGTTCCCTTCGGACCAGCCTCAGAAGTTGTGCCCTGCACTTGTAAAATCTGTAACTTTCGCGTACGAGCTCTATTTTCGACGTTCTTTATATGCATGCGAAGGTTAGAATATACTCTACAGCTCTCGTTTAGACTCCGTCGGCTAATTTTGAGTTTATTTTTAATAATATATTTTTAACAGGCTGGGATTGGAAAAGTCCGTTAAAAATCCATAACTTCTTTATCTGATGTCCGTTTTCGTTAGTCTTTTTACCGTGGTACTACTATTGATGAGACCTTCGATTCTCGTTTAGGTTGCGTCGGCTAAAAGTCGCTCGATCTCTGTTTCGAGTTTTTAGATGTCTACTGCTATATCCGAAACTTCGAAAAATCATAACTTCCTCATACGAAGTCAGATTTGGACGTTCTTTTTATGTTTGTTTACGGTTTAATGATATCTACGACTTTCATTTAGATACTGAAGGTTAAAAAGTATTTTATTAAAACTCCGCGTTTTACGTTTAACCGTATTGACGGTTTTGCTGAGAATCTTAGGTTGGTCATAACTTCTTCGTTATAACTCGGATTTTAGTGTGGTTTATATTTCTGAAACCCTTGACACAATATCTATCATTTATGAAATCCAGTAGAGACTTTTGAACATTTTATTTCTTTGACGATAATTTCATTATATCAAAAGAGATTACAACTCTTGACTTTTTAGGTCATTACATTGATTCGAAATATCGGGTTGTCACAGTTAACTTGTGGACAATTGTGATGGGTTTTGAGAATAACATCATTCATATGGTGTACATGCAACCCTAATGCTTTGGATCTAGGTTTTCCTCAAGTTATACATGCAAACAATCTTCCAAAGCATTAACCCAAATCTAACATGTCTAAGAACGAAATTCATATGTAAATAAGGGTTTGGAATCTTACCTTGATTGTTATGTAGCAATAATAATCACAAACCTCCAAGATCTTGACTTTTGAAAGCCTAGTGCCCCAAGTGTTGCACCTCTAATGGAGTCACAAACACTCTATGCAAAGGAAGAAGTAGGAGAGAGGAGAATTTTGACCACTCTAGGTTTTCTTAAGCCTTGGATGAAATTTCCCTTGTAATGGGATCTATTTATAGTTGTGTGGGCTGTTAGGGTTTCATATAGAAACCTTAATTCTTTGCTTAGGCCTTAAGCAATCCATGGAGCCCACCTAGAAAGCCCTTGGATGAAATCTTCCTGGACTCTCCATAGATTTCGTCCAATCCCTCTCTATTAGGAATCCATGGCCCAACTAGCAACTATCAGATAACTCACACATCTTCGTTTCCAGAATATAAGATATTATCATCTCACTAATCACTCGTGATAAAATCCGTGAAGTGATTCAAGTGAGCGTGGGTTTAATCCAATAGTCAAATCTTATTTCAGGAGCACTCATGAACACTGAAACAGACTTTTGCTATGTATAAAACACTTCAGAGAATCTACAGTTGGATTCATGACAGTCTTCTTTCATACCTACTTCCTAAGTATGATCGACTTGTGGATGGTTTGAATAATATTATTATTCGGGAAGTCAAAACATGCAAAGTGAAACACAAGAATAATACTAATCCTATATGGCTCAAAACTTTTAAGTATAAATAAAACACCTTTATTTAATGGGATAATCTTATAAAAACCCAACATATTTTCATGAAAGTCTTAAAAAAACCTCTATATTTTTTTTGTACATTAATACCCTTATATTTTTTTAAATTGTATCATTTAAGGCAGTGAGCTCGGTAAGTCCTAGATAGCCAAAAATGTTAGGTAATCGATTCTTAACGATTCTATTGTTACAAATCATTATATTAAATTTTTTTTAACAAAATATGAGGGTTTAAATGCACTAAAAAAAATAATATAATGGTTTTTTTAATCCTTTCATGAAAATAGATTAGGTTTTTCTGAGTTCAGAAAACCTTAAATAAGAATTTTAGAAAATATAAGGGCTTTAGTATGCTAAAAAAATAATATAATGGTTTTTCTAAGCATTTAGTGAAAATACGTTGGGTTTTTCCAAAGTTTTCCCTTATTTAATCACCATATTGATTACTCATTATTCATTGTATAATGTTTCGGATAATCAACTTATTACTTGAATTATAACAACAGTTGTCTCATGCTCCAAGCATGCACACTTTGTTTACCTATGGTCCATACTTTGTGAAATAGATCAATTGAACATATTTCCAATGATACTCATTTCACAATTCCTAATCCTTATCATAAGTTTAAGAATACCAAATTCTTGCCACTATTAGAATACGTTAGATTCTAACATTTTATGCAACGATCCTTTCGTAATGTCATAGAACCAAAGCCACCAAGACTTTGCCAATGATATTACAAAGTGCTCTAATGGAGATTGTTACAAGACAATTCCATAGATGTGAATTCTCATATTCAAAGTACATTCCATTGAAAATTCTTCTTGCATAAAAGTTTCTAATCTAGACATAGATTCTCGATATCCAACTCCCAATATGGAAACATTTCCATATTTTCCATACAACAACTCATTATTAATAGAATCATATCTAATCATAATAATGTAAGTATGGTCTATTCGTTACTATACTTCTAACTGCCCACAAGCGACCAATCATTGGCGAAACTTAGATTGTACTTGACAGATGTTTAATTATTTTGGTCAAATCCGGTTCTAGTCCTTTTTCTCTCTTAATGCCCTAGACATTTGGAAAATTTAGAACGGTCGAATATTGCCATATATCGATCCTATACCAGAAGCGTATGAGACACGATTCATGAAAAACATGATACTTTACTAGTTTCTTGCTACAATATTGCCATATATAGAATTCTTTTAAGTTGAACATTTTCAACATAACATCCATATATGTCCTTTGACTAAATTTAATTAAAATTTCTCGATCCAATCTTTAGATTTTTGAAATGAAGTATAATATTCTCTCCTTTAATTATAGCAAAACAACTTTTCAATCCCTGCAACTTTGCAAAGTGAAACTTTTGTTTTCTATAATTAATATTGCTAAATTGAAACACTTAAAATAATACTCATGCTCCCACTAACATGGTAATTATATCCATACCAGCATAACATTTATGCTCCCACTAGCTTTGACACGTGTTCAGAAAACAGTTGGACTTCTAGAAATCAGTACTTATTGATTACCAAAGTTCATATTTCTAATACGATATGCTTCGATAAGCCTTTATCTAAGCTTCTCAAACTCATACACCTTTCCTTAGATAGCTCATATGTATGTCTAAACTAATTCAGAACTTATAGCAATAAGTCCTAAATGTTTAGACCAATTGTCAAATCTCATAATTCGAACTATGAAGAGGGATGTCGTAATCATAATCGAATTTGAGAATGCTAACATGACAATTGCTATCTCCTTAAAATCTCTCTTAGTGAAAGCATTTCCTCACAATCATTTTCATGAAAAGGAGAGAAACCTTATGACACTTAGATTTTATGGTGTATGTGCTCCTATCCATGTAAATTTGTCATAACCATAATCACAAGATAATGTTTGAGACAAATCCAAACTCTTATGGACATAACTTGTTCATTCTTAATTTTTTGCTATCAAGGGTCCCACCATTGCTTCCAAGTTATTTAGCAGCTCACCCCTAACTATCAATGTACTTTCCATTGATCAGGGTGCCTCGCCTCTATGCAATCAATTGAGAACTCATATGACTCACATGCATAGTTGACCAAACTGGAATTGCACAGAAACAAGAATATTTCAACACGATACGTTACAAACCTCAAGTCGTGTGCTAGTGTTTAATAATAGGTTCATTCTTGATTAGTTCTTGAAACTTTTCAAGATCATTTAGACTCCCACTGACCTATTGACATATAAGATTCTCTTGTCAAGAAACATTTCTTGACAAAAAAATATTCAAGAGTTAGTGCGGATTCTTATCAAGACAAACACTACACACAATTGGTCTTAGTTGGTCTTTGTCTTATCCAAGACATCACAACTTACCAATTTCAAACGTGCAAGAGTAAGAAAAACATTTTTCTATTCCACATTTGATGAGTATGTTAAAAACTTCTTAAGATGTGTTACTCAAGTCACAATCTTGGAGTATGACTCTAATACTTGATTTTTGGAACGAAGTATGATTCGCCTTATTTGATTTAACCATTTCAACAATTTACGATTCCTCTTCTTAGCCATACTAGTGCACTAAGGTGTCCTTAGAGGATCAATTGTGATATGGTTTCATAATCACTAAGATGATCATAAAACATGATACTTAAGTACTCTCCCTTCTTTTCAGATTGGAGAAACTTTTATCTTTCTGCCTAATTGATTCTTCTTATTCATTCTGTTATACATTTAAACTTTTTCAATGATTCAGAATTATACTCATCTTGTAAGCATAACCACATTTACTAGAATTTTAGTAAATCATGACGAATAATCTTATTGTTATTTTTGGTGGACTTGACCAGTGCACAACATTGCGTTCTAGTCTTTTAGTCCTTCACATGACTCACATACTTGTGTGAACAAGGAATTAGTCTTAATTTCCTAAGTACCAAGATTTCCATACATCACATGACTCAAATCATATGATTCCAAGCTTCTGTCCAACTAAAACTTGGGCGATGGGAATTTTTCCTTACTTAGAAAATTACGACACTACCATAAATAACATAACTAAGAATCATATTCACTTCATATTGCTTATAATCGAAATGCACAAGCATCAATTTTCCCAAATGACATTGCAAGGAGATATAAATAAGACAAAACTCAAAATTTATTTTATTTATAAAAAGGTGCGGAAAAAACTTGTCCCAACGCAAATTCAAATGAAAACTATGATATCACATATTTCTAAGCAATCTATCATAACTCTAAGCAGCAGTTCTAAAATCCGATCATCGAATCATGCGATCGAAATCCATTTCTTCGCGATCAGACTCAACTCACTTCTTCCTTCAAGCTTCCTTTCCTTTCTTCGATCCTACAATACATCAAAATGAAATATTATCACATCATGTATTAAGAATCTAAAATAGAAAACTTAATAGAGTTAGATAGTGGATGTTACCTGAAGCAAAGTTATACATATTGACTCTCCCATCTCTTAGATCTCTCAGGTAGTCAGGGCATCCTCGTAACCAATGCCCCTTCTTTTGGCAGTAGAAACATAAGGATTCTTATGGAATGGTACACGGGACTATCTCAGACTCAGCCTTTCTCTTACATAGAGAAAACTTTTATGGACTTCCAATGTTGCCATTTCCCATAGAAGGATGGGACATTGATTTACCAGACAAATTTGCTTGACCAGTACGCCAAATCATCATTGATTCAGCAACAATAAGCAAATAAGTCAAATCAATAAGGGTCACGTCGTTGTCCATCATATAGTACTCTCCAATGAATTCACTATATGATCCAGAAAGTGACTGAAGAACCAATTCAACAACCAAAATCCTTGAGACATCGACACCCAACATTCCCAATCTATCAATATGCACCTTCATATCCAAGACATGAGCACATACAGACTTTCCATCTTTGTGTCTTTTTGCCAATAGGGCTTGAGTGACCTTGAACTTTTCAAGTCTTCGAACACGTGGTCCAGGGAGAATTATTGGAGGAGGTGGAGGAAGTGAAGAATGATTTCCATTTCCACAATCCAATCGTGGAACATCATCTTCAAACAGAAAACTTTTTCCAACGGATTCAGGAAGACTATAGTTGTTAGACTTTGACATCTACAAAATGGGAGAAATTCAAGTTAGTTGATAAAATCCTCAATATAGCACCCATATGAAATATTGAGGCTAGGATCCAACACATTATTCTACAATTTGGAAGAGGGATGCCGTAATCCAAATTGCAGAACATTTGAAGGTAGGTAAATGACGATTTACCAATTTCCACCACGAAAAATGAAAATTGAAAATTAGGTTTTAAATGAATTGAAACTCCTAGATCCTTTGATATTCATTGAACATTTCAATGTCATGTTTAAATCTCGATTGTCCCCTTCAACTTTGTCACTGGGATGCCGAGGATCACAAACAAGGTGTGGATAACCATGCAAATTAGCTTGGCACTCTCGAGGATGTCATCACCTAATTAGTGTGCCGGTTAACCACACACGCTCCATTGATCTATGATAATCTACATGCTACCCATTTCCATCCTTCATTGGTCTCATATTAGTGTGTCAATTAACCATACATGCTCCACTAACGACCAACAAGGTGCAATGTGCAATTTCATATATTAGCACCGATTCCACATCTTCCTAAACTAACTAAGATTTGGGAATATGTAAAAGCGTTTACTTACTTCGTGTTTCATTGTATTTATAATGGAAGGTTGTGTCCTATCCTACCTGTTCGGCTAACGACCCTCCAGACCGCTTCCTTAAGCACCCCTTATAGACCTAATGTCGGTGGGTAAGAGTCGATACCCAATGGCGGTCATTTTACATACCGCTTCCTTAAGCACCCCTTATAGACCAGCTTCGTGAATGAGGCCTACTAACGGTAAGACTAACTCTTTACTCATATATATATAATATAAGACTTTTAATTTTATAGTATAAGAGTGTATTTTACACTTTTAAAATACTAGTTGGTTTAATCTATTAACATATTAGACTTTTAATTTGATTAATCTTAAACCAAATTATTATGAATTTATTATTTTTCTCTTTTAATTAAACAATTAATTAATTTAATAATATTATAAGGAGAATTTAATATTTCAAAACTAAAACTTTTAATTAAATTTTAAATTCCAAAACTTGAGGGCAAATTTTGAAACTTTTCAAAACTTCTAGATCAAATCTAAAATAATTATATAATTTTATCTCTATCAAAAATTTGACCTAATCTTCTTTATATGGTAAGATAAACACAATTCAAATTTTACAAATATTTATTTTATCTTATAATCTTATAATTATCTTAAAATTTGACCATTATCTTTTAATTAGATTAGGATATCAATTACCATATCATAAAATCAGATTTTGATAAGTAAAACAACTAATGGTAATTATCCAATTCTAATTTTCAGCAAAAAATTGAAATTCTGCTGTCAGACTGTATTCACGAGGTAAACACACTGTGTTCATGACGTGAGTCTGGTCAGATTCGAAATTCGCAATTTTTTCAGCTTTGAAAACTTAACTTTAGCATCATATAACAGAAAAACTACCTAGGCTCTGATACCACTGATGGGTTTTGAGCATAGCATCATTCCTACTAACGGTAATACTAACTCTTTACTCATACATATATAATATTAGACTTTTAATTTTATAGTATAAGGGTGTATTTTACACTTTTAAAATACTAGTTGGTTTAATCTATTAACATATTAGACTTTTAATTTGATTAATCTTAAACCAAATTATTATGAATTTATTATTTTTCTCTTTTAATTAAACAATTAATTAATTTAATAAAATTATAAGGAGAATTTAATATTTCAAAACTAAAACTTTTAATTCCAAAACTTGAGGGCAAATTTTGAAACTTTTCAAAACTTCTAGATCAAATCTAAAATAATTATATAATTTTATCTCTATCAAAAATTTGACCTAATCTTCTTTATATGGTAAGATAAACACAATTCAAATTTTACAAATATTTATTTTATCTTATAATCCTATAATTATCTTAAAATTTGACCATTATCTTTTAATTAGATTAGGATATCAATTACCATATCATAAAATCAAATTTTGATAAGTAAAACAACTTATGGTAACTATCCAATTCTAATTTTCAGCAAAAAATTGAAATTCTGCTGTCAGACTGTATTCACGAGGTAAACACACTGTGTTTATGACGTGAGTCTGGTCAGATTCGAAATTCGCAATTTTTTCAGCTTTGAAAACTTAACTTCAGCATCATATAACAGAAAAACTACCTAGGCTCTGATACCACTGATGAGTTTTGAGCATAACATCATTCATATGGTGTACATGCAACCCTAATGCTTTGGATACAGGTTTTCCTCAAGTTATACATGCAAACAATCTTCCAAAGCATAAACCATAATGGAGCATGTCTAAGAACGAAATTCATATGTAAATAAGGGTTTGGAATCTTACCTTAATTGTTATGTATCAATAACAATCACAAACCTCCTTGATCTTGACTTCTGAAAGCCTAGTTCCCCAAGTGTTGCACCTCCAATGGAGTCACAAACACTCTATGCAAAGGATGAAGTAGGAGAGAGGGGAATTTCGACCACTATAGGGTTTCTTAAGCCTTGGTCGAAATTTCCCTTGTAATGGGGTCTATTTATAGTCGTGTGGGCTGCTAGGGTTTCATATAGAAACCCTAATTCTTTGCTTAGGCCTTAAGCAATCCATGGAGCCCACCTAGAAAGCCCTTGGACGAAATCTTTTTGGACTCTCCATAGATTTCGTCAAATCCATCTCTATTAGGAATCCATGGCCTAACTAGCAACTCTCAGATAATTACATTATCAGTCCCCTTTATTTAGTCAGTCTCTTTTGATCACCAAATTAATATCAAATTAATTTCTGATCAATACTAATTAAATAATATGATTTCTAAATAATATATTAAACATGTAATATATTAATAAAACCATTTTTAAGTACCAATTTATTATTCATATAATAAATTCTACTCTCTCTCCTCTTGTCATTCTATCAAGTTGCAAGAGTGAAGGCAACCCAAAAGGACCATGCTCATAATCGGGTCAAGTACATACCAAAATAGTTATGGGCTTAGACACCTAATCCAACAAGTTGGAATTATCGTATGGTTTGGAATAACCATATGAAATGTTTTAGATTGGGATGATTATTGGTCAAAATTGATGGTCATATAGGAATATGGAAATGTTCCATAGAGGGAGTTGATTATTAAAATCTACATGTGATTCAAAAACTTTAATGCAAGGAAGGTGTTCAAGGAGTGTGCCTTGAATTTGAAACTTCATTACATTGGAATTGTTTTTAGTAACAGAGCTCTAATGGAACATTTTGTAGTATCGTTGGCTAAGTTTCTGTAACTTTGAAGCCTCAACATCATAGAAGATCGATGCATAAAATTCTGGCACATTTAGTAGCGTCTAGAATTTGGAATTGTGAAATAAGCATCATTGGAATAGTGTCCAGTCAATCTGTTCACAAAGAAAGGACCATAGAGAGACATAGTATACATATTTATAACATTGCATGACTGATGTTTAATTCAAGTGTTTAGTTGATAACTCAAAGCATTATACAATGAATAAAGTCTTAATTAATATGGTGATTAAATAATAAGAGTTTTATTTATATTCAATAGTTTTGAGACCATATTTAATTAGGTTATTATTGTGTTTCACTTTGCATGTTTTACTTCCTGAATAATAAGATTATTCAAAATTCCACAGTCGCTCGTACTTTTAGAAGTAGTGAATTAAGACTGTCATGAATTGAATTGTAGATTGTCTATGGGGATTATACATAACAATTGTTTGCTCCAATGTTCGTGAGTACTTAGAAAACGAGGATTTTGAGTTTTGGATAAACCCACGCTTAGAGAATTACTTCATGGATTTTATCACGAGTAATTTTGAGATGATGATATCTTATATTCTTGAAACATAGATATATGAGTTGTTTTTTACAAGTTAGTTGTGCATTGATAATACGTAAACACATCAGTAACTTGATGTTATAAAACGTATTGTTGTGCATGATTTGATGAGTAAATAGTGCAATCATATAAGTCAAAGTTTAGTCATTCCTTTTTCCCTAACTGGAAAAGTGATATCTTTGGGCCCCTCGATGCTTTGATGTCAACATCTAAAGTGCTTGGCCAAGCCTGAACTGAATTAATGTGTTCATTTGGTAGTATGATTTCAGTTGTCATAAATCAGAAATCAGGAAATAAAAACTTGGACAATGAGATTTACTATAACCCATGTCTCATGTCCATAAAATATCTTGTATAACGGAGGAATATTTGATTACTTATCTTAGGACACATAACTGACTAGGTCAGAGTTCGACAACGGCTTTTAGAAGCTACAATTTGCTGATCAGTTTGGAAGTTATACTTGCAGTTATAGTTATTAGACTTATCCAAGTGGGAGACTGTTGGATTAGGTTTCTAAGCCCATAAATATAATTGGTATAAACTTGAATTGATAATAGCACAGTCCTTTTGGATTGCCCTCAAACCTGACAATTGAATAAGATAACTTTTAGAGAGAGGGAGAGAGATTGATTTATTAATTTATTATTTGATTAATAAATTAATTGGAAATAAAAAATAAATAGTTTGTTAATATATTATGAGGATAATATATTAATTGGAAATAATATTATTTAATTAATAACTAATCAGAAATTAATTGGAATTAACATTTGGATTAATTGGATTAATTAAAAGTGTAGGGTCTGTTTGGTTATTTATTGAAAGTTGGGGAAAGGAGCCCATGGACCTCATTGGTTGAGGTGGACAAAAATCACTTGGGAAAGTCCAATGAATTTTTTCCAAGCCCCTTGAAAAAGGGGATGGGCTGCTTGCTCACCAAACAAAGGGATTAGGGTTTCCTCCTTAAACCCTAGCTTTGACACCAAGCTACCTTAGCTATAAAAAGACCCTTAGCCTTAGAATTTAAGCTATGGCATTCCTTTAGAGGCTTAGGGCATAAATTATCACCTCTATCCTCTCTCTCTTCAAACTCCTTGATTGCTAGGGTTTGGGTGTGAACCATTAGAGGCACGACACTTGTGGTGCTTGCTTCCAAGAATCTTTCAAGAAGGAATTCAAGATTGTTTACTATATCAATCTTTAAGGTGAGTTTCTTTTTCTTATGAATTAGTTTGTTTATAAGAAAATTTTGTAGGTTAGTATTCATAGTATGTTACTATATGTGAAAGACATAGATCATATTAGGTTACATGTGCCCTAATCATTTGAATTGTTTAAATGTTTTCCGCTTAGTGCATTGTAGTTGTAACCCTAATAACCCATCATAAACCATTACCAGACCCATCCTCAGCCTGAACAACCATAACCAAAAGATCGCCAGATACAGCAATGATGTCACATATCACAGTATCAAACCATGTTATCCACCCTCAACCAATTCCTTAGATCCTCGCGACTTCCCTTGATAAGTGTATGTATCCTATGCTTCCAGTAGTACGTGCCCAACACTACCTTCCACACCTATCCATGCTTTCCTCAAAATTCAATCCCGAGTCCTTTAAGTTACCTACTCATAATAATACTCCCACCCACCCACCAAACAATGTAGCAACCGCACTAAAGCACTTCCTAGGCTCTCCACCTTACCCTGCCACTAGTTGCTGAAAACCCCTATTAATGCCAGCTAACCACTTCATGAATACAATTACATGCAACAAAACTTAAATAATCTTTCGACTAAAAGACCCAACCCTACCACAGTTAGACTCAAACGAGAGCTACGCAATAGGGCCTAATCCATCATTCTAAAATTAATTAACCTTTGCATCATGTAACTTAGCATATTAATTTACTATTTAACTCACATCAATATGAGCCCCACAAAGCATAAAGCAAACAACATTCAAGCAGTGAAACCGTATGATTATAAGATATCATAAAAATCAGGTAGACCTTCATACACAAGTCCTGTCCACTAGGACCAAACATCTAGGATACACATACATTATGCATCTACCCTCTGAAGAGTGTCTAATAATTCCTCACACTGGCCTGCTATAAATTCTAAATGAAACTTCCACAAACCCTGTAGTCACTCGTGCATGCTAATTATACATAATGCTAGATCACATAGACAGTCGAATACCTGATTCTACCCTAAGCTCTTTATCAGGCAATAACATGAAATAAGGATAAATTAAACATTCTCATGCTATAAAATCTTAGTTATGTACAACTATGATGTACACACTAAGCAACTACAGTAATGAAGTCAATTTCATTTAGCATACAAGAAATTCTCATTGACTATTAGACATCATACATCAGGCAATTCTAGCATACAATTCCTGAAGATCCTTAGCCTACTACTAGCATGTAGTTCTATTATAATCATCATAATAAAATAAGAGTGTGGGTATCTTAGGGTATACTATATTGCTCCGACTGATCGTACATATCCCCTCCTTATTTGGTTACATTTGTAAACAATTTGGAAAACAATTCTTGAAAACAATTTTGAAAATTTTTACAGATCCTTAGCTTGAGACTGAATTCACACGAATGCTCATCCAATTCACTCAAAGCAAGACTCTGACACCAACTTGTAACATCCCAAAAATCCAGGTAAAATTTTACGATTTTAAAAGCAATCCAAAACCATAAGTGTTTACAAAATATAGTTTCCATAAGTCATAAACATGAATCAGAGTATCCTAAAATCATAATCGCATAAAATCCAAGATGATGTGCACGATCACGCCATCGCCTTGCCATGATCATCTGAAGCACCTACGATAATAAACTGTAACTGTAATCCAAAGCTTAGTGAGGTCCCCCAAAGTACCACTACACAACAGATAACATGTATAATCATGTATGCTGGGTCCACTCAGTCATCAGACTGGAATACCCTTGGGTCCACAACCATTGTGCTGGATTACCCCCTGCCCAATCATTCGTTAGACTGGAATTCCAACATATAATAAGCCCAAATCAGTCATCATACTAGAATGCCAATATGTAACAGGCCCAATCAGTCATCGGACTGGAATGCCAATATGTAATAGGTTGAATCAATCATCAGGACTGGAATGCCAATATGTAACAGGCCCAATCAGGTATCGGATTGGAATGCCAATATATAACATGCTCAATCATTCATCGGACTGGAATGCTAATATATAATGGGCCAATTCAGTCATCAGACTTGTATACCCTCAGGTCCACAACCATTGGGTTGTATTACCACTGATCTGTTGACTCATATAAATAGCAGTAAAGCCTTAACCAAGAACATACTATGTTGAAATAAACATAGATAAACACATAACCAATTAGTAGGCAAATCAGGTAGATCTACAGATCGCTACCGCATAGCAACATCTTATATACCATTATACATATCTAACAGATCACTACAACATAACAACGAAAACTCACCTCTCAGTTTGAAAAGATAGCTGAACAGGACACTGCTACGAATATTAGCTCTACCAGTCACTTATTCATAAAAATGACCAAACTGAACTACAATTCAAAATACCCAAAATACCCCAAGGTCAAACTTAGTCAAAATCTGGTCAAAGTCGAAAGTCAAAAAGCTAGCTGAGTACGCCCATCATACTTAGCTTGTACGCTTAGCATACTCAAGGTCCAGAATCGGGGTTCCTATCATGTATGCGCGACATATGCCCATGTACACCCAATGTACATTGGTGGATGAGTTCTTCCGTTTTGTGGCTTATTCCATTAAGCCCCTTTGACCAAGAGCAGATCTAGCCCCAAAGTAACATCTTAAGTCATAAAGTTTCCAACTTTTTGGCTTTACGTGGCTAATAAGTGCTCGATACTAAAAGCCCTAACTTCTTAACTCATTAACACATTGTAGCCCGTGCATGGAAGAAAACTAATAATCAAGATTGCATTTTTTTGACCTTAGACACTCCAAAATGTCTCGAAGGACAAACCATTTGGGTCTAGAGCATACCATACTCAAGAACATCATTGATTGGGGACAAATGTACATAATACCTTCTGGAGATGTAGGAGGGTGAAAAACTTATGGATCTAGCCAAATAAGCATCAAAGTATAAACTTTATATCTTCTAAAGATGTAGGAGGGTGAAAAACTTATGGATCCAAGGTTACTCCAAGCTTCCAAGATATTCTCCTTTCCTTCTCCTTCATCTATGAACACCAAAACACACACTAATTGTTCAAAAATGTTCAAAAATGGATTAGGGTTAGCTAGCGTCGAAGATGGAGGTGGAGGCTGAAGAATGAAGAATGAAGAGGCATCAATGGGTTAAGGGTGTTTAAATATGGTCCAAACCCTAAAAACTAGGGTTTGAGTCTTTGCCACGTACGCCCAATGTATGTGATCAAATTTCGATTTTCACTTAAATGCCACATTGGGACCAACTTTGCAAATTATACTCATGATAAGGGTTAAAATGTTAATACTTAGAATTTGAGGTGTTACAAACACGTACAATTAAAAATCATAGGGTCAGAGTGAATAAACCATGTTTATCTTGGATGATGGATCTAAATATATGCAGAAATTATTAAAAATATATGATTTAAATTGTAGAAGAAGAAAAAGAAGCTGTTGACCTAGCTCATTTCACCTTTTATACGGTTTATCCTATCTGCATTAGGATAACTTGAGTAATATTCTATTTGTTGGTAAAGAACCCTTGAAAATTCATCATTCATGCAATAAGCCTGGACTGATAATACTGCTCGACCATAAGTCTTGACAAACTTTTGATGAATGTCTTCAAGAAAAGAAGGAATCCTTCATGCAAAAAATAATGTATCATCTACTTTGTCCATATTCTGCAAATCATCAAGTGACTTGTACAAGAAGAAAAATAACAATTACATTGTTCAAAATTGTTACTGTGAGAAGTTTAGATTACCCACGATAATTTAATTCAACTTCTTTTTCAATTCCATATATAAAAACGAATAAATGAATTGGATTTTAAAGTTTCAATCTATGTACTTTGTATGATAATAAAGGCTAAATTGGAAGAGCAATTCAGTTAACGCAAAATCCTGAATTTTTAGAATTCCAACACTTAAAAAATTTCTAAGATTAAAGATCTATGGAAGAAATTCAAATTTTAAACACGTAATTAACAATTTCTGTATATAGGATTAGATTTAAATAAGGAATGACATAAAATTTTGTTTTTAAAATTGGGATGCTTTTATTATAATTAAATATATTCCATTTCAAAAAAGTAATTGGTTGGAAGATATTAAAGATTATTGAAATTAAATACAATGAATAGTGATATCAACAAAATATCTAAAGATGAAAAAGATAGGAATAAAATACAATCAAGAAACCTGATTATTTAAAATAATGTAATAAGGTTTCTGTTTTATTATATACATTAAAGATTAGAGATGAAGATAATTACCTATGTTTTGATATATTATATTGAAATGTTTCCTTATTATCATGAATATCAACATGATTTTTTTATAAGACTATTATTATATAAAGTCATTTATGTGTCAATTTTTATTTATTCCATCACATTTCATTTGCGAACCGAACTTTTTCATGGCGTTTTTTTTTTCAATGACATACTTTTATAAAGCTCTTCAGAGTTTTTTCCTAGTCGATTTGATCCATTATTATTATTATTATTATTATTATTATTATTATTATTATTATTATTATTATTTATTTATTTATTTCTTTATTTACTTATTTATTTATTTTTGTGTGTGGATCGATCGTCTTTCTGAAACCTATAAACTATCAACAATATCGGATATTCTTTAATCTTATATAGTTTATACGTAATTATGTGATAAGTTACATTAACATACTTTATTTACTTGAGCCTTTATATCAACCCCTATTGATCGATTATGGCACATAGTAGCCCTGTTAATCAAGTTTTCCTAGGTCACATTTAGCCCATATTTATGGATTATTCAAGGCTATAACATTGATTTTATTAAGCCCGGCCTCTGATTGAGCCCATAAACAATTAATTAACCTAATGTTCCCAGGCTTTGTTTCAGCAGCTTCAACTAAATTTCACCTCTTAAATTGATTTATTTCGACCTTTATAAATCAAAATTTCTAAACTCTTATGGATTTATTTTCTAGCCATTATAAATTGGCCCTTTTTAGAGGTTCTTTAAATATGAACTACTACTTCTAGATCATTGCATGGGGTTCTTTATTTATTTATTATTCTAATTTTTTTACAAATAAAGACGATATCTTATGGTTTAAGGTGACTATGTATGGTGATGTAATAAATATTTTTACAAAAAAAAATGGTAATCTTACTGGAATCCAAATCGCCGAAGGCGTGAGCGACGAAATTCAATTCAAATGTCATTTCCGTACATCAAAACATATTGGGCTAGCTTTGCACCTAAATTAGAACCTTAAATCAATATCATGTTATATATATATATATATATATATATATATATATATATATATATATATATATATATATATATATATATATATATATATATATATATATATATATATATATATATATGTGGAGTCTAGTATTGTCTCTCAAAAAGAGCTCTTATGCAAAGAGAAAAACTCCAACGTATACATAGATATATAGGTTGTGTCACATAGATGTGAGATATACTAACACTCTCCCTTAGGGATAGAGTTTCGATGATGATAAGCCACAGGGTGCAAACATTAGCTTTGATACCAAGATAGATACTATATGTGCAAACATAATCATATTCAGGATCCTTAATATTCTTGAAGTCTCAGGATCCTTAAACATATTCTAGGATCCTGATTATTATCACCAATATTCACTAACACTTATAACAGTTATATTATTCTTTATTATTCTCACATGTGCAGAATTGGTCCACACAAGACTCATTCTCAACGGAGAGTCACTTCAACAAAGCTTAAGACCCAGAATACCAAGTCAAATAACGTGCTAATATTTGTTCAATGAGGATCCCGTAAATCTCGGACTTCTTGTTGATTAGCTTAGACTATAAATAGCATAGTTTTTATAAAATATAAACTTTGTCTTTTGAGTAAAAGACAAAAGGGTTTCACCTAGTCCAAAAAAGTGTGCATGACTTATTAATTCATACCATATAAAATAATATAATGTTACTTGCTAATGAAAATTATTATTTCCATGAAATAAATAATTTCCAATTTAATTACAAGCGTTTTGTTGAATATATATATTAAAATCAATTTCTAATAAAATAATCAATTATATCAAGTTGTTAGTGTGACAAATTAGTATCATATGTTATATAGCAATATCACTTTAATATGACTTTTGAGCATATTAGACCTTTCAAAGACATCCTCTTGGTGACTGTGTAACCATGAAGCTTGCATGTCTTCATTCCAAAGTGATATTTGAACGAGTTTGGCTTCATGGTGTATTCATATAATATGTCGAAGACTTCTTCAAGATCCCTTAGGTGACCTTCATCTCTCTTGGATTTGACCACCATGCCATCAATGTAGGCTTCCATGGTGTCCCACAGTTTGTCCTTGATCATTCGATTCACCAGTCTTTGGTATGATGCACCTTCATTTTTAAGACCAAATGGCATAACAGTGTAACAATATATACCTGTGGGAGTTATGAAGGCAATATCCTCTTGATCAGATGGTTCCATTTGAACTTTTTGGAACCCCATTGAGGCATCCACGACACGAATGGTAATAGTTTGTGGCCTGTCGTGGCATCTATCATAGAATCATTATTCTCCAGCATTACGACCATATTGGTCAGCCACCTTGGGAACTTGACTTCCTTGTTCATCCATGTTGTGAGAAGTTTTTCCACTTCCTCTTGAATGATCAGGTTCCTTTAAGGTGCAAACTTCCTTCTATACCGATCTAACAGATCACAACAGCATGGAAACATCCTATCTACCAGAATACAGATCTAACAGATCATAACAACATGACAACATCATATCTACCAGGATAACGATCTAACAGATCATAACAGCATAGCAACATCCTATCTACCAGGATACCGATCAAACAGATCATAAAAGCATGGCAACATCCTATCTACTAGGATATCGATCTAACAGATCATAACATCATGGTAACATCCTATTTACCAGGATACCGATCTAACATATCATAACATCATGGCAACATCATATCGAAGAGGATACCGATCTAACAGATCATAACAGTAATCAATCATAAGATAAGCCAATATAACAATCCTAAAAGGGTCAGCCTTGGTGCCTTCGACCCTGTTAGTACAGTGAGTAAAACTCACCTCACAAGTAGCACTGACTGACAAGATCCAACTCTCAAACCACAGCTCCGAACTCAACCGCCTACAACCACTATATAACTAACTTCATCAAAACCCGAATTACCAGAAATACCCATAAGGTCAAACTTAGTCAATCATGGTCAAAGTCAATAGTCAACAGTTCATGTTGACCCAACTCGTCGAGCGCATCTAGCAACTCGTCGAGTTCCTTCAGTGTTAATTCGCCGAGTTATCTCATCAACTCGCGCGAGTTTGCTTAGTATCCAGAAGGTGGGAAAACTCGATCCAACTCGTCGAGTTTTCATTACTACTCTTCGAGTTTTCCTAGTCTTAACATATACAGCCCCTTCTAGTCTAATCTAAAGCCTCAAATTACAGATCTGGTCCCCTAAGGTTAAGATACCACGTAAAGTTGCTAACTTTACATCCATGCAAGGCATCAAAGGGCTAAAACACTAAAAAAAGCTTATTAAGAGACTTAGGGCATGAAGTAGGGACAAGACTTGATAAAGATGGCAACTTTATGCCAAAAGAGGCCATGAAACGTCCATATCTGAAGTCATAGTTACATGACATGCTTAAATCTAAGAATGACTTCAATATAAGCTAATAATGACCATAAAATCTCAAATGAAGAGATCTAGCAAATAAATGACCAAGGTATCAACTTTATACCTCAAAATTCTTGCCACAACAGAGTAAACACCGAATCTACAGCCAACTTCTTCAAGCATCTTGTTCCTTCCAAAAGAGCACAAAAAATCACTCTCTAAACTCTCTCTCACACACAAACACAATGAGGGCAAAAGCACGTACTAGGGTTTTCTCTGGACAAGGAGGCAATGAGGGAGGCCATCAATGAGAGTTAAGGCCTTTAAATAGGACGGAAACTCTAAAAATTAGGGTTTTCATATTCAGCCTTCAGCTCATTGAGTAGGTCTTGAAAAGTATGCCGCTATGAAAACTCAACACGACGAGTTGGCGCCTCCCAACTCGTCGGGTTGCCCTGGGAAAATACATATAAAGCTTAAGATTCATTCTTGAAAATTAGGATGTTACAACTCTCCCCCACTTAAATTCGATTTCAACCTCGAAATCATCCCTTATCATCCTTGGCATGCCCAACATCTTGAGGGTAACCTCCACTACTTGAAATCACAACGACCATCCCAAGACGATCAAAACCCAGCAAAAATTTTCCACCTCGGAGAAACCCAATCCATAATTCCATGTAGCGACCAATCCCACTTCACCTAAAATCTAAAGCATGGAATCTCGAAACCGGTCTGACTCCCTGACAGACCGCTCATACTGAACCATTGCTAATTTCATTCCACTTATCCCTCAAACTGACTATCCAATTTCTGATAAATTAAGGTTCCCACCAGAAATCGGAATCACAAATCATATGTTGTTGCGACAATTTAATGCCTCCTTTAACTCTCGAGCCTACATGCACATCATTGTTAGCTCATAAGCACGAACGCTCGTGCCTGGCCCGATCAGCCTCGGGCTGGAATATCAATAGGTCAAACCCAATCAACCATCGGGTTGAAATTCTCAGGGTTTGTTGGCCTACCACCTCAACCCTACCGCTCCCCTAGAGCCTCTGTTCCTATGACTTACAGTCGGCCCCCACCGGGTATCTTGGCCTATTACCTCAACCCTACCGCTCCTCCTGAGCCTCCGTGCCTACGACTTACAGTCGACCCGCACTAGGTATCTTGGCCTACTTCCTCAACCCACCCAAATACAATGTGTTGTCATAGACAATCATGAAAAAAGATCTAACCCGGTTCCCAAAACCTGAAAAACGGGGACATTCTAACCCAACAACCCTCGATTTCACCATCGATGACATCAAACCTTTCGCCTGAAACTCGCGACTCGCACCACAAACCAAAAGATTCCCCCACTTACCTCACTGACCTCCAAAATGCATGCCTCACAAGGATATACTTGTGATTCCTAACGCAAGTTTCCACTATAAGCCATCCCGAAATGGCCATCCATGAATCCACCCCAACTTTCTGACTGTAGATACCATAAATCATGCAGAAAAGATCCTCAAACAGGTTGACAGTGAACCTCTCCCAATCTGAATCCATACCATACAGAAAAACCTTAGTATAACCTTTGACTCTCTTCCATGCATTACTAACATCCGAACCGATGAAAGAAGATGATCAAACAAAGAACTTCCGCATTTCATCTGATCCCTAACAACAACTTGCAAACAAATAGAAATGCGGAGCAAACATTCCACAGATTCGTTCTGATACCTAACTGGCACTCCCAATGGCCCTTGACCGTTCCATATCCAAACCAACTGATTTATGGGTTCTCCGATCCCCATCAACGCGTCACTACCGAGAGTATCACAAATAGATTAAATGAATAATCCTGACCATTAGGCCCACAGCCCATGACTGGAACGCTCCTAATCTCATACCGACCTTTTCGGTGTTACGTTGCTTGCCCAACCTTATGGGTCCTAAAGATACTCTCCTCCTTTCACTGCCTTGAGGGGACCTAATCACCGTCCCACACACTACTAAATGCGCACCATTATGCTACAACCCTACCATGTACAATTCACTTACAGAACAAGCTGCTACCCAAGCAAAACCTTACGGACCCATGGTCGCACCCAACTGGAGGAAAGGATAATGATCAAACTCTTGACCGAATTCGAAGGCCTTAAAACAATAGAAACATGCATATTCTTAGGGAAACCCAAACCTCATCCAAAAGGAAAGACTTCCTAAGATAAAGCTGATGGGTTTGAGCCATAAGAACATCCCTATGTGCACATACAAACCCTAATGCTTGGATCTAGGTTTCTCTAATGAACATGCTTTTCATCCAAGACTTGCAAACCTTAGATCTATGATATATAATTCGAAATTAACATTACAAAGTAGATCTAGATGATTACCTCTTTCTTGAAAGCTTGAATCTTGTTATCCTTGGAGCTTAGAGTCACAATTGTCACTCCTCTAATGGCTTACAAACACCAAGAGCCAATAGGATGATATGGAGAGAGGTTGAGGACACAAAATCGGCTTTAGTAACTCCTTAGGGTTTCTGGTAGCCGATTTCTGTAGCCCTTGGGTCCTTTAAATACATGAGCTGCTAGGGTTACAACCTGAAACCCTAATTGGATTACTTAGGCCTTAAGTAGTCCAAGGATCCTTCTAGATTAGGGCTTGGACGAATTCAAGGAGTCCATACACCTTAATTTCGTCCACCCTATGATCCATAAGGATCCACAACCCAAAACCAACTATCACACAATTGACAGTTCTAGTCCCTTTTATTTAATTAATCTCTTTTAGCCATATAATTAATTCTTGTCTAATAGTAATTAAACTATATGATTTCTCCTTTAATATATTAATCATATAATATATTAATAAATCATAATAACCTCTTTATTTATAAATCATCCTATCATGTTGCTTTGGTGAAGGCAATCCAAAAGGACAATGCACAACCGGGTTAAGTACTTACCAAATATAGTTACAGGCTTAGACACTAATCCAACAGTCTCCCACTTGGATAAGTCTAGTAACTATAAATTTAAGCATAATCCGGTTAGCAATCGTAGCTCTCAAAATCGCTGTCGAACTCTGATCTTATCAGTAACATGTCCTTTAGATAAGGGATCGTATAGTCCTCTGTTCTAGATATCGTGCGCACAATTACATGGAACATAGTCATACTTATTGTCCAGAAGTTTGTTCCTCGATCTAAGATTCATTTGACATAGAAATTAATTGAACACATCAATTTAGTCCTGAACGGGCCTGACATATAAGTCAAATCAAATCATCGAGGGGCCCTAATATCGCTTTTACCCTCTTAGGATAAAAGGAACAGATAAACTTCGACTTATATGCATTTACTATTCATTAATCAAATTATACACAACAATGCGTTTTATGGCATCAAGTTACTGATGCGTTTTCGCATTATCAATGCACAACCAATAAGCAAACAATAAACCATATATCTAGGTTTTAAGACCATATGATATTACCATCTTGCGATCACTCGTGATAAATTCCATGAAGTGATTCCAGCAAGTGTGGGTTTATTCCAATGCTCAAAAGTTGTTCATAAGCACTCATGAACGTTGCAGCAAACCTTTGCTATGTCTAATACCTTTTAGACAATCTACACACCTATTCATGACAGTCTTCATTCATACCTACTTCCAACATATGAACAACTGTGGACGGTTCGAATAATTTGATTATTCTTAAATAACTCAATTATTTAGGAAGTCAAAACATGCAAAGTGAAACAATAGTTAAACAATTAACATAAGACAATAACTTTACTTATAGATAATACTCCTTTATTTAATCATCAAATGTCAAATACATTTATCTATTACACGTTTCTAAACTATCTAATCTCAAGTAATATCGTCCTTTAGCCCAATGCTCCTAGCGTGCTCCAAATGCTTAACCCTACTCAGTCCCTTCGTAAGCGGATCTGCTGGGTTATCCTATGACGATAATCTCTTCACTATGAGGAGTCCTTCTTCTACCCGATGTCGAATAAAGTAATATTTTATGTCGATATGTCGAGATCTACCATGATCCCTCGGTTCCTTGGTCAAGGCAACCGCTACTTCATTATCACAGAGAATTTCCATAGGCTCCTTTATGGCAGGAACAACTTCCAGGTCTCCAATGAAGTTCTTCAACCATATCGCCTCCTTTAACGCTTCTCTCGCTACAATGTACTCTAATTCGCACGTTGAATCAGCTAGGGTTTCTTGCTTGAAACTTTTCCAAGTCACTGCTCCTCCATTAAGGGTAAAGACCCAACCCGACTGCAAACGGTAGTTGTCTCTGTCGGTCTAAAAACTGGCATCACTATACCTTCGCACCTATAAGTCATCACTCCCACCGAGGACTAGAAACCATTCCTTGGTCCTCCGAAGGTACTTAAGAATGTTCTTGACTACGGTCCAATGCGATCTACCAGGGTTCCCTTTAATGGGTTTGAGCCATAAGAACTTTCCTATGTGAACATACAAACCCTAATGCTTGGATCTAGGTTTCTCTAATTGAACATACAATGTATCCAAGACTTCTATTGATAGATCTAGTGTAAACATTCAAATCATAACATAAGAAATCGGATCTAAAGGAATACCTTGAGTTGCTTGCTTGAATCTTCTTGTCTTTGGAGCTTATAGTCACAATTGTCACTCCTCTAATGGCTTACAAACACCAACTAGCAAGAGGATGATAAGTGAGAGAGAGAGAGGAGGGTGAGAAATCGGTCAGGGTTTCTTCAAATGCAAGTGTGTCGATTTCCTCAATCCTATGGGTGTATTTATACTAATGACCCTCCTAGGGTTTCACCCTTAAAATCCTAATTGGATAACTTAGGCCCTAAGCAATCCAATATCCTTAATGATAAGCCTTGGACGATTTCTAGGCTCTTCCAAACCCTAAAATCGTCCACCCTTATCCATAAGGAATCACTGCTCAAAATACAACTATCATACAATTGACAGTTTATGTCCCTTTATTCAATTAATCTCTTTAAGTCACCAAATTAATTCCTAATTAATTTATGACTTATATTAATCAAATAACAATATTATTATTCCTTATATTATACTCATAATATATAAATAATATTTCTTCTCTCATTATAAATCATCCTGTCAAGTTGCTATGGTGAAGGCAACCCAAAAGGACCATGCACAACCGGGTCAAATACTTGCCAAATATAGTTGCAGCCTTAGACACTATTCCAACAGTCTCCCACTTGGATAAGTCTAGTAAATATATATACAAGCATAATCCGATTAGCAATCGTAGCTCTCAAAGACGCTGTCAAACTCTGATCTTATCAGTCCTGTCCTTTAGATAAGGGATCATACAGTCCTCTGTCAAGATATTATGCGGACAATTCTATGGAACCAATTTTCCAGCATTTGGTTTCTCGATCTCAGATTTATTTGACATAGAACCTAATCGAACACATCAATTTAGTTCTGACCGGGCCCGACACATAAGTCAAATCAAATCATCGAGCGGCCGAGATATCGCTTTTACCCTCTTAGGATAAAAGTAACAGATAAACTTCGACTTATATGCATTTACTTATTCATTAATCAATTATACACAACAATGCGTTTTATAACATCAATTTACTGATGCGGTTTCGCATTATCAATGTACAACCAATTAACAAATAGCAAACCATATATCTAGGTTTTAAGACCATATGATATTATCATCTTGTGATCAACCTTTTCGTCACATTCCATAAGGTGATTCCAGCAAGCGCGGGTTTGTTCCAATGCTCAAAACTAGTTCATAAGAACTCATGAACGTTGCAGCAAACTTTTGCTATGTCTAATACCATTTAGACAATCTACACACCAATTCATGACAATCTTCATTCATACTTACTTCCAACATATGAACAATTGTGGATTGTTTGAATAATTCGATTATTCTAAATAAACTCAATTATTCTGGAAGTCAAAACATGCAAAGTGAAACAATAGTTAAATAATTAACATAAGACAATAACTTTACTTATAAATAATACTCCTTTATTTAATCATCAAATGTTAATTACATTTATCTATTACAAGTTTCTTAAATTATCTAATCTAATCGAATATCATATCTCAGTCCAATACTCCTAGCATGCTGCAAATGCTTAACCCTACTCAGTCCCTTCGTAAGCGGATCTGTTGGGTTATCTTTTGATGATATCTTCTTAACCACGAGTTGTCCTTCTTCTACACGATGTCTAATAAAGTGATACTTTCTGTCGATTTAACGAGATCTACCATGATCCCTTGGTTCCTTGGTCAAGGCAACCGCTCCTTTATTATCACAGAAAATTTCCATAGGCTCCTTTATGGCAGACACAACTCCAAGATCACCAATGAAGTTCTTCAACCATATTGCCTCCTTCGACGCTTCGCTCGCTGCAATGTACTCTGATTCGCACGTTGAATCAGCTACGGTTTCCTGCTTGGAACTTTTCCAAGTCACTGCTCCTCTATTCAGGGTAAAGACTCAGCCCGAATGCGAACGGTAGTTGTCCCTGTCGGTCTGAAAGCTGGCGTCACTATACCCTCGCACCTTCAAGTCATCACTCCCCCCGAGGACTAAAAACCATTCCTTGATCCTCCGAAGGTACTTAAGGATATTCTTGACCATAATCCAATGGGCTCTGCCAGGGTTCCCTTGATATCTACTAACCATGCTCAAAGCAAAGGCTACATCAGGGCGAGTACAAGTCATAGCATACATGATTGAGCCAACTGCAGAAGCGTATGGTACTCGGCTCATTTATGCTATTTCGGCTTTGGTACTCGGACTTTGAGTCTTACTCAACTTGGCAATACTTTGTATCGATAAGCCTCCCTTCTTTGAATTTTCCATACTAAAACGTTTTAGTACTTTATCCAAATAAGTGTTCTAACTAAGTCCTATTAGTCTCTTACTTCGTTCTCTCACTATCCTTATACCCAAGATATAGGAAGCCTCTCCGAGGTCCTTCATAGCGAAGCACTTCCCGAACCAGGACTTAACCTCCTGTAGTGTCGGGACGTTGTTTCCTATGAGTAGTATGTCATCGACATACAGAACGAGGAAGCTGACTATACTCCCACTGGCTTCGACATATACACATGATTCATCTTCGCTTCGTACAAATCCAAACTCTTTGACTTTCTCATCGAAGCAAAGATTCCATCTGCGAGACGCTTGCTTAAGTCCATAAATGGACTTCTCAAGCTTACACACTCTATTTTGATGCTTCGGATTAACAAAACCCTCTGGATGAGCCATGTAAACATCCTCAGCCAACTTCCCATTAAGGAAAGAAGTCTTGACATCGATTTGCCAAATCTCATAATCATGAAATGCGGCAATAGCTAGCATTACTCTAATAGACTTTATCTTCGCAACTGGTGAGAAGGTCTCATCATAGTCAACTCCGGGAGTTTGAGTAAAGCCCTTTTCAACCAATCACGCCTCATATGTGTGTACATTTCCGTCCACGTCGGTCTTCTTCTTGAAGATCCATTTGCACCCAACGGTCTTACGTCCGGGCACATTAACAACCAAATTCCAAACTTGGTTGTCATACATGGATTGGATCTCGTTGTCCATTGCCTCTTTCCATTTTGCAGACTCTGGGCCTGCTATGGCTTCCTTATAGCTATTAGGTTCATCTAGATTTATTAGTGTACCATCACTAATATACGTGCCCCCTTCGGTAGTAATTTAAAAACCATAAAACTAGGGTTGAACACTAACTCTTTCGGAACGTCTAAGTGGTAAGGACTCGTCAATTGGTTCAACCGGAGTTTCCTCCTCGGGTTGAGCGCCAGCGGTAGAGGTTTCTTCATCATTCGATTCTTGAATCTCTTCAATCTCGATTTGCCTCCCACTGTCTCCTTGGCTTATGAGTTCTCGCTCTCGGAAAACCCCTCGACTCGCAATGAAGACAACATTGTCATTCGGTCTATAGAAGAGATATTCAAAGGACTTCTGTGGGTAGCCGATGAAAATACATCGCTCGAGGTTCGAGCTTGTCGTGAGTATCTCGTCATACGAAAGCCTCGCAACCCCAAACCTTGATATGTGCTAACGAGGGATCTTTCCATGTCCACATCTCGTTAGGTGTTTTGACAACCTTCTTACTAGGGACTCGGTTAAGGATGTGGGCGGTAATCTCTAAGGCATACCCCTAGAATGAGATAGGTAGTGAAGCACGACTCATCATAGAACGAACCATGTCTAACAAGGTTCGATTATGCCTTTCTGCCACACCATTCAACTGCGGTGTCCTAGGTGGTGTCAATTGCGAAACCATTCCACATTCTTTGAGATAGTCGTGGAATTCAAGACTTAGGTACTCTCCTCCTCGATCGGATCGAAGCATCTTGATTTTCCTGCCCAATTGATTCTCCACTTCATTTTTGAATTCTTTGAACTTTTCAAACGTTTCTGACTTTTGCTTGATTAAGTAAATATACCCATATCTACTATAGTCATCGGTAAAAGTCACATAGAAGCGGTTCCCATCCTTTGTGGTTGATCTAAAGGGTCCACATACATCGGTATGTATGAGGTCCAATAAACCCTCACCCCTTTCACATGTGCTAGTGAAGGGTGACTTGGTCATCTTTCCAAGTAAACAAGATTCACATGTGTCATCTTCCCTAAGGTCGAATGACTCCAACACTCCATCCTTTTGGAGTTGGGCTGTGCGCTTCTTGTTGACATATCCAAGACGACAATGCCACAAGGATGCTCTATCCATACTATTGGAAGAATCCATGCATAAAACATCATTTCCTAGGTTATCTACAATCATAACAGTTTCATAAATTCCATTACATGGCATTGCTTCAAAATATAAGACACCATTTAGATAAGCATAAATTGAACCATTCTCATTATTAAAATAAAATCTAAATCCTTGTCTAAACAAACCATGAAACGAAATGATGTTTCTTGCCATATCTGGCGAGTAGCAACAATTATTCAAATCTAAACTTAATCCATTACTAAGCACTAAAGAATACACTCCAATCTTGGTCATAGGCGACGATCTTCTGTTCCCCATGATTAGATTTATTCTTCCACGCTCCAAATCCTTATTTCTTCTTAGTCCCTGCAATTTAGAACAAATGTGGTAACCACACCTGGTATCGAGGACCCAAGAAATAACATGAGATGAATCATTAGATTTAATTATGTAAATACCTGCGAAAGACGGCTTGATCTTTCCTTCCCTGATGGCTTGCGGGTATTATGGGCAGCTTCTCTTCCAATGCCCTATTTTGTGGCAATGGTGGCACTCTGCCTCCTTTGGGTTAGGGTTAGGCTTAGCAGGATCAACTTTGGTCCCAGTAGAAGAGGAGCCATCTTGGGACTTTCCCTTGCGGTAGCTCTTAGACGGAGCCTTCCTCTTCTTGCCCCTTCCCTGCCCAATAGCCAAAACAGGAGCAGCGGGTGGATTGGGAGTGGGTGCAACAGACTTGTCCTTGAGGTTGCTCTCAGCAACCTTTTAGGAGACCTTGGAGCTTACTTAGGGTGACCTCTTCCTTGTTCATGTGGTAGGTCATCCGAAATTGGTTGTAACACGGAGGCAAGGAATGAAGCACCATGTCGATAGCTAAATCTTCCCCAAAGTCGACATTCAACTTGCGAAGACGATCGACATACCTTTTCATCTTTTGCAAGTGTATGGTTAGAGATTCTCCATGTCCCATTTTAGCAGAGATCATGTTAGTGAAGATCTCGTAACGTTCCTGCCTCGCGTTTTGATGGTATCTCTCCAATAAGTCTTGATGCATCTTGTACAGATACATGTCCTCATAGGACTTTTGGAATTCGGCGTTCATTGTGGCTATCATGATGCAATGAACCTTCGTTGCATCACGCTCATGAGTCTCAAAAGCAGTCATTTCAGCCGGAGTAGCGATTTCTGGATTGATCTTTTCGAGCTTCTCGTCAAGTACATACTCCTTGTCCTCGTAGCGAGCAATCGTGCGGATGTATCTTATCCATTCGCTAAAGTTCATTCCATCGAAAGTCACCTTTTGGCAAAGGCTCATCAATGTGAATGAGCTAGCAGCAGCGTTGTTCGCGTTCGACATCTACAAATAGAAAGGACAAAGATTGATTAGAATTTAAATCCCTAATTATCACCCAATATGAAAAATTCGGGCTAGGATCCAACAACATTATTTACATATTAGAAAAGGGATGCCGTAATCCAACATGCAAACAATTTGAAGGTAAGTGAATGACGATTCACTAATTCTCCATCACAAAACATAACCTTAAGTTTTAAATGCATTTAGAATTCCTAGATTTCGATGAGATTCATTGAAATTTTCAATGTCATGTTTAAATCTCGATATGCCCCTCTTGTTTGTGACTGGGATGCCGAGGATCACAAAGTGGGTGTGAATAACCATGCAAATCTACACGGTGCCTTCATCGTGACAATCACCTATTCGATGTGCCGGTAAACCACACACGCTCCACCGAACAATGAATCACCCTTTGCCACCTTTGCTTAGAACCAATTAGTGTGCCGGTAAACCGCACACGCTCCACTAACTTCTTAGCAAGGGTGCAAAGTGTAATTTCATTGAATTGCATCAATTCACTTTTCCTAAAGTAACTAGGATTGGGAATTTGAAAAACATGTAGTTACATTGTATTTCAATATTATACTTTTAATGAGGAGATGGGGTTGCCCTATCCTACCTGTTCGGCTAACGACCCTCCACCGATCAAGCAAGCGGTGGGTGTGAGTGTACACCCATTAAGCGCCATTTTATAGGCAGCAACCTTATACCCACCTTATAGACCGGCTTCGTGAATGAGGCCTACTAACGGTAAGACTAGCATTATAATTATACATATATATATATATATATATATATATATATATATATATATATATATATATATATATATTAAGCTTGTAATCATATAGTAGTATAGGGTTGAATTTTAAACTTGTAAAATTCTGGGGTTTGAAATTTAAATTGTCTAAATTAAAATTTTAATCACAAAACTTAAATTTCAAAACCTGAGGAAAAGTTTTGAACTTTTCAAAACATAAGGGATCAAATAACAAATAGTTTAAATTAACCATTTAATCTCATAATTATCCATAGTTGATTTAAATGTTTCTTGCAAAACAATTTACCAATTTAATTAAAATGATCAATTAATATCACATAAGGAAATTATTATTCAATTAATTGGTAAATATCTTGAATTAGGTCAAGGATATACTCAAATATATGTTAAAATCGGATTTATATTGACCCATTAAGATAAAGGCAAGTTTCCATAAGATAAACAACAAGAAATCCCGAAACTAGCTCCTTCTGACGCTCGAACTCGCCGAGTACCACAATGGACTCGCCGAGTTGAGGCCTACTCGCCGAGTTCATCAGGCAGAGGGACAAAATCGAATTTTGCAATCAACAATCAAGCAACCAATGCATCAATTCAATAGAAACCAATCAAGGCTCTGATACCACTGATGGGTTTGAGCCATAAGAACTTTCCTATGTGCACATACAAACCCTAATGCTTGGATCTAGGTTTCTCTAATTGAACATACAATGTATCCAAGACTTCTATTGATAGATCTAGTGTAAACATTCAAATCATAACATAAGAAATCCGATCTAAAGGAATACCTTGAGTTGCTTGCTTGAATCTTCTTGTCTTTGGAGCTTAGAGTCACAATTGTCACTCCTCTAATGGCTTACAAACACCAACTAGCAAGAGGATGATAAGTGAGAGAGAGAGAGGAGGGTGAGAAATCGGCCAGGGTTTCTTCAAATGCTAGTGTGTCGATTTCCTCAACCCTATGGGTGTATTTATACTAATGAGCCTCCTAGGGTTTCACCCTTAAAACCCTAATTGGATAACTTAGGCCCTAAGCAATCCAATATCCTTAATGATAAGCCTTGGACGATTTCTAGGCTCTTCTAAACCCTAAAATCGTCCACCCCTTATCCATAAGGAATCACTGCTCAAAATACAACTATCATACAATTGACAGTTTATGCCCTTTTATTCAATTAATCTCTGTAAGTCACCAAATTAATTCCTAATTAATTTATGACTTATATTAATCAAATAACAATATTATTATTCCTTATATTATACTCATAATATTTAAATAATATTTCTTTTCTCATTATAAATCATCCTGTCAAGTTGCTATGGTGAAGGCAACCCAAAAGGACCATGCACAACCGGGTCAAATACTTACCAAATATAGTTGCAGCCTTAGACACTATTCCAACACCCTTGATATCTACTGACCATGCTCAAAGCGAAGGCCACATCAGCGCGAGTACAAGTCATAGCATACATAATCGAGCCAACTGCGGAAGCGTATGGTACTCGGCTCATTTCTGCTATCTCGACTTCGGTACTCAGGTATTGATTCTTACTCAACTTGGCATTACTTTGGATCGGTAACTCTCCCTTCTTTGAATTCTCCATACTAAAATGTTTTAGTACCTTGTCCAAGTAAGTATTCTGACTAAGTCCTATTAGTCTCTTACTTCTGTATCTCACTATCCTTATTCCCAAAATATAGGAAGCCTCTCCGAGGTCCTTCATAGAGAAGCACTTCTCGAGCCAGTACTTGACCTCCTGCAGTGTCAGGATGTCATTTCCTATGAGCAGTATGTCATCGACATACAATAAGAGGAAGCTAACTATACTCCCACTGGCTTTGATATATATATACGACTCATCTTCGCTTCATATAAACCCAAACTATTTGACTTTCTCATCGAAGTAAAGATTCCATCTGTGAGACGCTTGCTTAAGTCCATAAATGTACTTCTCAAGCTTACACACTCTATTGGGATGATTCGCATTGACAAAACCCTCTGGCTGAGCCATGTAAACATCCTCAGCCAACTTCCCAATAAGGAAAGCGGTTTTGACATCCATTTGCCATATTTCATAATCATGAAATGTAGCAATGGCCAGCATCACCCTAATAGACTTTACTTTGGCAACTGGCGAGAAGGTTTCATCATAGTCAACTTCAGGAGTTTGAGTGAAACCCTTCGCAACCAATCGCGCCTTATATGTGTGCACATTCCCATCCACGTCGGTCTTCTTCTTGAAGATCCATTTGCACCCGACCGTCTTACGTCCGGGCACATGGTTAACCAAATTCCAAACTTGGTTGTCATACATGGATTGAATCTTGTTGTCCATTGCCTCTTTCCATTTTGCAGATTCTAGGCCTGCCATGGCTTCCTTATAGTTGTTAGGTTCATTCAAATTTATTAGTTTATTATCACTAATA
The DNA here is from genome assembly GCF_002870075.4 of Lactuca sativa. Classification (NCBI taxonomy): domain Eukaryota; kingdom Viridiplantae; phylum Streptophyta; class Magnoliopsida; order Asterales; family Asteraceae; genus Lactuca; species Lactuca sativa. Next base: position 369,822,611 of record NC_056627.2, on the reverse strand, counting down.
TACGTGTCCCCTTCTGTAGTAATATGAAAACTATATAACTGGGGTTGAACTCTAACTCTTTAGGAATGCCTAAGAGGTAATGATTCGTCAATCGGTTCAAACAGAGTTTCCTCCTCGGGTTGAGCACCAACGTTAGAGGTTCCTTCATCGCTCGGCTCTTGAATCTCTTCAAGATCGATTTGCCTCCCACTGTCCCCTTGGCTTATGAGTTCTCGCTCTTGGAAAACCCCTTTCCTCGCAACGAATACCATATTGTCACTCGGTCTATAGAAGATATATCCAAAGGATTTCTGCGGGTAGCCGATGAAAATACATCGCTCACTATGAGGTTCGAGTTTGCCATGAGTCTCTCGTCTTACGAAAGCCTCGCAGCCCCTAACCTTGATATGTGCCAACGAGGAAGCTTTCCCTGTCCACATCTCGTGAGGTGTTTTGGCAACGTTATTCGTAGGGACTAAGTTAAGGATATGGCCGGCAGTCTCTAAGGCGTACCCCCAAAAGGAGATAGGTAGTGAAGTATGACTCATCATGGAACGAACCATGTCCAACAAGGTTCGATTACGCCTCTCTGCTACACCGTTCAACTGCGGTGTCCTAGGTGGCGTCAATTGCGAAACGATTCCGCATTCCTTAAGATAGTCGTGGAATTCAAGACTTAGGTACTCTCCTCCTCGATCAGATTGAAGCATCTTGATTTTGCAACCCAATTGATTCTCCACTTCTTGTTTAAACTTTTTGAACTTTTCAAAGGTTTCTGACTTCTGCTTGATTAAGTAGATACACCCATATCTACTATAATCATTGTTAAAAGTCACGTAGAAGCAGTTTGAATCCCTTGTGGTTGATCTAAAGGGCCCACACACATCAGTGTGTATAAGATCCAATAGACCCTCACCCCTTTCACAAGTTCCAGTGAAGGGTGACTTTCTCATCTTTCCAAGTAAACAAGACTCGTACACATCATCATCCCTAAGGTCGAATGACTCCAACACTCCATCCTTTTGGAGTTGGGCTATGTGTTTCTTGTTGACATGTCCAAGACGACAATACCGCAAGCATGCTTTATCCATACTATTGGAAGAATCCACACACAACACATCATTTCCTAGGTTATCTACAACCATAATAGTTTCATAAATTCCATTACAAGGCAATGATTCGAAATATAAAACACCATTTAGATAAGCATAAATAGAACCTTTCTCATTATCAAATGTATATTTGAATCCTTTTCTAAACAAACCATGAAATGAAATGATGTTTCTTGCCATATCTGGCAAATAACAACAATTATTTAAATCTAATCCTAATGCATTACTAAGCGCTAGAGAATACACTCCAATCTTAGTGACAGGCGACGATCTTCTGTTCCCCATGATTATATTTATCCTTCCACGCTCCACATCCCTATCTCTTCTTAGTCCATGCAAATCAGAACATATGTGAAAACCACATCCTATATCAAGAACCCAAGAAATAGCATGTGATGAATCATTAGATTTAATTGTCTAAATTCCTATGAAAGATAGCTTGATCTTCCCATCGTTGATGGCTTGCAGATATTCCGGGCAGCTTCTCTTCCCATACCCTATCTTGTGGCAGTGGTGGCACTCTGCCTCCTTCGGGTTAGAGTTGGGCTTAGCAGAACCAACTTTGGCTCCACTAGAAGAGGTACCATCTTGGGATTTTCCCTTGTGGTGGCTCTTTGAAGGATCCTTCCTCTTCTTGCCCCTCCCTTGACCAATGGCCAAAACAGGAGCAGTGGTTGGAGTGGGAGTTGATGCAACATACTTATCCTTGAAATTGCTCTCAGCAGTCCTAAGCAATCCTTGAAGCTTGCTCAAGGTGACATCTTCCTTGTTCATGTGGTAGGTCATGCGAAACTGGTTGTAGCAGGGAGGCAAGGAATGAGGGATAATGTCAATTTCCAGCTCTTCATCGAAGTTAACATTTAACTTCAGCAAGCGATCAACATATATTTGCATCTTTTACAGATGAGCGGTAAGGGACTCTCCATTACCCATTTTGGCAGTGATCATCGAAGTGATGATCATATACCTTTCTTGCCTTGCGCTTTGGTGGTACCGGTCCACCAAGTCTTGATGCATCTCATATGGATAGTAGTCCTCATAGGACTTTTGTAGTTCAGCAGTCATGGTCGCCAACATGATGCAATGGACTTTCGTGGCATCACGCTCATTAGCCTCAAAGGCAGTGATTTCTTCAGGAATAGCAGTGTTGATGTTCACCTCCTTCAGCTCCTTATCGAGGACATACTCTTTGTCCTCGTAACGAGTGACCATTCGGATGTTACGGATCCAATCATTGAAATTGGACCCGTCAAAGATCACTCTCCCAAACAAGTTCATGAGTGAGAACGAGCCGGATGAGGTTGAGCCTGAAGCGTTGTTGTTGTTTGAGTTCGACATCTGAAGAAAAGAACAAAGTTTGATTAGAAATGAATCCCTAATGAAACACCCAAAATGAGAAATTAGGGCTAGGATCCAACAACATTATTTACATATTAGAAAGCGGATGCCGTAATCTAACATACAAATAATTTGAAGGTAAGTGAATGACGATTCACTAATTCTCCATCATGAAAACAAAAAGAAGGTTAAGCTTTAAAATGTATTGAAAATTCCTAGATTCCTTTGAGATTCATTGAACTTTTCAATGACGTGTTTCAATCTCGATATGCCCCTCAAGTTTGTGACTGGGATGCCGAGGATCATAAAGCGGGTGTGAATAACCATGAAAATGTACATGGTGCCTTCATTGTTATAGTCACATATTCGATGTGCTGGTTAACCACACACGCTGAATTATGACAAACAATGAGTCACCCTTTTCCACATTTTCTTAGAACCAATTAGTGTGTCGGTTAACCAGACACGCTCCAGTAACTTCTTAGCAAGGGTACAAAGTGTAATTTCATGGGATTGCATCAATTCACTTTGCCTAAAGTAACTAAGATTGGGAATTTTGTAAAAACATTCAGTTACTTTATATAGATTCATTATACTTGTAATGAGGAAGGGTTTGTCATATCCTACTCGTTCGGCTAACGACCCTCCACCAATTAAGGAAGCGGTGGGTGAGAGTGGACACCCATTAAATAGACATTGTATAGGCCATAACCTTATACCCCTCCTTATAGATTGGCTTCGTGAATGAGGCGTACTAACGGTAAGACTAGCATTTTAAGTTATATATATATATATATATATATATATATATATATATATATATATATATATATATATATATATTAATCTTATAATATTATAAAGTATAAGGTTGAATTTTAAACTTGTAAAATTCTAGGGTTTGAAATTTAAATAGTTCAAATTAAACATTTTAATCAAAAAAATTTAATTTCAAAACTCGAGGGCAAGTTTTGAGCTTTTTCAAAACACAAAGATCAAATAGCAAATAATTTTCAATTAAGCATTTAATTTAATAATTATCTAAATTTGACCTAGTCAATATTACTTGCAAGATAATTCAACAATTAATTTAAATAATCAAGTATTATCAAATAAGGAAATTATTATTTAAACAATTGGTAATTATCTTTTGTTTTGATGAGGATATTGATAAAAAGGTAATAAAATTCGGATTTTATTAGGCTAAAATAATTTAGGCAATTATCCTTAAGCAAAACAGCAAGAAATCCCGAAATTCTCTCTGTCTGACGCTCCGACTCGTCGAGTCCCCATATGGACTCGTCGAGTTCATCCTGCTCGTCGAGTCCACAATAGGACTCGCCGTGTTCATCAGGCAGAGAGCAAGAAAAATCGATTTTAAGCAAGAATCAAAACACAAAACATCAAATTCAAGAGAAGCCAAGCCTAGGCTCTGACACCACTAATGGGTTTGAGCCATAAGAACATTCCTATGTGTACATACAAACCCTAATGCTTAGATCTAGGTTTCTCTAATGAACATGATTTTCATCCAAGACTTGCAAACCCTAAATCTTTGATATATAATTCGACATTAACATTAAAAAGTAGATCTAGATGATTACCTCTTTTTTGAAAGCTTGAATCTTGTTATCCTTGGAGCTTAGAGTCACAATTGTCACTCCTCTAATGGCTTACAAACACCAAGAACCAAGAGGATGATATGGAGAGAGGTTGAGGACACAAAATCGGCTCTAGAAACTCCTTAGGGTTTTTGGTAGCCGATTTCTGTAGCCCCCGGGTCCTTTAAATACATGAGCTGCTAGGGTTACAGCCTCAAACCCTAATTGGATTACTTAGGCCTTAAGCAGTCCAAGGATCCTTATAGATTAGGGCTTGGACGAATTCAAGGAGTCCATACACCTTAATTTCATCCACCCTATGATCCATAAGGATCCACAGCCCAAAACCAACTATCACAAAATTAACATTTCTAGTCCTATTTATTTAATTAATCTCTTTTAGCCACTGAATTAATTCTTAATTAATTCTTGTCTAATATTAATTAAGCTATATGATTTCTCCTTTAATATATTAATCATATAATATATTAATAAATCATAATAACCTCTTTATTTATAAATCATCCTATCACGTTGCTTTGGTGAAGGCAACCCAAAAGGACCATGTACAACCGAGTTAAGTACTTACCAAATATAGTTACGAGCTTAGACACTAATCCAACAAAAGCAACACACCACCTCTATCAATAACAAAAGACGTCCACATCACTGATCAAAACAAGATCCCATACTTGATCGAGATGACACGGATCCTACCTACACGAAACTATCCCGAGAAGACTTTCAAGGTGATCTCAAAGGTTGCCAAACCCAAGAATGCTATTAATAAGAAATTACACTCTACTGCTGAGGTTGAACTTACCCAAGTACCAAGGGAACATAAACACACTGCACTGGTGTGTGGGTGACGCATTTCTTGCTCTTAACCATCGCCTATTGAACCCTTCGAGGAATTTCTGCTGAAACACGAACTCAATGACCAATGGTCGAGGACATTCTGAAACCTAAACCAAAGAATCACAAACCCACCTGGAGCTGAACATACCCGCTTCTGGAGAGGTTCACCGATTAGTATCTGCCCAACGAATCTAAAAAACAACAGTCTGAATAGAAACTAACAAAACCTTCAATGCTTGACACTCAACTTGAGGATTCCCAATTCTCCCCCACTTAGGGTTCTAACTACCATTCAATGGTTAGAAATCAATTCACAACTCAAACCGACTCAACCAGGTACGATCATTCCTAACCATGGAATAAATAACGTACGTAAAATGATCCTCCCGATACAGATCAATCGGAACCCAAGAGAAACCTGAATTTCAGCTGAAGACTTCCGGAATGCAGAATGGCATATAACGACCCCCAATAACCCAACAATAGCAGAAAGTCAACCCGGGATATAACTTACCCAATCCAACAAAATTCCAACAAAATACAATTCCTGATACAACCCCGTAGAATATAGGGGATACACACCCTCAAGGCATCCGAAGAAATCTTGACCTCCTCCTCCTGAGTTACCCTAACGAACCTGAGGGTGTGCAGGAAAACTTCCCTTCGATCCCAGGTGACATGAACTAATCCTTTTTTTCCATCACAATGACAATCCGGCACCCGACCTACCCAAAAATATGGTACCTAACTTGCTTCGCAAGATACTCATGCCACATCGATCCACCTGCGCTCATCAGCGCTGGAATACTGCCGCCAACCCCTACGACCAACTGACCCCGAGCGAGAAATACAAACTGAACCTGGGGTTACAAGCCTGCTCACTCCTTCGAACTCGGAAAACTAAATGGGCACAACCCTTGCTAAAGATAACGACATTCCAATCCATCAACCAGTCATTCTACTTCCAGCTGCAAAACTCAGCCGATCATAATCATCGCTCCTTTCCTGAGTCCCGCGACTCACATCCCGGCCTCGAGCAAAACCCCCGAAACCTCAAACCAAAACTCACTAGGTCTGCACCGAACAACCAAAACCGATAACACCACTGGGCTCACGCCAAATACCATGACCATCCTCATGTCAGAGCGGCCACAACCAAAAGATTGACAGGATTAGAAACACTACCACATATCATGGCATCCAACCATGCTAACTCCCCTGACCAGCCCTTAGAATCCTCGAGATCTTCCTTCATTTGATTATGGATCCTATGCTTTCATTAGTATGGGCCCAATCTACTTTCCATACCTATCCATACTTTCCTCAAGAATTATCTCGGGTCCTCTAAGTCCAAGTCATAAAATACTCTTGAAACCTGCTCCTTGGTGAAACAACTGCACTAAATACTCCCTAGGCTATCCTAGGACTCACCCATGCCCCCTCTGTCATCAGCTGCTGAAGAACCCCCACCAATGCCAGCTAACCACTTCACGAATACAATTACATGCAACCAGGCTTAAATAATTATTTGGCTAAAGCACCCAACCCTACAACGGTTGGACTCTGACGAGAGTTGTGCAATAGGTCCAAGTCCTTTATCCTAATATTATTTAACCCTCATAGCATGTAATTTAATGTATTCATTTGATGGTTATCTCTCATCAACATGGGTCCCACAAAGCACAAAGTAAGCAACATTCGAGCAGAGAATCCGACTAGCACTAAGATGCAATAAATCAAAAATATCCTCCTATGAAATCCTCGATCTCAAACTTCCAACACCTTGCGCACATCTTTTCCCTGCCCTCACTCTCTATAGAGTGGCTAATCCTTCCTCATGACAACTCGCCATGAACCGCACCCAAACCAGGGAAACCACCGCTACCTCATCCAATAATGCGGCTGGCTAGCCGACCCCATACGACTCACCCATACCACCTTTGCCACACGACTCTCCATTGGTGTCGGATTACTATCACATGAATGCAATCACATGCCCTACAATTTAAATAATCTTAGGCTAAAAGATCCAACCCCACCATGGTTGGACTCATACAAGAGTTGTGAAGCAGGACTAAACCTCTCAGCCTAAGATCCTGTAAACCATGTAGCAAGTGACTTAGAGTATCCACTCGATAGCCAGTTCTCACGCGAAAGAGTCACACAACAACCAAACAAGGGAACTCTATAGGAACTAAGGCATCTCATAATCAGGAAATTCTACCATGCAATTCCTGAAGATCCCTAGCCTATTGCTAGCATGCTGTTCTTGATGGGTTTTGAGCACTATCACAATCCTATGGTGCACATACAACATTAGATGCTTTGGATCTAATTTTTCTCAATTTATACATGCAATTTCATTTTATCCAAAGCATACACCCTAACTTGCATGCACATGAAGATATACAACATAAAAACTAGTTAGATGAATACCTCTTAGTTTTAGCCTTTAGTTCTTGGCTTTTCAAGAGCTTAGTACCTCAAGTGTGATACCCCTAATAAGTTACAAACACCAAAAGCAAATGGAGGCTTGTGAGAGAGATGTTATGAAGCACAAAAATTGGCCAAGGCTTCACCTTGGAATGCATTGGCAGATTTTAGGGAGTTAGGGATTACATTTATAGTGTGGAATTTCTAGGGTTTCTTACATGCAAACCCTAATTCACCATGACTCTTCACATTTCATATGCCCTTTGGACTAAACCTTCATGGACTCTCATATAGGTTTAGTCCATCCCTAATCAACATGAATCGTAAGCCCAAACTATAAGTATTACTGATTTACCTAATCAGTCCCCATAAATTTAATCAGTCTCTTTTGATCACTAAATTAATTCCAAATTAATTCTTGATCAATAATAATTAAATAATATGATTTCTCAATTAATATATTATCCATATAGTATATTAATAAATCAAAAATAACCTCTTTCTCAATATCCATCCTCTCAAATTGCTCCGGCGAAGGCAAACCAAAAGAACCTTGCTACTATCGGGTCAAGTACATACCAAGTATAGTCATAGGCTTAGACACCTAATTCAACAATCTCCCACTTGGATAAGTCTAATAACTATAACTTCCAATATAACTTCAAAATCCGATTAGCAATCGTAGCTCTCAAAAGCCGATGTCGAACTCTGACCTTGTCAATGACGCGTCCTTTAGATAAGGGATCATATAATCCTTTGTTCTTCAGGATATCATGTGGACAAAGACATGGAACAGAGTCATACTTATTGTCCATCAGTTTTTTCCCAATTTCTGATTTGTTTGACATAGAACTTAATTGAACACATCAATTGAGTCCTAACCGGGCCCGACACATAAGTCAAAACAAAATCATCAAGAGGCCCATGATATCTCTTTTAATCCTCTTAGGATAAAAGGAACAGATAAACTGCGACTTATATTCTTGTACTAGTTACTTGTTAAATTATACATAACAACACATTTTATAACATCAAGTTACTTATGTGTTTTCGTACTATCAATGCACAACCAACTCATAATAACTAACTCATATATCTTAGTTTGAAGACTATACAATATTATCATCTAACAATCACTCGTGATAAATTCCATGAAGTGATTCATGTGAGTGTGGGTTTAATCCAATACTCAAATCTTATTTCAGGAGCACTCATGAACGTTGTAGCAAACTTTTGCTATGTCTAAACACTATAGACAATCTACAAGCCAATTCATGACAGTCTAACCTCATATCTTACTTCCAAAGTATGACTAACTATGGATATTTTGAATAATCATATTATTCTGGAAGTCAAAACATGCAAAAGTGAAGCGATAGTAAAAAATTGACACAAGACAACAACTTTACTCATAAATAAAAATCTTTTATTTAAACATCAAATTTCAATTACATTTTATCTATTACAAGTTTCTAAATAGCTATCTAATCACTAAAACTAATACCATCCTTCAGCCTAATACTCTTAGCATGCTGCAAGTGCTTAACGCTACTCAGTCCCTTCGTAATGGGATCTGCTGGGTTATCCTCAGACGATATCCTCTTTACTATGAGGAGTCCCTCTTCTACTCGATGTCTTATGAAGTGATATTTTCTGTCAATGTGCCTGGATCAGCCATGATTCCTTAGTTCCTTGGTTAAGGAGACGACACCCTCGTTGTCACAAAAAATCTCCATAGGTTCCTTTATAGCTAGTACAACTCCAAGGTCTCCATGAAGTTCTTTATCTATATTTCCTCTTTCGATGCTTTGATGCTTCGCTTGTTGCTATGTATTATGATTCGCATGTTGAATCGGCTATAGTCTCCTTGTAACGCCCGTGTATCGAGGCTAAGCACTGATGTAGCGATGTAATAGTCTAGGTCAACCGTTGTAACCAATTTTAAAGTGATAAAGATGAATTACTTGAATATTATGTGAATTATATGCTTTTATGTGATTATATACTTGTTTGTAAAGATATAATAAAAATAAGCGTCAAAAATAAAATGTTAGATAAGCCCGATATCGATGAAGAAAGTTTTAGTGGTCGTGACAAGGATTTCAGACATATAAAGAACGCCGAAATCCAAGTTATAACGAAGAAGTTATAGCATGTCAAAGTTTCGCAACAGAACCGGCACGACACTGCGTGAGATAAATAGTGAATTTACGATAGAATGCTTTATAACCTTAGCGATCTAAACAAAAGTTGTAGTGTTTGTTAAACTGAGAGCGTGCATAAAAATAACATGACTTGCGGACCGACCCCATACGACTCACCCATACCACCTTTGCCACACGACTCTCCATTGGTGTCAGAAGACTATCTAATGAATACAGTGTTGGGTTTTGAGCACTATAACACTCCTATGGTGCACATGCAACCCTAAATGCTTTGGATCTATGTTTTCTCTAATTACATGCATTTTTCAATTTTTCCAAAGCATTCTCCCTATCTAGCATACAATTGAAGCTATACAATATAAACTTGGTTTGGATGCTTACCTCTTAAGTAGGGTAAAGTTCTTGACATTTGAAAGCTTGAGCACCTCAAGTGTGATGCCTTTATTGGTTCACAATCACCAAAATGCAAAATGAGGCTTAAGGGAATAAGTTGTTTATCTCTAAGAGATGGTGTAGCCCATTTTGGCTCTATAAGGGTTCTATTTATAATGTTGCACATGCTAGGGTTACACTTTGTAAACCCTAATAACCCATGAATTTCCACAGTCTCATGCTCCATGGGTTTAACCTCCATGGACTATCCATGGATTAGTTTAGCCCACCTACATAATCATTTTTCTTAAAAAATATTTTTACGAGACCAAATTCCATATTTATAAATAAACTTTATTTTTAAAATAAGCATAAATAAAAAGGTATTTTCGAACCATGAAAATTGGGGATGTCACAGTATCAATACCGAATAAGGGATTGCAATCTTGCATAAGAGACAAAACTGAAACTTCAAATCGGTGAGGAAGTTCTTTAGTTGTTTGAAATGAATGGGAATAGATAACCCTAATGATAAGTTGAGGACCGCTTTCTTTAACTATGTTTTGTGGTATAAAATCTTAGGGGATGTTCGTTTATCTCTTAATTGAAAATTTGAGAGACCACCTCTTAAAATTTCAGATTTGAGGTTTTTGGTAGCCTCTTGTAAATACCTCTTAATTGAATAAACGCCTCTTAAAAAATAAGACATCTACCCACATCTGAATTAAAAATAGACGCTTGTGCCCTCAAAAAAAATCACGACTCTTCGTGCCTCCACTTTTTTCTTCTCATCAAACATCGATGCCATGTTCTATCTTCCACACCTCCTCCTCCAGCTCCAATCCATCTGCCATCGCTACTTTGCCCGTGTCGGCTTTTCCTCTGATTCTGACAGCTCCGCCTCCAACATCTTTTGCAGGTAAAATGTTTTTTTCTCTTCATCTTTAATCGACATTACTGCTTGAAAATCGAGTATGATAGTTGTTTCTCCTGAAAAAGAGCATAGTGCTTCGTTTGTTTTATTTTTCCAAAATCATATGTTGTTTAAAATCGAGTTTAGAGAGATTCCTTCATTTTCTGAAATCAGAGGAAAGTTTCAAAACCTATTTTAGAGCATCGATTACTAGATCCTTTTTTTTCTGAAATTAGAGGAATGTATTCATGTTGAAATCAAATGTTACTGTCTTGATGCTGAAATCTAATGGTGTGTTGCTTGGAATGCTTAAAATGCTAAAATAATATGTGCTTTTTCTTTTGCTTGAATTATTTTGTTTGAAAATATGATATAGTAATGTGATAATGCTTGAAAATCTGATCTGGTTTTTCTTTTGCTTGAAATTTGATATATTGTGATGTTTTTCATACTTTAAATATTCTTCTCTGGAGATTGCATATCATCTCATTTGTCAATGAAGATGTTGTTGATATAGTTATTCAAAAGAAGTTATGGTGATGGTAGTTATGGTGGTGCATATGGGAACTCTGGTTATGGTAATGTTGGTGTCTAGTGATAGACTTCTTCCAATTATAACATTATGTAACTAAGCAAGTAACATGCCCCTGATAGTAGGATGTTGTAATTTACATGAAACTTCAACTTATGAAAGTCATGAGTATGAATCAGTGGGAGAGGAAAGTGACTCATCGAAAGTTTAGAAAGTTATTAATATGGGGGTGTGTATAACCAGGGCCGTTCCAAACATATTTTGGGCACAGGGCGAGAGAAAAAAATGGACCCTTAAAATACACAAATTTCATCATGTTTTTTATAATAATTCAATAACTGAAAGAAATTATTTGTACTATCTTCTAAATATAACAATTTCCATAAAAAATTTGAGCCCCTTTAAAAGATGGGCCCTGGACGATTGCCCCTATCGCCCACCTTCTGGGACAGGCCTGTGTATAACTGGCAAATTAGGTCTTAGTAGTTTGTAAGTCATTTCTTAAATGTGGTTGGTAGGTCGAAATGTGTAGCTCATGTTTGCTATAGTTGTGTGTGTTTTCATGTGTTGGATTTTATAGAGTATTTGGATATTATATGGTGTTTATATTTCTTTGTAATTATTTAAGAAGTTTGTTAAATTATTTTATAAAATAGAAGTATCGACTTTAGCAAAAAAATAATATAGAATGGTAAAATGGTCATTTTGATTACTGAACACACTAATTCAAAGATTACAATCAAACATCTAGTTAACAATTTAGATCTTAAAAATTCAGACTTCTTTAAAATTTCAGATCTTAAAAATTTAGATCCTACTAAACACGCTGTTAATTTACGACTCAATTGTATTAATTGATGACCCGTTTACACTTATAACTCATGACTCATCACTCATGAACCCAAACCTAGTCTTTTCTTATTTATTTATCTAAATCTAATTTAATTAATTGATAACCCGTTAACCCGTTTACAATTATCACTCATGAACCGAAACTTCAACTTAGTCTTTTCTTATTTATTTATCTAAATCCCGTTTACACTCATCACTCATGAACCCAAACTTAGTCTTTTCTTATTTATTTATCTAAATCTAATTTATGACCAAAAAAGTTAACACGTTGTAGTTGAAAAATAATATTTTAAATAAATATCTACCACAAGTACCAACCTTTAATGGTAGACCCCACCACGTAATACACGTCTAGCCATTGCTTAGTTTTGCAAAGGGTAGAGCCGACCCTGCGTTGCCCATCCAACCAAATAGGTATGATGACTGTAATATCGGCAAAATTGGTCTTATATGTAAACTGATAACAACTTTTTTGTTGATAAATTTAGCGTTGTCTGCGTATTTTAGTGTAAGTATTATTGTTATCGGGACATGTCAAGTTCAGTTTATTATCCGAGACTGAAGGTGCATGATGCATACTTAGAGTGTTAAATGTGAACTCGGGTATACAAAGACCGGGGACAACATCCCGAGATATAGGGTTTTAAGGGGCAAAGCCCCTTATGGGGTCCATGGAGTAGAGCCCTTAAATGGATTTCTATATAAAAAATAGTTCACCCATGTATTTCCCTTCAAAAACCTATTGATAACATTACGATGATGTTTCAATTGTGTCCAAAAACTACCCATTTTTTATGCCAATTTGGTGCAACTAACATTTAACCATTTTTACTTCTTTATATAAATGCAAGGTAAACGTTCCATGAAAATGGTTGATCTTTTATAGATATAAAATTGATATTTTGTTATTCTCTCTCTCAAAAATACAAAACATCAAGGTATTTTGTGTTTTATGGTTTGAATTAGGCTTGTGATCCAAATTAGATTCCTTGGTATTATCACACTTATATTTAATTTCTCATTACGAAAAATGATATAATCACGATCCAAATATTATTATTGTGATTCTTAAATTCTTATTTCTAACAATGATATAATCGTGATCAAAATGATATCAAAATATTATTTGTTATTTTGAAAAAAAAATGATGGAATAAAAGTAAAAAAAGATAAAAAAAAATGAAGGAATAAAAGTGTTGGCCACAGCCATATTAAACTATATATTTACAAGGTTTTAATATTTTAAACACAAACCAACTAGCACAATAGAGTCAAAACTCTTTCAAACCTTTTTAATGTCCCACTCAATTGTCTTTCAACTTTTTTAATGTTTAAATCCGACACAATTACACCGTATTTGTAAGGTCTAAATATAATACAAAATTTGGTGTCAATATTATTTCTTTACATCAAAGAATATGATTTGGTGTTTACATATATGCCACTACATATATAATATCTGAAGTTATTTCAATAATCAAAATTTTATTTTATTACTAGTAGTTGTTGAAAGGGCAACTGATACATTGCACACACACACACACGGCATTACAAACATCTAAATCTCATCAAGCATCAAATTTAATGAGTAGATCTTTCCAAACCATAATTAAGAGCTCGTTTTGATTAGGCGGTAATAGCTTTGATCCAGCCAGGCCTTGACTGGATTTCGGCAGCCCACGCGCTGACATTGGGCCGCGCGTCAAACAGCTTCTTCACCCGCGTTCCCATCAAGTACTTCATGGTAGGGAGGTGGTGGAGATCCACCAAAGTGAAGCAATCTCCGCCCAAATACTTGCTCTCCGACAGCCGTGATTCGTACACGTCAAGCAACCCCTCCATTTTCTTCTCGTACTCTTCCACAATCGCCTCGTCGGTAGTCATCCCAAACATCGGCTTCAAAAGAAGCTCCCACACCAGTTTCGAAGCTATCGGTTCATATTTCTGGGACTCCACTTCCATCCACACCGACAGTTTCGCCATTTTCTTCGGATCCTCGAATATCAGATCGTTACCCTTGTCGGCATACGCGTGTGCTATGTATTGAGTAATCGCCCTTGATTCTGAACCAAATTAATTACTTCATCAAATTCCAAGGTTAAATTGATCATTTCATTATAATTTACAAGCTACAAACTAAAAAACAAAATCTTAAATCATTTCGAAACAACAGTGATTCCTTATACAAACTAAAATCGACAGGAGATCCTTACCGAACAACTTGAGATCACCATCCTCAAACGCTGGAACTTGACCGAATGGCTGCAGAAGTAGAGACATATACAATACATCAATCCAAATGAAATTAGAACATTAAAGGATATAGATAAGTTGGGTTTAACTTACGTTCCGGGTAAGGAATTCAGGTTTCTTGTGTTCATTTTTGGCCATGTCGATGATTATGAACTCGTACTCAATATCCTTCTCAGCGAGGGCAGCTTTGACTCGCTGTGTTGCGGTTGAAATAAGGGATCCATAGAGTTTAATGGCCATGATTTGATTATGGTAAGCAAACTAACTGTAGTCTTATCGGTTCGAGAATTTAGGGTTTCTGCAACTTCAATTCACAGAAGGAGAGTTGAGAAAGATGATGGATTCAGATGTGAGCACTAAATTAAGTGGGGAGTGGGGATATATAAATAATAAAATAAGTCCGTGGGTGGAACAGATCCTAGCAGATTTTCAAGATCTTTTTAAATAGAAAATTCTAGAATATCGATTTCTCTTTCTGAAAAGAAAAAAAAAATCAAAATCGATTGAAAATTCCAGAATATCGATTTCTCTTTCTGAAAAAATAAATCGAATTCGAATACATGTAAATAACATTACGTGCAACGGTAGAATCATAAAGAATCATAAAACATTTTTTTTAAATAAATAAAGAGAAATTAAATATCCTACAACATTTTAATACAGGGTAAATTACATCAATCGTCCTTCGCACACATGCCAGAAAGCGTGTTTAGTCCCTATTTTCAAAAATTAACTCGGATAATCCCTTATGTCGTTAAAAGTTGCACGCTTCATCCCTCGTTAGTTTAATTTTGCATGTTTTATCCCTTGTGAGACATGAAAGGACTATAATGCCCTTTTTATTTTCTTTTTCATTTGTTTTTATCAATTTCAATTATTTTTAATTATTAAAAAGTATTATAATTATTTTTCTATGTTTCTAAGGAATACTTGACCACCACGACCATCGGTAATCCTCACCACCACCACCGGTAATCTATGCCATCGCTGGAAAATGGAGCACTGCTGCCACCCCTCAACTTACCCCACCCACTCCCCGATTCAAAGCTCATCTTTTCCATTGAAAATAACCACCAACCACCACCTCAATCAATCTTTCATTCACTTTTTGTAAAGCTTCGGTGACCTCCACAACAACATCAACAGAAGTTTGACTAAGCTCCAATTTAATCTTCTCAAGCTTTTCAAGAACTTGTTTTGCTTCCTGCGTTTCCTCCGACGAAGGATCCAAACAGAAGTGTCGATCTAAACGGTAAGGAGAAGGTTAGGGAGGAGTGCAGATCTATTATACTCAAACCAGAGTGAAGACCTGATACCCTCTCATTGGAAAAAATGAGAGGCGGCTAGGGTTTGGTGCGCATGTGCATATCTTCTTGGAGCTTTCTTCACCATCACTTGTTGTGAGCCGCCCACACCCATAGATTTGTGTAGAAACCCTAACATCGCCATATGAAACCCTAAATGTAGATCTGGGTTTGAGTTTTAGACCTAAATGTAGAGAGGGAGGGGACGTGGTTTCTGATGTTCGAATTTCCGATTTGGGTTTGAGTTTCAGATCTAAATGTAGATCTGAATCAATTCGAGATTCATGAGGGGTTTGATTTTCAGATTAGAAGGCATGTTTTGGGTTGAATATTTGATGTTTGACAGTGAGGTATGGTTTATCAATGGTGGAGATTGACGATAATTGGAGGTGGTGGATATTAGTTGTAATTGTTTGTGGTTTCTGGAGGGTATTTGAGATTAACGATGGTGATATGAAAGAGGGGAAAACAAAAGATTTTTGGCTAGTTAGTTTCGCCGGAGAAAGGAGGAGGACGGGCAGTTTCCGGTGGTGTTCGGTGGTGGTAGACAGTGGTTCTGGTGGTGCTGATTTCTAAGAAATGTAGAAGGAAAATGGAAAGAGAATGGGAGGGGAAGGGTGGGGATATTTGATTTTTTTTAATTTTTTATAATCTAAAACTGATAAATGAATAAAATAAAATGAAAAATAAAATTATTAAGGGTAAAATCGTCATTTCATGTCAATAGGGACTAAAAATGCAAGAAAAAACAAACCAAGGGATGGTCCGAGTTAATTTTTGAAAATAGGGACTAAACATGCTTTCTGGCATGTGCACGAGGGACCAATGGTGTAATTTACCCTTTAATATATTTGTGACACATTTGATCATTTAAGATGAGTGAAGAATATTTAAGATGGATATGAAAATATGTAGGAAGAAAATATAAAAGAATATTAAATTGGTTTTTTAAAATAGACGAGTTTTTAATCAAAATAAGGTTATTGAAAAAAATATTTACTAACCTAGTATAGTTTGAAAAATATTTATCATTCAAATTAGTGTTTCTCTTCATTTTTTTTAATTTTTCAATATATTTCTTATTGTTTTTTTTATTTATTTAAAATATTGGTTTTTTTATTTTTTATTTTTGTTTTTACTATTTATTGTTTTTAAATATCAGTTTATTTTTTTATTTTATTTTTGTTTCAGTTCTATTTTTTTATTTAATATACATTTAACATAAATATCTAACACACAAAAAAAACTTTATTATTTTGGTTCATTATATGCCTATTTGATTAATTTTTTTCTACCGTTTATATAGGATTACGAGTTTACTTTAATTTTCTTACCCTTTATTTATACATATATTTTATAAACTTAACCCTTTACAAAAAAAAGTTTTTTCTCATGTCTTTATTTATACAACCTTTGCATGCTTTTTAATTGAGATTCTTTACATTGAAAATAAAATATAAAAAGCAAACGTTTATATATTTGTTATGTCTTTACATAAAAACAAATATGTAAAAACATAGAAAACAAATTTAAAAAAAAAAATCTAATTTGTAAAACGAAAGGAATCATAAAATACATGCATAAAACTAAATATGTAAAAATTATTTGGAAAACAAATTTCCAAATCAATATGATTTCAAAACGTGGGAAAACAAAATTATACGAACAAAATTTGATAACAAAAGTATTACTTTGTGCAAATTTGTATAGACGTGCACGTTATGGTGATCAAGTTCAAATAATTTTTAGAGTAAATTACACAAATGGTCCGTATGGTTTGGAGTATTTTATATGATTGATCCTTAACTTATTTTTTTAATTTGGAAAGTCCATAATGTTTGTTTTTGGTATGTACTTGGTCTATATTATTTGTTATGTACTTCCTCCCCAAGGCTAGCCACCATATGCTGCTAACAATGGGGTCCCTAACCCCCATGTCCATCTGAAGCTTCGCAAACTCTGAATTCCTGAAACATCAACGTACGGGTCCCTATTATGACTGTTAACTCAGTGCAGAATGCACTCGACCTCTCATCATAAATCTTTATAATGCCCTCCTTGATCACACTAGGGATCACAGGAGTCTGGTCAATGCTACTGCACGTACTTCTCAGATGGAATGAACTCCCTCATCTGATCATCGAGCGGCCCGGCTACAGAGTCCGAGCTTGATCCCTCGTCGACACCAGAACTACCATCTGGTCTATCACGTAGCGTCACTATACTCGGTAATATACCATCACTAACATCACAATACTCATAAAAACTCGAGGGATCTCACACACTACTAGCTCCCTGGTCTTATCTCAGCCTTCTTTGATTCGAGTACGAATCCTCCGCTTTCAGTAGTACGGGCCCATACTACCTTCCACATTTATCCGTACTTTCCTCAAGAACTGCCTTGACTCCACCAAGTCCCTTCTACTACTACTGCTCTCTGCTACTCTCATCCTAGGCTTGCCCTAGGGTAATCACCAACTCACTCACTAAGCTTTATGCTTACGGTTTTAGGGTTATGATTTCAGGTACTTCCGATTCGAAAGGGAAGGGACCAGCTTGATCGCAACGCATCCACCCATGTTTCCGCAATATGATGATTTTGGGATTGTACTATGATGACTGTTTTATTACGATATAATTTCAAATGTTTGAATAAAAAGATAATTGGTGTTTTGGTTGAATTAAAAATGAAATTTTTACCTTATAATTTTTGGGATGTTAAAAGTTGGTATCAGAGCCTTGGTTTGACGGATTCGGACACACTCTCGGGTGTGACTGAACTCACACTAAGTAGTTGGTAATCTTTTAAAAGAAAATAATTTTCTTAAAAGACTATTATAAAGAAAAATGGGGTGTGGTTCGTGAAATCAGCTGAGCTCAAGTAAGTGATTCCCAGAATACCCATACATGTTGATATGTTATATGATATGAATGTTTGCATGCTAGCATAAGGCTAGGGATACCTTCAGGAATTGCATGATAGATTGGCCTGATATGTGCTGCTTTGTAGCCTAGGAATCATTGGATGCTATGATTGGGAATATGTATTGGTAACAATAATTGCTAAGTGTATGCTTTAAAAATTGTAAAGGATTATGATCATATACCCCTAGAATGACTGATTTGGCCTTATTTCCTGTTCCTTTTTTGGTTGTGGTCTTAGGGTAGAGTATTTTATTCGACAGTCTAATTAATCCTATATTGTGTATAATTTGCATGGATAAAGCAACCGGCGATGAAAGTGGAAGTTTCTAACATGATTTGTAGTAACTTAGTTGTGGATGTACTTTGTTTGTTCTATGACTTGGAGTGTTACTGCACGAATGTTGCTTGCTTTATGCTTTGTGGAACTCTTAGTGATGTGAGTTAACTATTAAGTGAATATGTGAAACATTCCAAAAACACGGTCTAAAAATTTCGTTTTAAATCAGTAATAAAACCATAGTCATCATATATCACATAAAAATCATAAACAATGTATCCCAAAATATTATAACAACTGTCAAGTATATCAGAGTATAAATATCCCAAGATGAAGAAATGATGTGTGCACTGCAATCTTCCCAAGCTCCTCTTTTGAAATCTGAGTACCTAAAACCAAAATTGAAAATTGTAAGCACGAACCTTAGTGAGTCTCCCCAAACCACCACATACTATACAATAACACATATAGCACATACTGGGCCTTGCCCACTGCATTGGGGCCCGCCCGGCATCGGACCGGAGTCCTGCATAAATTGGGCCCCGCTCACTGCATTGGGCCCCGCCCGACATCAAACCGAAGTCCGGCATAAATTGGGCCCCGCCCGGCATTGGACCGAATTCCGAAATAACTTGGGCCCCGCCCATTGCATCGAGCGTCGCCCGGCATCGGACCGAAGTTCGGAATAAACTGAGCATAACATAAGCATGAACATATAACATAATCACATATACTGCATCGAGCTTGCCTGGCATCGGACCGGAGTCTGGAACATATACACATAACATAAACATGCATGAATCATGAAAACATCAAGCATTCATAACTACTTCTCAAGACCACCCCGACATCGGACCGAAGTCCGAAACTACTATCATCTAAACTGGTCGTCATCGTCGCCGTAGACCCGTTCCTACTGGAAGGAAACTCACCTCACACTGCTGAAGTCCTGCTGACAAAACCATAGTTGCTGGATGACAGATTCCCGATTTGTCAATATCAAAATAACATCCAATTAATAATTGGGTTCCATCACATATACCCAAGTCCATGCTTGGGGTAAAAGACTACTTACCCCTCTCTTAGCTTTATTTACAGCCTAAAGCCCAAACCAAAGGCTCAAAAGTCCAACTATGGCTCAAAGCCCAACACATGTCCCAATTTTCCAAATCGGGCCCCTACCTCTACATGGTCTTCTCTTAAGGCCCAACCATTTAGTCCAGTCTAACATTTGGCATTCTAAGGGCCCAATATCATATAACCATCAAGGCCCAAACTATGGCCCATCTATGACCCAATTTTCCAAATTGGGTCCAAACCCTCACATGGGTCTTACTCTAGGCCCATTAAATTATTCTAAGCCCAATAGAAAGCCCAACTCAAGGTCCAAGTGAAACTAGGGTTTCACATAAATTGACAATTAGGGTTAAGTGTTTCTCACTTAACCCATTAAGCAATTAATCCATTAAGTCCATCACTCTACTGGATAATTCATATGGTGTAGTTCAGCTTAATACACAATCAACTCCCCAAAGCTCAAAAGTGGGTCCAAATAAGTCTAAGGCCAAAATACTCACAATTAGGGTTTTCTAAACCCTAATTAGGGTTTCCACCCAACCATAGCCCAATTAGCCCAAAATAAATCTTTAAGCCCATTAGAGTTTTGCTGGTGGGGCACCACCCACTACCACCTCGGGTAGTGGTGGTCAACGGCGGCTCACGGCGGTGGTCACCACCTTACGGTGGTGGTTATGGTTCTTTTCATTACATCATTTACTAATTACAATTACAAGTTTTTAATCCACAATAACTCATACACTCTAACTAACAGACACACACACAGCCACATCGTGGTGGCCGGCGGTGGCGCTTGGCGGCAGCCACCACCTTACGGTGGTGGCGGTGGCTTCCTTGGTTTTCCAGCTAAACAAAACACACACCACAAAATATGCCTCCTGCTCGGGAATCCACACGATCACCCACTTCACGCTGGCGTGCGGAGGTCCGATAGTGGTTGTCACACCCCCAAACCTGAACGGCGGAAACGTTCGGGGGCGGATGACTTCATGTGGTAACGTAACAAATGAATACATAGTAAAGAAAGCAATACAACCATCATATATATAATTGAAAGTTTACATTTGTCAAAAGTTACATGTTCAAAACTCAATTGCAATATGATGTCAAAATACGAGATTAAACTGGCGCCGCAGCATCCCTTCATCAAAAGCGAAATGAATACCTGAAATTACTGATTCCCTGGGACATACAAGTAATTTTGAAAGAGTAGATCAGCATTTAAGCTGGTGAATTTCATAAGTATTTAAGTGACAATGTTCGAATGAACTGAAATGTTTTATCTTCGTTTGTTTGTGGTTAGAAAATCCAATATTTTCTACTAGTATAAAAGTAGCCTTCACTCAAGACCAATGTTTGTTTCTAAAATGTATGTAAATGTAAAAGAACCAATGAATTTGAAAACCTTGTAAATCAATGCATTTTAATACCCCTTGTGAGTTTTATAACCATACTATTGACTCTGAATGCCTATACACAACGTTCTTCAGGCGTTGAAATGTTATGACGTTTGTCACCCCAAACGGTGGACTGCAGCTAACAGTCAGGGCGCGGGTTTGTCAAGCCCGTATAGATCTATACACAAACACCATGCTCCCCCTCCAAGGGATTCTGGTATATAATACAGGACTTGAAATGTGTACTCGAACGTACATGAAGTTAGTGTCTCACAAATCCGTGGTATTAAAAACAGATCTACTTGTTAAAATGTTACGTTTGTTCTTGTACACGAAAGTGAACTTCTTGAAATATGTGATTCTACTACATAAGAGTTAGAAATTTGTTTCGTAAAACCCTACCTATTATAGTTTCCAAAAAGCGTGTCTTGTTTGTTTAGAAACATTGAGAAAAGGAATCGCTTGTTTATGAAAGTATAGATTTTTGGGTGTAGAGTCTAGGATAGACAAGAAAAATCTCAGAACAGATTAGTTTATACATGCATTACAACAACATTATATTTTTAAAAGGGAAAATGCTATTGTGACATATGTTATATATATACATATATACATATATACATAAGTTCCTTTAAATGTTTATAAATCGCATGTGATTTGAATATATACAGTATATAAAAGAATTTCTTTATGTAACGCACGATAATACTCGTGTGTTTTACTTGTAATCCCCCCCTTTGAAAGCATATAAAAGTATTTAGACTAATTAAAAGGTTGATTTAGGGGTATGAAACTCACTTGAAAGTTTGAAGATAGCGAGATGGAAAACCGGGCAGAGTTTCGTCTCGGGAAACGGATTTTCCTCGGGGTTCTCGGGAATCTCGGGAGTAAAATCGACCTTCGGGACTTGAGCCAAAAAGACCAGAGCTTCGGGTTTGAACGGACACGGAAAACGAGGCAAAGTTGGGAGAGAGAGAAGAGAAATGAACCCTTTCTTTGGAAACCCTCGCATTCTATTTATAGGAAGGCTGGTCTGCCTCGGTACGCGGGGCGTACGCTCGTACGCGCTGCGTACGCGTACGTCATGCATGACCGAAGCCTCGACTGCCTCGGTTCGGATGGGACGGGTTGCTGGGTTCTCGGGTCGGATGGGACGGGTTGCTGGGGAGGTGGGTCGGATGGGACGCCGGGTCGGATGGGACGTCGGGTCGGACGGGTCGGGCGGGTCGGACGGGTCGGATTCCTCGGATATGGCGACGTGGACGATCCGAGGCTAATCCTCTCGGTTACGCGGGGCGTACAGGAGTACGCAGCGCGTACTTCGGAGGAGGATGCTGACTCCCCTTCGGATAATATTCGAATTTTGAATTAAATAAATAATCAATTTATTTAATAAACTTCAAAAATCCATATCTTCTTCATACGAACTCCGTTTTCGATGGTCTTTATATCCTCGCGTAGGTGAGACTACGCTCTACAACTTTCGTTTAGACTCCGTCGGCAAATTCCAAAATTATATTTTTATTATTTATTAAAAATTCATCGTGTTTAAGGAATTTCTTAGAAAATTCATAACTTCTTTATCTGATGTCGGTTTTTGCCAGACTTTTTACCGCTGGAATACCATTGTCGAGACCTTCGATTCTCGTTTAGGTCATTCCGGCCAAAAGTCGCTCGATCTCCGATTCGAGTTTTTAGCTGTCTGTTGCTAAGCCGAACTTGGAAAAAATCACATCTTCGCTATATGAAGTCGGATTTGGGCGTTCTTTTCACGTACGATTATGTTTCAAAGACATTTAATCATAGAAGGAAATTAAGTAGAACTTATTTATACATGTTATTATGAAGGTAACTTTTTATTATTCAGAAGTGGTTACAATACTTGACCCATTTTGGTCGTTACAAAGAGTTGAAATATCGGGTTGTCACATCATCCCCCCGTTAGAGAGAATTTCGTCCCGAAATTTAAAGTAGCAAAGATGCTAGTGAACATGAAAGAGATGAGGGTACTTTTGTTTCATCTGATCTTCGCGTTCCCATGTGAATTCAGGTCCCCGCTTGGCGTTCCAGCGAACCTTCACGATGGGTATGCGACTTTGTTTTGTTTGTTTGACCTCTCGGTCCATGACTTCTAGTGGTTCTTCCACAAAGTTGAGGCTCTCGTTGATCTCGATCTCGTCGAGTGGAATAACAAGAGTCTCGTCGGACAGACACTTTTTCAAGTTTGAGACGTGGAAGGTTGGATGGATGTTACTAAGTTCGCGCGGTAGGTTAAGCTTGTAAGCCACAGGGCCGATCCTGGCAAGAATCTCGAAAGGCCCTATGTATCTTGGATTTAGTTTCCCACGCTTTCCAAATCGTATTAAACCCTTCCACGGTGAGACCTTTAATAAGACGTGGTCTCCTACCTGGAATTCTAAAGGTTTCCTCCTTTGGTCAGCGTAGCTTTTCTGTCGATCTCTTGAGGCCTTCAATCGTTCACGAATCTGAACGATCTTCTCTGTTGTTTCACGTATGATCTCCGGACCTGTGAGAGTGCTTTCAGGAACTCTTCCTCTAGCTAACTGGGTATCGCCAACTTCAGTCCAGCACAGAGGGGATCTGCACTTTCGACCATAGAGGGCTTCAAACGGAGCAGCCTTTATGCTTGTATGATAACTATTGTTGTATGAAAATTCGACAAGGGGTAAATGAATATCCCATGCCTTACCAAAGTCAATCACGCAGGCCCTCAACATGTCTTCTAAAGTTTGTATTGTTCTCTCACTTTGTCCGTCTGTCTGTGGGTGGTAGGCTGTACTCATGTCCAGCCTAGTTCCCAGAGAACTTTGTAGTGACTGCCAGAATCTTGAAGTGAATCTACTATCTCGATCGGAGATAATGGATATTGGAACACCATGCAGTCGCACTACTTCCCTTAAGTAAGTTCTTGTAAGCTTCTCCATTTTGTCAGTCTCTTTGATGGGTAGGAAATGTGCGGATTTGGTCAATCTGTCGACAATGACCCATATGGTATCGAGTCCACTTGTCGTCTTGGGTAACTTGGTTATGAAGTCCATAGTAATCCGCTCCCATTTCCATTCCGGTATCTCGGGTTGTTGTAGTAGTCCTGACGGTTTCTGATACTCGACCTTAACCTTAGCGCAAGTAAGACATTTACTCACGAAGGTAGCAATTTCTGCTTTCATGTTAGGCCACCAGTACAGTTTCTTAAGATCCAGATACATTTTATCTGAACCCGGGTGAACGGAATATCTTGAATTGTGAGCCTCGGTCATGACTACGTATCTGAAACCACCATGATTTGGGGTCCAGATTCGGTCCATGAGATAGTAGGCTCCGCCACCCTTGACTTCTAAATTCTTCTCCATTCCTCGCAGGGATTCACCCGCCACATTTTCAGGTTGCAAAGCTTCCATTTGTGCTTCTTTAATTTGTGTGGATAGGTGGGAATGGATAGTCATGGTCAGAGATTTGACCCTCCGACCAGTGTATTCCTTTCGACTGAGGGCGTCGGCTACTACGTTGGCCTTGCCAGGATGATAACGAATTTCGCATTCGTAGTCATTTAGTAACTCAACCCATCGTCGTTGTCGCATGTTGAGTTCCTTCTGATCGAAAATGTGTTGAAGGCTCTTGTGATCGGTGAATATAGTACTCTTTGTTCCGTATAAGTAGTGCCTCCAGATCTTCAGAGCAAATACCACTGCTCCTAACTCGAGGTCGTGTGTCGTATAGTTCACTTCGTGTGTCTTAAGCTGTCGGGAGGCATAAGCGATAACCTTCCCTCTTTGCATCAGAACACAACCAAGTCCTTGATTTGAAGCATCGCAATACACTACGAAGTCTTCTATCCCTTCGGGGAGGGATAGTATCGGTGCGGTGCACAAGGCCTGTTTTAGTGTCTGGAATGCCTTCTCTTGTTTCGCTTCCCAGTCAAAGGCCACTCCTTTCTGGGTTAATGAAGTAAGAGGTTTCGCAATGCTCGAAAAGTTCTTTATGAATCTGCGATAGTAGCCAGCTAGACCTAGAAATTGACGAATTTCTGTAGGTGTCTTTGGTGCCGACCAGTTCTCAATAGCCTTAATTTTGGAAGGGTCCACGTGTATACCTTTCTCGCTAACAACGTGACCTAAAAATTCGACTCTTCGAATCCAAAATTCGCATTTAGAGAACTTCGCATATAGTTTCTCCGTTCGCAGTGTTTCTAGGACTTTTCGTAGGTGTTGACTATGCTCTTCCTCACTTCGAGAGTAGATAAGTATATCATCGATAAAGACGATGACGAACTGATCCAAGTAAGGGCGGCATACCCTATTCATTAGGTCCATAAATACTGCTGGTGCATTGGTTAATCCGAACGGCATCACCACGAATTCGTAGTGTCCATAACGAGTTCGGAAGGCTGTCTTTGGAATGTCCCCCTCTAGAACTCGTAATTGGTGATATCCGGATCGCAGGTCTATTTTGGAGAAGTAGTTCGCCCCTTGAAGTTGATCGAATAGGTCGTCGATACGGGGTAGAGGATAGCGGTTCTTGACAGTAAGTTTGTTCAGCTCTCTGTAGTCGATGCACATACGGAACGATCCGTCTTTCTTCTTTACAAACAAGACCGGTGCTCCCCAAGGTGAGAAACTTGGTCTTATGAATCCTTTATGAAGGAGTTCATTAAGTTGGCTGGAAAGTTCCTGCATCTCTGCTGGTGCAAGACGATAAGGCTTCTTCGCTACTGGGGTAGCTCCTGGAATTAAGTCGATTCTAAACTCGACTTGGCGTTGCGGTGGTAATCCTGGCAGTTCTTCTGGAAAGATATCGGGAAAGTTGCGTACTACCGAGATGCTCTTGATGTCCTTCAGTTCTTGACTTGTATCGACGATGTGCGCTAGGAATGCTCGACAATCCTTCCGCAAGCACTTTCGAGCTTGGATGCACGAAATGATGCGAAGGTTTGCACTAGATTTGTCGCCGTAGATAACTAATGTTTCGTTGTTTGGGAGGTTAAGACGGACTGCTTTCTCAAAGCACATGATGTCGGCGCGAAGAAGGCTCAACCAATCCATGCCGACTATGAAGTCGAAACTTTTAATTTGAACCGGCATGAGATTGATTGGGAAAGAATGGCCGTCTAATGTTAACGTACAGCCCATGTATATGCAATTTGTGTTTTCGGTTTTTCCATTGGCCATCTCTATAGTGAATGATTTTTCTAACTTGCTAGGTTTAGGTTTAAGTAAATGAATAAAGTTTTGACTCACGAAACTTCTCTCCGCTCCACTATCGAATAATATGCATGCGTATGAATTATCAAGAAGGAACGTACCAGCAACAATAGTTGGTTCAGCTACAGCTTCGTTATGGCCTATTGCCAAAACTCGTCTCACACCTCCGGTGCCTGCTGCCTTAGGACAGTTTCTCTGGTAGTGGCCCACCTCGCCACAACCGTAGCAAGCCTGCCCTACACCCGCACCGGGAATTTGAGTGATCGGCTTTGCGGGTTCCTTGCAGAAACGGGCTGTGTGCCCTTTCTGGCTGCAGTTGGCGCACTGCATAGCTCGACAAAGTCCATGGTGGTGGTAATTGCATTTGGTGCATTTTGGGAGGTTGCCTATATAAGGCTTTGTTGGGTAGGTATTTGTAGGGGCTGTAGCAGGTACAGTGGCAGCATTTACTAACACCAGCTGTTTCTTTGCGGATTCTTGGGAAGATCCACCCTTCCCTTTAATCCATGCCCTCTTCCTGCCATTGTTGTTGTTGTAGTTGTTGTAGTTGTTGTTTGCTTTCTGTGGGGCTGGTGCAGAAGTGGTTGAGTTCTGATGACCTCCGTAGTCGATCAGAGATTGTGCCAGTTCCTTAGCACTTTCAAAGGTGTCAGGTTTAGAAGCTAACACGCTTGATCGCATTTGGGGCGTCAGTCCCCAGATGTACCTTTCTATCTTCTTGCTCTCGGGAGCAATCATATCTGGACAAAGGATTGCCAGCTCGCAGAATCTGTTGGTATAAGTAGCGATGTCGGTACCAACCATTCCGAGAGTCCATAGCTCGTGTTCAAGCTTTTGAATCTCTCCCCGTGGGCAGTATTCCCTCATCATCATGGCCTTCAAGTTCTCCCAGCTTATGGAGTTTGCCACGATTAGGGTGAGCACTTTAACGTGGCCATTCCACCAAGTTAAAGCTTTATCGAGAAGGGTGAAAGTTGCAAATTTGACCTTGCTGTGCTCGGGGCAGGAGCATATTTCAAAGACTGCCTCCGTCCTTTCGATCCACTGCCTCAGGGCCATCACACCACCAGTACCATAAAACATCCGGGGCTTGGCATTAGTGAAGTCCTTATAGGTGCATTCTCGAGGTGGTCCATGACTCTCGCCATGGTTGGATAGGTGTGTGCCAGATCCCGAGCCATTAGTACTCGAGTTATTGATCTGTGACATGGCAGCTGCCACTGCCGCGGTGACTGCTGCTTGAAACATAACAGCATCAAATTGAGGTGGTGGAGGTGGTGGTGGTATAGGTGCTTCCTCACCATTGTTTCGCCTTGGATTCCTACGCGGAGGCATCCTTCAACTATAGATTGAAAAGACAAGGATAAGATTTTCATAGAATGGAAAAAAAATGTATGTGTCTCATGAACTAAATCGCTATAGTTCAACAACAGATGAAAGTATAAGTCTTAAAATAGAAAAATGAAAGTTATTTGTAAGACTGAAGGTATGAAACGAGTGTTTGGGTTCACAAAGACCATTCAATGTTCGAACGAAATACTCTACATAGTAGTAATAGTGCCACTTATATTAATATAAAAGTTGTTACAATGATCCTGAAAATTTGACCCCCATAAGGGTCTCCGATTACAAAGTTCGAGAAATTTAAAGACTTTTAGCCGAGGTCCTAAGCTATAACAAAATTTGAGTCCTAGACAAGCACTACTTGCGTCGAAGGTTGCGCTTGGAGCTTGACTCCGTATCTGATTGCTTTGACTCCATTAGACGCCTATCGAAAGCGGCTTGTTGTTCCCTTAGTTCGGCGAGGGCTGCAATCATTTGTGCTTGAAACGATTCAGCTTGGAATTGGGCGTTGTCTTGCATCTTGTCCAGCCTACGGATGTCAGAAGTGTGAACCTGCACTTCCACGTTGATATCCCGGAGTCGACTAGCTTGTACTCCAGACTGATAGGACTGATTGGCTAACTTACCCACCATTACCGGGAGTGCTCGATCAGCCGAACCTCCGCCGCGGACATCATAGAAGTCCCGGCACATGCCGTAGGGAGGGCGTAGGTTTTGCTGTTGGCTCCAATGGTGGAGGTGACTTCCCCAGACGGGAGTCGGTCCTTGAAAGTTCCTTACGAAGACGGGAGGTTGAATGGGTGGTGGATCGATAACTTCCGGCTCTGAGTCGGTACCGGAGTCATCACCCACTTCTATGGGTTCCTCGTCCTCTTCGGGATCATCTTCGATCCATCCTCCGTTGCCTTGGTTGGGAAAGTAGGGGTCGCCAGGGTGGTGAAATCCAGCCATTTGACTGTACGAGAAAAAGGGGTTATAAGAATTGAGTAAAGCCGGAACATGTAAAACATGTAAGTTAAACTAGTTTAGATAGCAAATACTCCTATAGTAATTAAGTGCTTGTGTTTGATTCTTGTAATGGTTTGGTAAGTTTTGACTTGTTGCTTACTACGATCATTCCTCGATATACGTTGGTCCAATCTTGGGCAAATATAGTTGATCACGCTATATTTGTCCAAAATCTGATTACATATATCGAGTCCCAATCGTAGTGTCAACTTGTCTAAATACTTGTATAGTTGTATAACATGAAAATAGTTCGTGGTATGCATGTATTTGTACTTAAATGAACTACCAATTTAAGTTGAACGAAATGCTGCTTAAGTGTAAAAAAAGAAAATTTGTTTTGTCAGAGAGTATTAGTCCCTTAAGCATTTATAGTTTGTATATCTTATGTGGTTCGATATACTTAGTTCACTATAAACATTGCTCTGATACCAATCTGTCACACCCCCAAACCTGAACGGCGGAAACGTTCGGGGGCGGATGACTTCATGTGGTAACGTAACAAATGAATACATAGTAAAGAAAGCAATACAACCATCATATATATAATTGAAAGTTTACATTTGTCAAAAGTTACATGTTCAAAACTCAATTGCAATATGATGTCAAAATACGAGATTAAACTGGCGCCGCAGCATCCCTTCATCAAAAGCGAAATGAATACCTGAAATTACTGATTCCCTGGGACATACAAGTAATTTTGAAAGAGTAGATCAGCATTTAAGCTGGTGAATTTCATAAGTATTTAAGTGACAATGTTCGAATGAACTGAAATGTTTTATCTTCGTTTGTTTGTGGTTAGAAAATCCAATATTTTCTACTAGTATAAAAGTAGCCTTCACTCAAGACCAATGTTTGTTTCTAAAATGTATGTAAATGTAAAAGAACCAATGAATTTGAAAACCTTGTAAATCAATGCATTTTAATACCCCTTGTGAGTTTTATAACCATACTATTGACTCTGAATGCCTATACACAACGTTCTTCAGGCGTTGAAATGTTATGACGTTTGTCACCCCAAACGGTGGACTGCAGCTAACAGTCAGGGCGCGGGTTTGTCAAGCCCGTATAGATCTATACACAAACACCATGCTCCCCCTCCAAGGGATTCTGGTATATAATACAGGACTTGAAATGTGTACTCGAACGTACATGAAGTTAGTGTCTCACAAATCCGTGGTATTAAAAACAGATCTACTTGTTAAAATGTTACGTTTGTTCTTGTACACGAAAGTGAACTTCTTGAAATATGTGATTCTACTACATAAGAGTTAGAAATTTGTTTCGTAAAACCCTACCTATTATAGTTTCCAAAAAGCGTGTCTTGTTTGTTTAGAAACATTGAGAAAAGGAATCGCTTGTTTATGAAAGTATAGATTTTTGGGTGTAGAGTCTAGGATAGACAAGAAAAATCTCAGAACAGATTAGTTTATACATGCATTACAACAACATTATATTTTTAAAAGGGAAAATGCTATTGTGACATATGTTATATATATACATATATACATATATACATAAGTTCCTTTAAATGTTTATAAATCGCATGTGATTTGAATATATAACAGTATATAAAAGAATTTCTTTATGTAACGCACGATAATACTCGTGTGTTTTACTTGTAATCCCCCCCTTTGAAAGCATATAAAAGTATTTAGACTAATTAAAAGGTTGATTTAGGGGTATGAAACTCACTTGAAAGTTTGAAGATAGCGAGATGGAAAACCGGGCAGAGTTTCGTCTCGGGAAACGGATTTTCCTCGGGGTTCTCGGGAATCTCGGGAGTAAAATCGACCTTCGGGACTTGAGCCAAAAAGACCAGAGCTTCGGGTTTGAACGGACACGGAAAACGAGGCAAAGTTGGGAGAGAGAGAAGAGAAATGAACCCTTTCTTTGGAAACCCTCGCATTCTATTTATAGGAAGGCTGGTCTGCCTCGGTACGCGGGGCGTACGCTCGTACGCGCTGCGTACGCGTACGTCATGCATGACCGAAGCCTCGACTGCCTCGGTTCGGATGGGACGGGTTGCTGGGTTCTCGGGTCGGATGGGACGGGTTGCTGGGGAGGTGGGTCGGATGGGACGCCGGGTCGGATGGGACGTCGGGTCGGACGGGTCGGGCGGGTCGGACGGGTCGGATTCCTCGGATATGGCGACGTGGACGATCCGAGGCTAATCCTCTCGGTTACGCGGGGCGTACAGGAGTACGCAGCGCGTACTTCGGAGGAGGATGCTGACTCCCCTTCGGATAATATTCGAATTTTGAATTAAATAAATAATCAATTTATTTAATAAACTTCAAAAATCCATATCTTCTTCATACGAACTCCGTTTTCGATGGTCTTTATATCCTCGCGTAGGTGAGACTACGCTCTACAACTTTCGTTTAGACTCCGTCGGCAAATTCCAAAATTATATTTTTATTATTTATTAAAAATTCATCGTGTTTAAGGAATTTCTTAGAAAATTCATAACTTCTTTATCTGATGTCGGTTTTTGCCAGACTTTTTACCGCTGGAATACCATTGTCGAGACCTTCGATTCTCGTTTAGGTCATTCCGGCCAAAAGTCGCTCGATCTCCGATTCGAGTTTTTAGCTGTCTGTTGCTAAGCCGAACTTGGAAAAAATCACATCTTCGCTATATGAAGTCGGATTTGGGCGTTCTTTTCACGTACGATTATGTTTCAAAGACATTTAATCATAGAAGGAAATTAAGTAGAACTTATTTATACATGTTATTATGAAGGTAACTTTTTATTATTCAGAAGTGGTTACAATACTTGACCCATTTTGGTCGTTACAAAGAGTTGAAATATCGGGTTGTCACAGTGGTGGTGGTTCCTGTCCAAAAATCACAGATACTTCTTCATAATTTATAAGAAAAACACACACAACCACCTCCTACAGTGGCCGGTGGCGAAAATGGGTGGCAGAACACGGTGGCAGCCACCACCATGAGGTGGTAGCGGGTTTTCGGCTAGATATTTCACATACAACATCACCCAAACTGATGACAGCCTGAATAAACGATCACATTCATATTCAGCCACCTCTCAAGTGGCTATCGCCATCAGAAAAGATTGAAATGGTGGCTAAAAAGATCACCGACACACAGTGACGTCCGACGACGTCTAACCAACAGAAACGAAGAAGAAGAAGAAGGGTGAGTGGCGAGCAGTCTTACCGAGGGCCTCATTATCGCAGACGACTTGCACATCGACGCACACAACGGGTTTTTCCCTGGTTCTTGGTGGTCATTTGATGACCACGACGTCTCCGGCAGTCGCATATTGGTGGCACTCCTGCGAGCAGCTTCGTTTGGTCGGAACAGCGGGTAGAGGTGCGACGGCTGAGAAGGCTCACGAGAGGTAATGGCGGCTGAACTTGCGCATGGCGGCTGGAGAAGATATGTAACGACCAAAAATTTCAACCAATTTAAAACATTCTATCTCATTCAAAAACCATTAAGTTCATACATCTTGTTTAAAAAATATTTCAAACATCAGAGTATTTCCCAGAACCATATCATAAGAACATAAAACATGAGGAGCGGTACGATCACGCCTTCGCCTTGCCACGATCTCCTGAAGCACCTGAAACAATAAACCACAACTGTAAGCCCGAAAACTTAGTGAGTTTCCCCCAAAGTACCCATACACACATAAACATATGCATACAGCAAGGAACAACATACTATGGATCCAATCAACCTTCCGGTTAGAATACCCCTGGCCATCAACCATCGGGTTGGAATGCCTACGTACTACGAGCCCAATCATCCTACCGGGATGGAATACTCTCGGCCCACAACCATCGGGTTGGAATGCCCATACACCTATACGTACAACAATAACTACTATGGGTCCAATCATCTCACAAGATGGAATACCCTAGGCCCCTCAACCATCGGGTTGGAATGCCAACATAATATGAGTCTAATCATCCTACCTGGATGGAATACTCCTGGCCCACAACCATCAGGTTGGAATGCCCCACTCCCTATACATACAGTAACTACTACTACTATGGGTCCAATCATCCCTCAGGATGGAATACCCTATGTAACGCCCGGGTTTCAGGGCTAAGCATTTTTGACAATGTAATAGTCTAGTTCAACTATTGTAACTCTTTTTGAAGTAATAAAGATGAAATAATTGAGTATTATGTGAATTATGTGTATTTATGTGCTTATTATTTAATTATAAATGTATAATTAATAAAGAATAAAAATAAGCGTCAAAATTAAAGTGTGAGATAAACCTAATATCTTTATATAAAGTTTTAGTGATCGAAACAAGGATTACGGGGATATAAAGAACGCCGAAATCCGAGTTATAACGAAGAAGTTATGGCCCGTCGAAGTTTTTCGGCAAAACCGGCACGGCACCGGGAGACGTAAAAAGTGAATTTATGATAGAAGACTTTTTAGCCTTAGTGATATAAACGAAAGTTGTAGAGTATGTTAAACCAAGAAAATCCATAAAAAGGACGCCCAAATCTGACTTCGTATGAGGAAGTTATGATTTTTCGAAGTTTCGGCTTAGCAGTGTACAACCCGAAACTCGAATTTTAGTTCGAACGATTTTTGGCTTACACGACCTAAATGAGAGTTGAAGATCTCATTAATAGGAAATCAACGGTAAAAAGACAGACGACAACGGAGTCCGTATGAAGGAGTTACGAATTCTTCACGGTCATTTAGCAGTCTAATCCCCTCCTACTGTTAAATTTAATATCGGTCAAAAATTAGCCGACGGAGTCTAAATGAAAGTTTTAGATCTTGTTTTTAACTACGTGTGGAAAAAAAGAACGTCAAAAACGGAGCTCGTATGTGATAGTTATGATTTTTCTAAGTCGGGAGGCTGCTGTGTGAAATCGGGTGACGTGGCGCAATCCTGGCCATTGCTTCCTCCCCAAGGCTAGCCACCAAATGGTGACACCTGGCCTGGAAATCGAAGAGTTTGAGGCCAAGAACCACAGGATAACCATGGGGACCCTAACATGTAGCAAAAACACCATATTATTTGTTATGTACTTGGTCCATATTATTTGTTTTTGCTACATGATCCGACTTACTTTATGTCTCCTGAGGGACAGAGCATGAGATTGACTGGAAGAGGTTGGTAGTGAGTTGAGTGATGAACCGGTTGATGTTATGTCATGGGATGATTTTTTGACCAGATTTTGGGCAGAGTCTGCCCAGGCGATTGAGGCGCAGCAGTTTGCGCGAGAGTTGTTAGATCTCCGCCAGACTAATGAGACTGTGGGAGAGATCACTGCCAAGTCTCGGAAGAGGGCTTATATGGAACCACAATATGCAGCAGATGAGGAAATGAAGAACGTAAGTTATCAGAACATCTTGTAGAATGATAGCAGGGAGATCATGACAATCTCAGGGTGCAAGACCCTGAATCATATGACTTCTTGAGCTTAAGAATGGGATATGGACTTGGATCACATTGGTAAGAGGGTATCAGATCAGTTGCTTATATTGAAGGGTCTCGGGAGGAGACCCTAGATTTAGGATTATCTTTTGAGAGACCAACAGGACCAGATTCGGTGCAGCACTTGCGGGAAACTGCACAAGGGAGCCTTTTGTTCCAAGGGTTTGAGTAAGTATGACTGTGGGTTATCCGCTATTTGTGTTGAATTATACTTCCAAGAAATGGCATATGCCAATTACATACAGAGAATTATTAGCGGATAGAGAAAGAACATTTCCCAAATCGCGGGATTGGGAGAGTACAACATCATCTTGGTTTATTCCAAGACTGAGGAGTAGGACGAGAAGCACCTGAGGGAGGTGCTAGAGACTTTGAGGAGGGAGAGACTTTTTGCAAGGTACTCCAAATGTGAGTTTTGGTTGCATAAGGTGCAATTTCTTTGGCACCTTGTCAATCAGAAGGGAATTCTAGTCGTTCTAGCCAAGATAGAGGTTGTGATGCAGTGGGAGACTCCGAGGTCTCCAATTGAGATTCAGAGCTTCATGGGTCTAGCGGGCTATTACTGAAGATTTATTCGGGTTCTTATATATGGTGTGATCTTTTGGACTGGCTACTATTGAAACACTAGCAATGGTAAACGTGGTTTTCTGCAGATTGGGCATAGAATGGTAAGAAGGATTGAGAATTCTTCTAGTATTGTGTGTTGTAAGACATTAGTTGAATCAAAGTGGGGGAGAATCATCCAAGGATTCAGAAGTAGGAGTAGTTTTGAAACTGGGTCAAGTTTCACATCCTTGTCTGGAAGGAAGACAACCCAAGCGGCTGTATGGTTTGAGGATAGTGTGAGATGGAATTTCGGAAAAACTTGCCAATAAGGAGATCGTGTTCCCGTAATGTTTGCTAGCAAGCCTTAGGTAATTAGGTTGGGGATTGTAGTCAGGACATGAGATCAGTTGAGTGCTGCTCAAGCGCGTGTTCGATCCAGTATGGAGAGTGTTGTAAGTCTGCGGGTGTAGCCGTAGCATTTACTAGCAGCCATATAGTATTAGAGTGTTATAAGCCTGTGGGTGTAGCCGTAGCATTCACTAGATTGGTAGATAGCATGAATGCGTTGTTAGGACGCATAAAGAATAGTAGTACCCACCAGTTCGGGTGTAGCAATGAGGATATGGAAATCCATGGATTGGATTTCGGAATTACCCATATGGATTATACCTGGTTAAGCCATTGATAAGACTATATAAGCGCTACTACAGCTATGAGAGCAGGGAAGCAATGGACTGTATGAGATGGCTGGTGGTATAAGGCTACCATTGGCTAGGTAGAAATCACTTTTAGTCTTGGATTTGGTGACGTCAAGACTCGATGCATGGGCCCGATCGGTTGGATCGGGAGGTTGTTAGAACTGTAGTGGCATGATAACTAGTGGCAACTAGTTCTAGACAAGGATTTTGTATGAAAGTTGTGTGAGGTGACTATGTGGGAGCCCTTTGGTTCCACAGTAGGGCTGGAACCCGGTATTTCAGATGAATGACGGATAAATTGAGACCAGGAAGGCCTCAATAGGTTTTGGGAAGTAGCTAAGTAGCAATGTGTTGTTTTAGGCAGAACATATCCTAGTGGGCCGACATTGGTGCCTTCGACCAACGGGTACAATGAGGAGACTCACCTCAATTCGCTGATAACCAAATACAGGTCGTTGAACTGAATAATCTCGCACTAACTAACAATAAATACAACCTTAATAATTAAACCAATATCCCAAAATCCAAGGCCCAATCTCTAATCCATCTTACAAAAGAGTAAAATACCATTTTACCCTTCCCAAAACTGGTACAACTCATGACCCAACCCCCAAAATGCCCAAAGCCCAAATGCTCAAAATGGACACCCTGGGGAGTACGCCCCGCATTATTGGATCATGTATGGTTAACCTACACACTAATGGGGGACTAATAAAGGGTGGTAATGGGTGTCTCAAAAATTATCGTTGATTAATGGAGTGCGTGTGGTTAACCGACACATTAAAACAAGATGATAAATGACATCGGGAGTACCAACATAATTTTCATGGTTATTCACATCTCATTTGTGATCCTCGGCATCGCAGTCACAAAATTGAGAGCATAGTTGAGATTAAACATGCCATTGATTAGATTCAATGAATCTCAAAAGATATAGGAGTTTCATAAGATTGAAACTGGTAAAAGCCTTACCTACCTAAAATAGATTTGAACTTGATTACGACATCCCACTTCAAAGTTCGAATTGAAAATATGAATCCTAGTCTTAATTTAAAATTTATGGGTTAATAATTAAGGATTAAAAATCAACTAACTTGAATTCACTTTTCTCCCTTTATATATGTCAAGCCAAGACAATAATGGTCTTCCTACCTTTTAAAGATGATCTTCCACTTTCTGATCAAACTGAAAGTATGTTCCATTCTTCGAGCAATGGTGGAAATGGATATCATGCTTCTCCAAATCTTCGACAGATAGAAAACTATTTAAGCCCTATTGGCATGAAAGCATCGAGATGGAAATTATGTGTGTATGCATGTTCAGGAAATGAAATCATACATTGACAAATTAGATAGAATAGGTGTCATTTTCTCAAGGGAGCAAGCCACTGATTTGGTTCTTTTTTCGCTTCATGAGTCATATAGTCAGCTCATTAAGAACTTTTATATGAGGAACATCGACGTGACCATTATTGATCTAACATATATGTTGATTGTTGCTAAAGCATAAATGCTTAAGAGCACAAGTGAAACAAAAATGTTTGAAGGGTCTTATTCCAAAATTTACATTAATAATGGTGACAATGGTGGTCCAGAACATATTTCTCCTCCCAATGGAAAGGGATTGGACAAGGTCAAACTATTTGATCGTATGGTAAAGAGAAAGGCTAGTTGTGACATCCCCAAAATCTCGGCCAAAAAAAACCGGTTTCATTTATGCTTTTTAAACATTTTCAGAGTAAATCCTTTTGATTTTAAAAGAGATGCGGAATTTGTTCCCAAAAACAAAGTATGATAAAATAATATTTACCAAAGCATTTCATAAAGAAATGTATTTTCATTATATAACCAAAACTCGGGATGTCATGTTCCGATACAGACCATAAAGCATAAACGATAAACATTACAAGTCATTCAACAAATATATACATATACAGACTTGTAAACAAAAACAACTTGATGATTATCCATCTCATGCCCTTGCGCCACTTCCTGTAATACAAAGAAACTGAGTGGGTCAGGCTTGGGAGCCTGGTGAGCATATAGGGTTTTCAACCCACAATAAATAATTAAATTAATTTTTCATCAACCAACGATAACCCAATTACCCATTCCCGTTATTCTCACTTTATGTCCCAAAAATAACTAACACAAGGGACCTAGTCTAAGAATATTTCATCGGGGCGACAACACATGCATTTGGGGGTTTCCCGGCAATATATGTCAAATAAGGCAACCATGGGGGGGATGGAGTACAGCGAATGAACACCCAAGTTCATTAACACCTACAGGTGGCGAGCCTGCTAGTGTTCCACATGACTGTCTAGAAAAGTCTGTGGTCGTCATCTAAACTCCACTAGATGACTAAGTCAAAACAACATCGAGGCCTCTCATCTGTTTATTACACACCAACTATCTACCCATGTTCTACCCAACATATTAGTAGATAAAAATATACATTTTTATACATACTTTAAAACCTGTATAGCATGCTTTAATCAATACATATTCCACATAACAGATGAGGCACACACACATAACACGTATTTCATAGAGAATAACTCAGATCTATGAGATAGAAGAGAGTGAATATACATTCACACATATAACAACAAAATATATACACATAACACGTATTTTATATAAAATACTTTATAATAATGTGTTGGAAGAAGGTAACTACACACTCACTTGATCAGAAGATGATCCGACAGCACTACGGCTTATAGAAGTAGTATACTTTGATAGATCTGGAAGATCTTCACCAAAATCGAACTCCTCGCGGGCAGAGCTTCGGCTTGGGAATAACACTCTTTGGGATCCTCGGGGCTTCGGATCTTGCTTCGGGGCTCGGGAATGATACCGGGGCTTCGGGATATGATTGGAACGCAAATCGAGGCAAAACTTAGAGAGAAGGAAGAGTTTGAACAAGAGAAAATGACTGATTTCGAGTTCTATTTATAGGCTGAGGGTCTGGGATTACGCGGGGCGTAATCTCAAATTATGCAGGGCGTAACTTGGTTACGCGGGGCATACTTTGACGTCACTGCATGCGTCGATCTGTGGCACTCGAGTATTGGTCAGGCAACTTGCATCCGCCTGAGTACGCGGGGCGTACTCAAATTACGCTGGGCGTAATTTAACTCGTCAAACTTCTAAATTCCCTAACTTTCGCATACGAGCTCCGTTTCCGACGTTCTTTATATCCACGCGTAGGTGAGACTACGCTCTACAACTTTCGTTTAGACTCCGTCGGCTAACTTTGACTTTATTTTTTATTATTTATTTTTAGAAGGCCCGGACAGGAAAACTTCGTTATAAAATCATAACTTCTTCGTCCGACGTCCGTTCTCGCCTATCTTTTCATCGTTTTGCTACTAACAACGAGATCTTCGATTCTCATTTAGATTGTTTCGGCTAAAAACCGCTCGATCTCAAATCGAGTATTCGGGCTGCATACTACTAAGTCGAAACTTAGAAAAATCATAACTTCCTCATACGAAGTCAGATTTGGGCGTTCCTTTTATGAACGCTCTCGGTTTAACGAAATCTACGACTTTTGTTTAGATCGCTAAGGCTAAATATCGCTCAATCTTAAATTCATATTTTACGTCACTCGGCGTCGTGCCGGTTCTGTCGCGAAACTTCGACAGGTCATAACTTCTTCGTTATAACTCGGATTTTGGCATTCCTTATATCTCCGGAATCCTTGTTTCGAACACTACAAATTTATGCAAAGATATAGGGCTTATCTCACACTTTAATTTTGACGCTTATTTTATTCTTAATTCATTAAATTATAAAAATCAAGAAAATAAACACATAAATCACATAATTCACATAATTCACAAATAATACATTTTTATTATTTCAAATTTAGTTACAAAGGTTAACCTAGACTATTACATTGCTAAAAATGGCAAGCCCAGAAACACAGGCGTTACAATTCTCTCCACCTTGGAATGATTCCGTCCCCGGAATCACACAACAGCAAACAAATGCGGATAGCGACTCATCATGTCGCTCTCAGTCTCCCAGGTGAGATTTGACCCATTCATGTGTTTCCATTGGACAAGCACTAACTCAACCATCTTACGTCGCAATTTCTTAGTCTTCCGGTCAACGATTGCCTCTGGTTCTTCAATTAACCTCTTGTTTTTATCAATTCTCAATTCAGAAATTGGAATCCTATCGGCAACTTCTCCCACAAACTTCCTCAAATAACACACATGGAAAGTGTTATGAATTCCAGTCAGTTCTTCTGGTAGTTCGAGCTTGTAAGCTTGGTTCCCAACTCTCTGAAGAACTTTAAACAGTCCAATAAACCTTGGACTCAACTTTCCCCTTTTACCAAATCTTATAAGTCCCTTCCATGGCGAGACTTTAAGCAAAACCGAATCTCCAACTTCGAAGGTCATTGGCCTTCGCTTCTTGTCAGCATAGCTCTTTTGACGATCTTGAGCTGCTAACATTCTTTCTCTAATTATTTTCAACTTTTCAGCGGTTTGATGGACCATCTCGGGACCCATAAACTGCTTTTCTCCAGCCTCAAGCCAACAAGACGGCGTACGACACTTCTGTCCGTACAAAGCTTGATAAGGTGCCATCTTTATGCTCGAGTGGAAACTATTATTGTAGGAAAATTCTACCAAAGGTAAATGTTCATCCCAGTTACCTAGGAATTCCAGGGTACATGCTCTCAGCATATCTTCAAGTGTTTATATTGTTCTTTCACTCTGGCCATCAGTCTGCGGATGATAAGCTGTACTTAAACACAACTTGGTACCCAATTCCTCTTGTAGACTTTTCCAAAACCTCGAGGTGAAACGGCTATCACGATCTGACACAATCGTTAACGGAACACTGTGAAGCCTCACAATTTCCCTCATGTAAGAATTTGC
The DNA here is from genome assembly GCF_002870075.4 of Lactuca sativa. NCBI lineage: Eukaryota > Viridiplantae > Streptophyta > Magnoliopsida > Asterales > Asteraceae > Lactuca > Lactuca sativa. The sequence goes on along the minus strand of NC_056627.2, from coordinate 369,782,068 downwards.
AAGCTTCTCCATAGACCATTCTCCTTGGCTGCTATGAAATGCGCACTCTTAGTGAATCGATCAACGGCCACCCAAATCATGTCGTGACCATTCTTTGTTCGGGGCAGTTTAGTGACAAAATTCATAGCAATGTCTTCCCACTTACCCATAGGCAGAGGCAATGGTTCTAAACTCCCGTACGGTTTCTGATGTTGTGTCTTTACTCTCGCACAAGTCACACACTCAACCCCATACTTTGCAACATCAAGCTTCATCGTCGGCCACTAGTAGTAGGGTTTTAGGTCCCTATACATTTTAGTGCTACCGGGATGAATCGAGTACATGGTTTTGTGAGCTTCTTCCATCAGAAGATCTCTGACTCCTCCTGTCTTAGGTATCCAAATCCGATCTTGGAACACCTTCAGTCCATGACTGTTTACACCGAACACCAACGTTTTGCCCAAACGTCCCTCCTTTCGGTCATTCTTCTCAGAAGCTTCGCTTTGAGCTTTCTTTATACTTTCCAAAATAGTCGAGACAACTTCAATTCTCAACGCTCTTGGCCTTTTCCTTTCAAGATTGACTTTCCGACTGAGAGCATCAACAACAACATTAGCTTTACCGGGATGGTAAAGTATCTCACAGTCGTAGTCCTTGAGTAACTCTAGCCAGCGTCGTTGCCTCATATTTAACTCTTTCTGATTAAATAGATATTGGAGACTCTTATGATCATTGAAAAGTTTACACTTCGTGCCATAGAGGTAATGCCTCCATATTTTCAGAGCGAAAACTACCGCTGCCAACTCCAAATCATGAGTCGGGTAATTCTTTTCATGCTCCTTCAACTGTCGAGACACATATGCTATCACCTTTGGGTCCATAGAGGTAATGCCTCCATATTTTCAGAGCGAAAACTACCGCTGCCAACTCCAAATCATGAGTCGGGTAATTCTCTTTGGGTCAAAACACAACCCAATCCAACCCCAGACGCATCGCTATAAACAGCGAAGTCTTCAACTCCATCGGGTAGAGAAAGTATCGGTGCCTCACATAGTTTCTTCTTTAGCTACTCAAATGCTTCTTTATGCTTATCACTCCAAGCATAAGTAGCTCCTTTGTGGGTCAAAGCTGTTAATGGAGTAGCAATCGAAGAAAAGCCTTGGATAAACCTTCGGTAATATCCGGCTAATCCTAAAAAGCTTCGGATCTCCGTGGGACTTTTCGGTTGCTCCCACTTCATTACAGCTACAATCTTTGCTGGATCAACCATTATCCCTTCTTGGTTGACCACGTGACCCAAGAATTGGACTTCACGAATCCAAAAATCACACTTAGAGAACTTTGCATACAACTTCTCCTTCTTCAAGACTTCTAACACTTCTCGTAAGTGTCTGCCATGCTCCTCTTGGCTTTTCGAGTAAATCAGAATGTCGTCTATGAACACTATCACAGATTTATCAAGGAACAGATTACAAACCCTATTCATCAAATCCATGAACGCTGCTGGAGCATTGGTTAGTCCAAACGACATAACCAAGAACTCGTAGTGTCCATATCTAGTTCTGAATGCAGTTTTCTCGATATCTTGCTCTCTTACTTTTAGCTGATGATATCCTGACCTAAGATCGATCTTCGAGAAATAGCTCGAACCTTGCAATTGATCAAATAGGTCATCAATCCTCGGCAACGGATATCCATTCTTTATTGTTTCCTTGTTCAGCTCTCTGTAATCAATGCACATTCTCATACTTCCATCTTTCTTCTTCACAAATAACACCGGAGCTCCCCAGGGCGATGAACTAGGTCTAATGAAACCTTTGTCCAATAACTCCTGAAGTTGCATCATCGGCTCCTTCATCTCTGCCGGTGCTAATCAATAAGGTGCTTTTGTTATTGGCGTGGTTCCTGGTAACAAGTCTATTCTGAACTCCACTTATCTATCAGGTGGTAATCCAGGAAGATCTTCGGGAAATACTTCTGGATAATCACACACCACTGGAATACTCTGCATCACCTTCTTTTCCTTCTTAGCATCGATCACGAATGCTAAATATGATGTACATCCCTTGGTCAAACACTTCCTGGCTTTCATTAGGGAAATGATTCTAGAATTTACTCGCCGTTTGTCCCCGTATACCATCGATCACGTATAGCATCGATCACGAATGCTAAAGAAGATAGTTAAAGTAAACCCGCCTGGGAAAGATTCATTTATGGTATACGGGGACAAACGGCGAGTAAATTCTAGAATCATTTCCCTAATGAAAGCCAGGAAGTGTTTGACCAAAGGATGTACATCATATTTAGCATTCGTGATCGATGCTAAGAAGGAAAAGAAGGTGATGCAGAGTATTCCAGTGGTGTGTGATTATCCAGAAGTATTTCCCGAAGATCTTCCTGGATTACCACCTGATAGACAAGTGGAGTTCAGAATAGACTTGTTACCAGGAACCACGCCAATAGCAAAAGCACCTTATCGATTAGCACCGGCAGAGATGAAGGAGCCGATGATGCAACTTCAGGAGTTATTGGACAAAGGTTTCATTAGACCTAGTTCATCGCCCTGGGGAGCTCCGGTGTTATTTGTGAAGAAGAAAGATGGAAGTATGAGAATGTGCATTGATTATAGAGAGCTGAACAAGGAAACAATAAAGAATGGATATCCGTTGCCGAGGATTGATGACCTATTTGATCAATTGCAAGGTTCGAGCTATTTCTCGAAGATCGATCTTAGGTCAAGATATCATCAGTTAAAAGTAAGAGAGCAAGATATCGAGAAAACTACATTCAGAACTAGATATGGACACTACGAGTTCTTGGTTATGTCGTTTGGACTAACCAATGCTCCAGCAGTGTTCATGGATTTGATAAATAGGGTTTGTAATCTGTTCCTTGATAAATCTGTGATAGTGTTCATAGACGACATTCTGATTTACTCGAAAAGCCAAGAGGAGCATGGCAGACACTTACGAGAACTGTTAGAAGTCTTGAAGAAGGAGAAGTTGTATGCAAAGTTCTCTAAGTGTGATTTTTGGATTCGTGAAGTCCAATTCTTGGGTCACGTGGTCAACCAAGAAGGGATAATGGTTGATCCAGCAAAGATTGTAGCTGTAATGAAGTGGGAGCAACCGAAAAGTCCCACGGAGATCCGAAGCTTTTTAGGATTAGCCGGATATTACCGAAGGTTTATCCAAGGCTTTTCTTCGATTGCTACTCCATTAACAGCTTTGACCCACAAAGGAGCTACTTATGCTTGGAGTGATAAGCATAAAGAAGCATTTGAGCAGCTAAAGAAGAAACTATGTGAGGCACCGATACTTTCTCTACCCGATGGAGTTGAAGACTTCGCTGTTTATAGCGATGCGTCTGGGGTTGGATTGGGTTGTGTTTTGACCCAAAGAGAAAAGGTGATAGCATATGTGTCTCGACAGTTGAAGGAGCATGAAAAGAATTACCCGACTCATGATTTGGAGTTGGCAGCGGTAGTTTTCGCTCTGAAAATATGGAGGCATTACCTCTATGGCACGAAGTGTAAACTTTTCAATGATCATAAGAGTCTCCAATATCTATTTAATCAGAAAGAGTTAAATATGAGGCAACGACGCTGGCTAGAGTTACTCAAGGACTACGACTGTGAGATACTTTACCATCCCGGTAAAGCTAATGTTGTTGTTGATGCTCTCAGTCGGAAAGTCAATCTTGAAAGGAAAAGGCCAAGAGCGTTGAGAATTGAAGTTGTCTCGACTATTTTGGAAAGTATAAAGAAAGCTCAAAGCGAAGCTTCTGAGAAGAATGACCGAAAGGAGGGACGTTTGGGCAAAACGTTGGTGTTCGGTGTAAACAGTCATGGACTGAAGGTGTTCCAAGATCGGATTTGGATACCTAAGACAGGAGGAGTCAGAGATCTTCTGATGGAAGAAGCTCACAAAACCATGTACTCGATTCATCCCGGTAGCACTAAAATGTATAGGGACCTAAAACCCTACTACTAGTGGCCGACGATGAAGCTTGATGTTGCAAAGTATGGGGTTGAGTGTGTGACTTGTGCGAGAGTAAAGACACAACATCAGAAACCGTACGGGAGTTTAGAACCATTGCCTCTGCCTATGGGTAAGTGGGAAGACATTGCTATGAATTTTGTCACTAAACTGCCCCGAACAAAGAATGGTCACGACATGATTTGGGTGGCCGTTGATCGATTCACTAAGAGTGCGCATTTCATAGCAGCCAAGGAGAATGGTCTATGGAGAAGCTTGCAAATTCTTAGATGAGGGAAATTGTGAGGCTTCACAGTGTTCCGTTAACGATTGTGTCAGATCGTGATAGCCGTTTCACCTCGAGGTTTTGGAAAAGTCTACAAGAGGAATTGGGTACCAAGTTGTGTTTAAGTACAGCTTATCATCCGCAGACTGATGGCCAGAGTGAAAGAACAATATAAACACTTGAAGATATGCTGAGAGCATGTACCCTGGAATTCCTAGGTAACTGGGATGAACATTTACCTTTGGTAGAATTTTCCTACAATAATAGTTTCCACTCGAGCATAAAGATGGCACCTTATCAAGCTTTGTACGGACATAAGTGTCGTACGCCGTCTTGTTGGCTTGAGGCTGGAGAAAAGCAGTTTATGGGTCCCGAGATGGTCCATCAAACCGCTGAAAAGTTGAAAATAATTAGAGAAAGAATGTTAGCAGCTCAAGATCGTCAAAAGAGCTATGCTGACAAGAAGCGAAGGCCAATGACCTTTGAAGTTGGAGATTCGGTTTTGCTTAAAGTCTCGCCGTGGAAGGGACTTATAAGATTTGGTAAAAGGGGAAAGTTTAGTCCAAGGTTTATTGGACCGTTTAAAGTTCTTTAGAGAGTTGGGAACCAAGCTTACAAGCTCGAACTACCAGAAGAACTGACTGGAATTCATAACACTTTCCATGTGTGTTATTTGAGGAAGTTTGTGGGAGAATTTGCCGATAGGATTCCAATTTCTGAATTGAGAATTGATGAAAACAAGAGGTTAATTGAAGAACCAGAGGCAATCGTTGACCGGAAGACTAAGAAATTGCGACGTAAGATGGTTGAGTTAGTGCTTGTCCAATGGAAACACATGAATGGGTCAAATCTCACCTGGGAGACTGAGAGCGACATGATGAGTCGCTATCCGCATTTGTTTGCTGTTGTGTGATTCCGGGGACGGAATCATTCCAAGGTGGAGAGAATTGTAATGCCTGTGTTTCTGGGCTTGCCATTTTTAGCAATGTAATAGTCTAGGTTAACCTTTGTAACTAAATTTGAAGTAATAAAAATGTATTATTTGTGAATTATGTGAATTATGTGATTTATGTGTTTATTTTCTTGATTTTTATAATTTAATGAATTAAGAATAAAATAAGCGTCAAAATTAAAGTGTGAGATAAGCCCTATATCTTTGCATAAATTTGTAGTGGTCGAAACAAGGATTCCGGAGTTATAAGGAATGCCAAAATCCGAGTTATAACGAAGAAGTTATGACCTGTCGAAGTTTCGCGACAAAACCGGCACGACGCCGAGTGACGTAAAATATGAATTTAAGATTGAGCGATATTTAGCCTTAGCGATCTAAACGAAAGTCGTAGATTTCATTAAACCGAGAGCGTTCATAAAAAGGAACGCCCAAATCTGACTTCGTATGAGGAAGTTATGATTTTTCTAAGTTTCGACTTAGTAGTATGCAGCCCGAATACTCGATTTGAGATCGAGCGGTTTTTAGCCGAAACAATCTAAATGAGAATCGAAGATCTCATTGTTAGTAGCAAAACGATGAAAAGATAGGCGAGAACGGACGTCGGACGAAGAAGTTATGATTTTATAACGAAGTTTTCCTGTCCGGGCCTTCTAAAAATAAATAATAAAAAATAAAGTCAAAGTTAGCCGACGGAGTCTAAACGAAAGTTGTAGAGCGTAGTCTCACCTACGCGTGGATATAAAGAACGTCGAAAACGGAGCTCGTATGCGAAAGTTAGGGAATTTAGAAGTTTGACGAGTCAAATTACGCCCAACGTAATTTGAGTACGCCCCGCGTACTCAGGCGGATGCAAGTTGCCTGACCAATACTCGAGTGCCACAGATCGACGCATGCAGTGACGTCAAAGTATGCCCCGCGTAACCAAGTTACGCCCCGCGTACTGAGTACGCCCTGCGTAATTTGAGATTACGCCCCGCGTAATCCCAGACCCTCAGCCTATAAATAGAACTCGAAATCAGCCATTTTCTCTTGTTCAAACTCTTCCTTCTCTCTAAGTTTTGCCTCGATTTGCGTTCCAATCATATCCCGAAGCCCCGGTATCATTCCCGAGCCCCGAAGCAAGATCCGAAGCCCCGAGGATCCCAAAGAGTGTTATTCCCGAGCCGAAGCTCTGCCCGCGAGGAGTTTGATTTTGGTGAAGATCTTCCAGATCTATCAAAGTATACTACTTCTATAAGCCGTAGTGCTGTCGGATCATCTTCTGATCAAGTGAGTGTGTAGTTACCTTCTTCCAACACATTATTATAAAGTATTTTATATAAAATACGTGTTATGTGTATATATTTTGTTGTTATATGTGTGAATGTATATTCACTCTCTTCTATCTCATAGATCTGAGTTATTCTCTATGAAATACGTGTTATGTGTGTGTGCCTCATCTGTTATGTGGAATATGTATTGATTAAAGCATGCTATACAGGTTTTAAAGTATGTATAAAAATGTATATTTTTATCTACTAATATGTTGGGTAGAACATGGGTAGATAGTTGGTGTGTAATAAACAGATGAGAGGCCTCGATGTTGTTTTGACTTAGTCATCTAGTGGAGTTTAGATGACGACCACAGACTTTTCTAGACAGTCATGTGGAACACTAGCAGGCTCGCCACCTGTAGGTGTTAATGAACTTGGGTGTTCATTCGCTGTACTCCATCCCCCCCATGGTTGCCTTATTTGACATATATTGCCGGGAAACCCCCAAATGCATGTGTTGTCGCCCCGATGAAATATTCTTAGACTAGGTCCCTTGTGTTAGTTATTTTTGGGACATAAAGTGAGAATAACGGGAATGGGTAATTGGGTTATCGTTGGTTGATGAAAAATTAATTTAATTATTTATTGTGGGTTGAAAACCCTATATGCTCACCAGGCTCCCAAGCCTGACCCACTCAGTTTCTTTGTATTACAGGAAGTGGCGCAAGGGCATGAGATGGATAATCATCAAGTTGTTTTTGTTTACAAGTCTGTATATATATATATATATATATATATATATATATATATATATATATATATATATATATATATATATATATATATTTGTTGAATGACTTGTAATGTTTATCGTTTATGCTTTATGGTCTGTATCGGAACATGACATCCCGAGTTTTGGTTCTATAATGAAAATACATTTCTTTATGAAATGCTTTGGTAAATATTATTTTATCATACTTTGTTTTTGGGAACAAATTCCGCATCTCTTTTAAAATCAAAAGGATTTACTCTGAAAATGTTTAAAAAGCATAAATGAAACCGGTCTTTTCTGGCCGAGATTTTGGGGATGTCACACTAGTTCTGAGATAGCTCCATGTGCTAACCGAAAAGAGTCCATATGTTTCTGTTGCTAACTGAAGGGACATTGGTTGTGAAGCTGCCCAGATTACCTGGAAGATCTTAGAGATGGTAAAGTCAAGTTATGTGACTCTACTTCAGCTAAATCCATCATTTGACTCGATTATGTTAATATTCCTATTCATATACCCTTAATACATGATGTGATGATCATATTTTGATGGTATTGCAGGATCTAAGAGAAAGAAGGAAGCTTAAAAAGAGTGAGCTGAATCTGATCATGAGATATGGATTTCGGTCGCATGGTTCGAAGATCAGATTTTGGAATCTACTACTTAGGTTTGCTTAGGGAATGTCTAGAAACATTGTTTTCATTTATGCATTGTAAGGATAAGTTCCAAATTTTCATTTATTATCAATAAAAGTGAAATTTTGGTTTATATAGTTGGTTTACTTTATATTTCCTTTCAATGGCATCTATGAAAGTGTTGGTTACATTTCTATTATTAGAAATATTAATTGAGGATTTAATTCTTACTATTTCACTTCTGGTAAATGTCGTAATTAACTAAGTGATAAAGAATTCTCATCACCTAATTTCCAAATGGATAGAAACTTCGAGTCATACAATTCGAATTGTGTGATGTATGAGAATCTTGATCTTTGGAATATTATGACTAATTCATTGATCACATGTTTATGTGAGTCAAAGTAAAGGGCTAATGAATCTAGTATATTGATATGGACGATTCATATCTACCACAAAGGATGAAAATTCTATTCATGATGATTTATTGATGATTCAGTAAATATGGTTGTGTTTATAAGATTTAACATAATTTTGATACTTTGAAAGGTTTCAAAGAGTGGCAAAACGAATAAGAAGAATCTGTTAGGCAAAAAGATAAATGTTTCTCCAATCTGAAAGGAAAGGAGAGTACTTTAGTATCATGTTTTGTGATCATCTTAATGATTGTGGAACTATGTATCAATTGATCCTTGAAGAACATCTTAGTACAATTGTTTGACTAAGAAGAGGAATCAGATATTGTTGAAATGGTTCAATCGAGAGATGGGTCATACTTCGTTTCTAATCAAGTTTTAGAGCCATGCTCTCGTTACTTCGAGTCGTATCTTGAAACTTATTTCATACTAAGTAGGTTTATAACACCTCATGAAATGTGGAGTAATAATGTTTTCTTACTCAAACACACATTTGGAATTGGAAATTGTGATGTTTTTGGTTAAAACAAAGGATGAACTAAGGCCAATTCCATGGAGTGTTTCTTTTCGAGAGTCCACACTAACTTTTGAATATTAATTTTTTTGCTCGTCAAGGAATGTTCCTTGAAAGGGGAACTTATATGTCAAGAAGTCATTGGGAGTCGTAACGATCTTGAAAAGTTTTAGGAGTCAATCAAGAATAAACCTTTTAGTTATCACTAGCACATGACCTGAGGTTGATAAGCTATCATGTTAAGTTGACACCTTCTTGTTTCTATGCACCTCCATTCGGGTTGGCAATGATTATGAGTTCTATGGTTCTCATTTGAATACAAAAGGCAGAGCACATTGGTCAGTGAAAGTACATTGATCAATATGGGTGAACTGCTTAACAACTTGGAAGCGATGGTAGGCCCTTGTGCTACCAGATGGCAAGAAATTAGGAATAAACAAAGTTCAGTCCATGAAAGCTAAAGTTGAATTTGGTTTTCTCATAAACCTTTTCTTATGATTGTAGGTTGGATATGATAGACTCACATGGATGGGAACATGTACACCATAAAAATCTAGGTGGCAAAAGGTTTCACTCTAATTCATGAAAATGATTATGAGGAAACACTTTCGTTAGTAGATTTTAAAGGTATGATAAATATCATTATGGTTTGTAGTTGTGATAATTACATTCTCAAATTCATAATATGATCACGACATCCCTTTTCATAGTTTGAATTGTGAGATATGGAAAAGAATTGTTTGAACTTTCAGGGCATATGGTTATAAGTTATGTAAGGGTTTGAACACACACATATATGCTATCTAATGTAGGTGTATAAGCTTGAGAAGTCTAGTTGAAGACTTATCGAAGCACCATGTAGCATAAATCCGCACTTTAGTAAGAAAGTCAAGAGCATTGATTTCTAGAAGTCCAGTTGATTTTTGGATACATGTCAAAGCTAATGGGAGCGTAATTGTTATGCTAAGTGTTGCAAGTTGGCAATACTATTTGTAGGAAACAAAGTTTACAAATTTGCAAATTGCAAAGTTTGAAAATTGTTTCGTTATAGTAAGGCTTAAGGGAGATGGCACTCATACTTTGTTTCAAATGTAAAAATTTAGATTGAAGGGTTTAAAAGAACTTAGTCTTGGACATATATGAATATCATGTTGAAATGGATCAACATAGGAAATTCGATATATGGAATTATTATAGCAAGAGACTGATCAGATATCAGGTCTTTATGTAAGAAATAATGAATCGGGTCCCATACGCTTCAGATATAGGATCAATTACACATGCTATAATATTCACTTGTTCTGATTTTTCCAAATGCCTAGGGCATTGAGAAGAAAAAAAGGACTAGAACTTGGTGTGACTAAAGTTGTTAAACAACTGTCACGAACATTTTGAGGTTTACCAAATGATTGTTAATGTCACACCCCCAAACCAGAACGGCGGAATCGTTCGAGGGCGGATGACTTCAGGTAGTATTGTAACAATTGAATACATAGTAAAGAAGGGTATTGCGCGCTGTTAACCAACCCCTCCTTAGACAGCTAGAACCCGAAGCGAAAGACCCTTAGCACCTCTCAATCAGATTCGTGAATCAAGAGAAGGAACTCATGGGATTAACATGCTACTACTGAGTATATGCATTAGAGTGGTATATAATTTAAAACAATAAGATTTAAGATGTGTGCTTCCTCCCTACCCCCTGTTCCCTGTTTGGGTTGTGAGTCTGGGGTGGGGCCACACATCTGAACACCCCGTCGATCTCAAATATATACGACTTGCATGCACCGAGTATTAGTGATTAAGTCGAGTATGAGCTCTACCACGAACCGTATAATACGACCCTTCATCCTTTCCCCCATAGAAAAAGAGTTGGAGTCAAGAAAGCCGTTGTGGGTTGAGCTACTAAAATGACCACAAATTCGAAATTTGTCATCATCCCGGTTGAGCCAACATAGTAGCTAACACCCTCGGTTAGGAAAAGTAACTCAAGTCATAGGAGTCAAACATTGACTACAACCATCCATTCACGCGTAATCCCACGAATTAAGCATCTCAGTAGAGATCCCGAAAACTTGGAGGTTGTAACATGTTAAACTTTGAGAAGAGTAAATGAGGAAATCAGAAGTTCCGAGTGACAAAACCCTATACTCTCTAGATTTGATCTAGATCGAGGAAACTTTGAAACACCGGAAGAGTAGTTAAAAATACTATTATTTGAATAGGAAAAAATGATGGGATGAATAAGATAAGGTGAAGGGTTGGGGTTGAGATGTGTTTATTTAAATAAATCAAAAAATCAATGACAATAGTATTTTTAAGTAAAAAGGGACCAAAGACGTAATAAAAACAAACAATTAGACCTTCCGAGTTAAAAAAATAAATTAGGGATTAAATATGTAAATTTCCATAAACCATAGGGAGTATTCCTGTAATTTACTCCAATTTTTATTGAGTTGATGGTATATAAAATGTCATGGATAAGACATGTATGAATAGGGGTTCACCACCATCTTAGTGGGACGATAGTAAAAAACCGAAAAAAAAAGAGTAAAAAACTCATATTAAAAAGAAACAGAAAAAAGTAAAAAACTGATATAAAAAAATGTAAAAAAAATAATGGTATTTAAAATAAACATAAGAAAGGTTGAAAAAATTTGGTAAATATTTTCCAAAGTATACTAAATTGATAAATATTTTTATTAATAACTTTATTTTCGTCAAAAACTTTCAATAAAGTGCCGACACAAAATATATTAAAATATTATTGTTTTCATCAAAAATATTATTGTTTTCATCGAATATAAAACGGACAAAATACATGCGTTCCGACAACGTGCCACGTGATCAAATTGGTAGAGGTAGGTTGCCCATTTCTTAGTTTGTCAACTGTTGTCTACAATTTGTACTTCCATTTTCCTCTTCTAGTCACTTCTAGAGGTAAGTTTTTCATTATATATATATATATATATATATATATATATATATATATATATATATATATATATATATATATATATATATATATATATATTATTTGCCGGTTCAAAAAAAAATTATAACATTAATTATGAAAATAATTAGAGCATGTTATAACATCCATTATGATTTTTTTTTGAGTTTTTTTATTAAAACAAATATATTTTTAATAAAACATAATATTTAAAAAATAAAAATAACATAGCATTTAAATTATGCGTAACATCCAAATTTAAAATAAAAACATTACAAGACAAAAAAAAAATATTTCTTGTTTTTCCTAAACAACGTTATTCATTATCGTTACCGTTGAAGATATAATTCGCTAAATTCTTTTGAAATTGCATGTGTTTATTCACAGTAGCGGAATGAATTAGTTGGTGTGCTACCCCTTAGTTACTTCCTAGAAATGACAATTTTTATATGCATAATGCAACCAAAATAAATATGATATATTCCTAGTTTAAGATCCAACACAAATATCTAATTACATTGAAAATAAATGTCCAATAGTGAGCGCATTATTAAGTAATTTAATTAGCCCATCAATTCAATGTAAACTAGGGCATATGGTTTTCAGGTTTTGTGATATATATATATATATGAAAGTTAGGAATAGTAAAGTTACTAAGTATTTGGTAAGATTGGTCCCTAAAGTTATGTATGTTTGTTCCTTTTTTTTGTCACTTTTAGTCCTCCAACTTATGTTGGTTTTAAAAAACTACTTACACCCTTCACCTTTATGCTTTTGTTTACAAACAACCCTTTCACTTTCATTTGAATTTTTCATAACCCTCGCCTTTTGTTACATATTATTAGTATTTAGTCTTTTGGCAGAAATGGTCCCTCATTATTATTATTATTATTGTTAGACAAAATTACACGATTGCTCCCTGTGGTTTAACAGATTTAACACATTGAGGACAACGATGGAAACCGAAATCACTCTTTTACTCCAATCATATTTTTTTTTATTAATTTATATTTCTCTTTTTGGTTTTAAATTAATGTTTTGTTTATTAGAAAATACTCATCCAATACCATAAAGCCACCCACCATTTGCCTGATGGGTTTTATGCATAAGAAACATTCCTATGTGCTCATACAAACCCTAATGCTTGGATCTAGGTTTCACTATTGAACATGCTTTGATTCCAAGACTTACAAACCCTAATCTAGCATATAAACAACATAACTAACATATAGAATCAGATCTAGATGTTTACCTCTTCAATTGTTGGCTTAGATCTTGTATATCTTCTTCTTTTGAGCCTAGAGTCACAAATGCAACTCCTCTAATGGTTCACAAACCCCATAAGCAAGAAGGCAATATGAGAGAGGGAGAGGGAGGCTAGAATTCGGCCTAGGGTACTCTTGGAATCAAGTGGTAGCCGAATTCATGCCCTAGGGGTCATATTTATAGTTACAGATTACTAGGGTTTCACTCTAAACCCTAATGGACAGCTTAACCACAAAGCAGCCCATGGAACCTTCTGGAATAAGGCCCTTGGACGAAAATATGATGGTTACCCATCATAATTTCGTTCCCCCTTAAGCCCATTAGGTTTCCTTAACCTAAAACTCAACTATTACACATTTGACAGTTTATACCCCTTTATTCAATTAATCTCTTTTGACCATTAAATTAATTCTTAATTAATTTATGACTAATACTAATTAAATAAATATGATTTCTCCTTTAATATATTATTCTTATAATATATTAATAAATCATAATACTCTCTCTTTCTCCTTAAATTACCTTGTCAAGTTGCTATGGAGAAGGCAACCCAAAAGGACCATGCACAACCGGGTCAAGTACATACCAAATATAGTTACGGGCTTAGACACTATTCCAACAGTCTCCCACTTGGATAAGTCTAGTAACTATATCTCACATATGACTTCAGAATCCGATTAGCAATCGTAGCTCTTATACTTCGCTGTCAACTCTGATCAACTTGTCCTTTAGATAAGGGATCGTATAATCCTCTGTTCTGGATATTATGCTGACAATGCTTATTGTCCAGCAGTAGTTCCTTGATTTCTGATTTGTTTGACATAGAATTTAGTTGAACACATCAACTTCATTCTGACCGGGCCCGGCACATAAGTAACATCAAGTTACTGATGCGTTTACACATTATCAATGTATAACCAACCAGCAAACAACAACCATATCTCTAAGTTTTAAGACTATATGATGTTATCACTTTGCGATCACTTAAGATAAGACACCACTAAGTGATACAACAAACTCGGGTTTAATCCAATGCTCAACTCATATTCACAAGCACTCATGAACTTTGCAGCAAACATTTGCTATGTCCAAAACCTTTCAGACAATCTACAAACAATTCATGACAGTCTTAATTCATATCTACTTCCAAAATATGACTGACTGTGGACCTTTTGAATAATCATATCATTCAGGAAGTCAAAACATGCAAAATGGAAACAATAGATAAATAACCAACATAAGATAGTAACTTTACTCATAAATAATACAATTTCATTTATTCATCAAATGTCAAGTACAAACTATCTATTACACATTTCCTATCTAATTCAAACTTATATCATCCTTCAGCCCAATGCTCTTAGCGTGCTGCAAGTGTTTGACCCTACTCAGTCCCTTCGTAAGGGGATCTGCTGGGTTCTCTTCTGATGATACCCTCTTCACAACGAGGAGTCCCTCTTCTACCCGATGTCTGATAAAATGGTATTTTCTGTCAATATGTCGAGATCTGCCATGATCTCTCGGTTCCTTGGTCAAGGCAACCGCACCTTCATTATCACAGAAAATTTCCATCAGATCTTTTATGGATGGCACAACTCCAAGGTCTCCAATGAAGTTCTTCAACCATATAGCCTCCTTTGATGCTTCTCTCGCCGCAATATACTCTGATTCGCACGTTGAATCAGCTACGGTCTCTTGCTTGGAACTTTTCCAAGTCACTGCTCCTCCATTTAGGGTAAAGACCCAGCCCGACTGCGATCGGAAGTTATCCCGATCCGTCTGAAAACTAGCGTCACTGTACCCTCGTACCCTTAAGTCATCACTCCCACCGAGGACTAGAAACCATTCCTTGGTCCTCCGAAGGTACTTAAGAATATTCTTAACTGCAATCCAATGAGCTCTACCAGGGTTCCCTTGATATCTGCTGACCATGCTCAAGGCGAAGGCCACATCAGGGCGAGTACAAGTCATAGCGTACATGATAGAGCCTACTGCGGAAGCGTAAGGTACTCGACTCATATCAGCTATCTCTGTCTCTGTACTCGGGCTCTGAGTCTTACTCAGCTTGGTATTGCTTTGGATTGGCAACTCCCCTTTCTTGGAATTTTCCATACTAAAACGCTTTAGTACCTTTTCCAAGTATGTATCCTGACTGAGTCCTATCAGTCTCTTTTCCCTGTTTCTAACTATTCTTATTCCCAGAATATAAGTAGCCTCTCCGAGGTCCTTCATAGCGAAACATTTCCCAAGCCAGGACTTGACCTCCTGCAAGGTTGGGATATTGTTTCCTATGAGTAGTATGTCGTCGACATACAATACGACGAAGCTTACTATACTCCCACTGGCTTTGACATACACACAAGATTCATCTTCGCTTCGCAGAAAGCCAAACTCTTTAACCTTCTCGTCAAAACAAAGATTCCACCTGCGAGATGCTTGTTTCAATCCATAAATGGATTTCTCAAGCTTGCATACTCTATTTGGATGCTTCGCATCGACAAAACCCTCTGGCTGATTCATATAGACATCCTCAGCCAACTTTCCATTAAGGAAAGCGGTTTTCACGTCCATCTGCCATATTTCATAATCATGAAACGCAGCTATGGCAAGCATCACCCTAATAGACTTTATCTTCGCAACTGGCGAGAAGGTCTCATCATAGTCAACTCCGGGAGTTTGAGTAAAGCCCTTCGCAACCAATCGCGCTTTATAAGTATGCACTTTCCCATCCATGTCCGTCTTCTTCTTGAAGATCCACTTGCACCCGACTGTCTTACGACCCGGTACATTATCAATCAAATTCCAAACTTGGTTGTCGTACATGGACTGAATCTCGCTGTCCATAGCCTCTTTCCATTTTGCAGACTCTGGGCCTGCCATGGCTTCCTTATAGCTGCTAGGTTCATCCAAATTTACTAGTGTACTATCACTTATAAATGTATCCCCTTCAGTAGTAATATGAAAACCATAAAACTGGGGTGGAACACTAGCCCTAGTGGAACGTCGAAGAGGTAGGGACTCGTCAATAGGTTCAACAGGAGTTTCCTCCTCAAGTTGAGTGCCAGTGTCCGAGGTTCCTTCATCGCTTTGATCTTGAATCTCTTCAAGTTCAATTTGCCTCCCACTGTCTTCTTGGCTTATTAATTCCCTTTCTCGGAAAACCCCTCTTCTAGCAACGAAGACAACATTGTCACTCGATCTATAGAAAAGGTAGCCAAAAGACTTCTGCGGATAGCCAATGAAATAACACTTCTCACTACGAGGTTCTAGTTTGTCGTGAGTCTCTCGTCTTACAAAAGCCTCGCAACCTCAAACCTTGATATGTGCCAACGAGGGAGCCTTCCCTGTCCACATCTCGTGAGGAGTCTTGGAAACCTTCTTGGTGGGAACTAAGTTAAGTATGTGGGCGGCAGTCTCTAAGGCATACCCCCAGAAAGCTATTGGTAACGAAGTCCGACTCATCATAGAACGAACCATGTCCAAAAAGGTCCGATTACGTCTCTCAGCCACACCATTCAATTGTGGCGTTCTCGGAGGCGTCAATTGCGAAACGATTCCGCATTCTTTTAGATAGTCGTGAAACTCAAGACTTAGGTACTCTCCTCCTCGGTCTGACCGAAGCATCTTGATTTTCCTGCCCAACTGATTCTCCACTTCATTCTTAAACTCTTTGAACTTTTCAAAGGTTTCCGACTTTTGCTTGATCAAGTAGATATATCCATATCTGCTATAATCGTTTGTAAAAGTCACGTAGAAGCGGCAAGCATCCCTTGTGGTGGATCTAAAGGGCCCACACACATCGGTGTGTATGAGATCCAATAAACCCTCACCCCTTTCACAAGTTCCAGTAAAGGGTGACTTGGTCATCTTCCCAAGTAAACAAGACTCACACGTGTCATCGTCCCTAAGGTCGAATGACTCCAACACTCCATCCTTTTGGAGTTGGGCTATGCGTTTCTTGTTGACATGGCCAAGGCAACAATGCCACAAGCATGCTTTGTCTAGACTAGTAGACGAATCAATATTCAAAACATTATTTCCAAAATTATCAACAATCATCACAGATTCATAAATCCCATTACAAGGTAATGCATTGAAATAAAAGACACCATTCAAATAAACATTAATAGAACCATTATTATTATCAAAAGAATATCTGAAACCTTGTCTAAACAACCCGTGAAAAGAAATAATGTTTCTTGCCATATCTGGCGAATAACAGCAATTCTCTAAATCTATTCCTAACCCATTACTCAACACTAAAGAATAAACACCGACTTTGGTCACAGGCGAAGATCTTCTGTTTCCCATAATCAGGTTCATCTTCCCATGCTCCATCTCCCTACTTCTTTTTAGGCCCTGCAAATCAGAACAAATGTGGTAACCACATCCTGTATCAAGAACCCATGAAGTAGAAAATGATGAGTTATTAGATTTAATAGAATACATACCTGCAAATGTGGGCTTGATCTTGCCATCTCTTATGTCCTGCAGATATTGAGGGCAGCTTCGCTTCCAGTGGACCTTTTGGTGGCAATAGAAGCACTCTGCTTCTTTAGGATCGGAAGAGGGTTTAACGGAGCCAGCTTTGGTCCCACTTGAGGACGAACCATCACGGGGTTTCCCCTTATGGTGGCTCTTACATGGAGCCTTCCTCTTTTTGCCCTTTCCTTGACCTATTGCCATCACAGGAGCGGCCACAGCAGGGGACGGTGCAACGGATTTGTCTTTGAGGTTGCTCTCAGCAGTCCTCAAAAGTCCTTGGAGCTTGCTCAAGGAGACCTCCTCTTTGTTCATATGGTAGGTCATCCTGAACTGATTGTAGCAGGAGGGCAAGGAGTGGAGGATTATGTCGATAACGAAATCCTCATCAAACTTAACATTAAGTTTGAGAAGACGATCAACATACCTCTGCATTTTCTGCAAATGAGAGGTTAGGGATTCTCCACTCCCCATCTTAGCGGTGATCATGTTAGTAATGATCTCATAGTGCTCTTGCCTCGCGCTCTGGTGATACCTGTCCAACAAATCCTGATGCATTTCATATGGATACATGTCCTCATAGGACTTTTGGAGTTCGAGGTTCATGGTGGCCAGCATGATGCAGTGAACTTTCGTGGCATCACGCTCGTGGGCCTCAAAGGCGGCCAGTTCCTCAGGAGTAGCAACATCTGGGATGATCTTCTCAAGTTTTTCATCGAGGACATATTCTTTGTCCTCGTAGCGTGTGATCATGCGAATGTACCTCATCCACTCGTTGAAGTTTGAACCATCAAATGTCACTTTCTGACACAAGTTCATCAACGAGAATGACCCAGAAGCATTGTTGTTGTTGTTGTTAGCAGACATCTGAAAAAGAAAGGAACAAAGTTTGATTAGAAATGAATCCCTAATTAAACACCCAAATGAGAAATTAGGGCTAGGATCCAACAACATTATTTACAACTTAGAAATGGATGCCGTACTTTAAAAGTAAATAATTTGAAGGTAAGTGAATGACGATTCACTAATTCTCACCATGAAAAACGAAAAAGCAATTTAGGTTTTAAATGTATTGAAAACTCTAGATCTTTGAGATTCATTGAACTTTTCAATGGCATGTTTAAATCTCGATATGCATTTCAAATTTGCGACTGGGATGCCGAGGATCGCAAACAAATTTGTGAATAACCATGCGAATTAACGTGGTGCACTCAATGTCATTATCACCTAATCAATGTGTCGGTAAACCACACACGCTCCATTGATCTATGACAAACATCGAGTCACCCTTCGCTACCTATGTCATCCCCAAATTGATGTGCCGGTTAACCACACGCGCTCCATCAACGTTTGACAAGGGTACGAAGTGTAATTCCATGGATTAGCATCATTTTCACATTTTACCCTAAAGTAACTAGGAATGGGAATTTGCAAAAAAAAATGTAGTTACTTTATATTCAACATTATACTTTTAATGAGGAGAGGGTTGCCCTATCCTACCCGTTCGGCTAACGACCCTCCACCAGTCAAGCAAGCGGTAGGTGTGAGTGTACACCCAATAAGCACCATTTTATAGGTAGCAACCTTATACCCACCTTATAGACCGACTTCGTGAATGAGGCCTACTAACGGTAAGACTAGCATTTAAGTTATACACATATATATATATATATATATATATATATATATATATATATTAAGCTTGTAATATATAATAGTATAGGGTTGAATTTTAAACTTGTAAAATTCTAAGGGTTTGAAATTTAAATTATTCAAAATTAAACTTTTAATTACAAAATTCAAATTTCAAAAACTTGAGGGCAAGTTTTGAACTTTTTAAAAACATAAGGGATCAAATAACAAATAATTCAAATTAACCAATTAATTTCATAATTATATATATATATTTGACCTAATCTTAATTTTAGTCATTAGATAATTACCAAATAATTTTTAAATAATCCATATTTATCACATAAATAACTAATATTTAAAAAGATTTGAAATTATCTATTCTTTTGGCAAGGATAAACACTTAATATAGATAAAATTCGGATTTTAACTTCATAAAACAATTAAGCATCAAGTCCAAGTCAAAACAGCAGCCAAAAACCCGAAAAACCCTAATTCTGACGAACTGACTCGCCGAGTCAGGCCTGGACTTGCCGAGTAGGGGCCAACTCGCCGAGTCCAGGTAGTGACTCGCCGAGTTGAGTCGGGCAGGGACCAAAAATCGTATTCTCATCAAATAAAGCAGTTAAGCATCACATACAACTGAAACCAATCAAAGCTCTGATACCACTGATGGGTTTTATGCATAAGAAACATTCCTATGTGCTCATACAAACCCTAATGCTTGGATCTAGGTTTCACTATTGAACATGCTTTGATTCCAAGACTTACAAACCCTAATCTAGCATATAAACAACATAACTAACATATAGAATTAGATCTAGATGTTTACCTCTTCAATTGTTGGCTTAGATCTTGTATATCTTCTTCTTTTGAGCCTAGAGTCACAAATGCAACTCCTCTAATGGTTCACAAACCCCACAAACAAGAAGGCAATATGAGAGAGGGAGAGGGAGGATAGAATTCGGCCTAGGGTACTCTTGGAATCAAGTGGTAGCCGAATTCATGCCCTAGGGGTCATATTTATAGTTACAGATTACTAGGGTTTCATTCTAAACCCTAATGGACAGCTTAACCACAAAGCAGCCCATGGAACCTTCTGGAATAAGGCCCTTGGACGAAAATATGATGGTTACCCATCATAATTTCGTTCCCCCTTAAGCCCATTAGGTTTCCTTAACCTAAAACTCAACTATCACACATTTGACAGTTTATACCCCTTTATTCAATTAATCTCTTTTGACCACTAAATTAATTCTTAATTAATTTATGACCAATACTAATTAAATAAATATGATTTCTCCTTTAATATATTATTC
Source organism: Lactuca sativa (assembly GCF_002870075.4). Taxonomy (NCBI): domain Eukaryota; kingdom Viridiplantae; phylum Streptophyta; class Magnoliopsida; order Asterales; family Asteraceae; genus Lactuca; species Lactuca sativa. Next base: position 369,761,637 of record NC_056627.2, on the reverse strand, counting down.
TTATAATATATTAATAAATCATAATACTCTCTCTTTCTCCTTAAATTACCTTGTCAAGTTGCTATGGAGAAGGCAACCCAAAAGGACCATGCACAACCGGGTCAAGTACATACCAAATATAGTTACGGGCTTAGACATTATTCCAACATTGCCATCACCACCACCACCACCACCGCCAAAGTTACATAAATGGTCCATATGGTTTACCCGTCGTCACAAATTCAGTCCGTACTACCTTAAAAGACCAAATTACCCTCACATTAACTGACAAAAAACAACGGTCTATATTTTCCGGATTGGTTTTCCGGCCGTTGCCATACATAGCAATAAAGTTCAATTTGTGAGACAATTTCTTTATTTTTCTCATTTATTGCAATAAATAATGATTTATATTTCTTTACTTATGTAATTAGATGACATTGTTTATCTTCCTTTACTAGATTATCTCAATGCAATTCAACATGCTACTTTACTTTACAAAACAATATCTTCCGACCCCGGCAACGCCGGTGAATCTTTTCTAGTTGATTAATTATAGTAATCAATATACTACGACATGAGGAAAAAAAAGAAATCAATATTTTCTTTGGTTCATATGATACACTGATCGTCACTTACCTGCTGCCTAGCCTACTGTTCCTGCTTCACTTGCTCGCTCAAAAAGTCATCAAGTCATGAAACAAGTAATATTTAATTTCGTATCTTTATTCTTTAATTTGTTATGATTTGGTTTAATTTATTTGTTGAACTTAAAACCTATTATCACTCTTTGATTGATGATGATAAATTTCCTAATTTGAAGGACATTGCGAACATTTCTCGTTTGATGGTGGAAACTGGAAAACATCGTCCTTTTCCTTTAGTTTATAGGTTATTAAAGTTGACGTTGGTTTTACCCATCGCAACTGCAACCGTTGAAAGATATTTTTCCACAATGAAGTTCTTGAAGAGCGACTTGTGTAATAAAATGAGTGATGATTTTTTGAATGATGTTTTGATTTGTAGTGTAGAAAAAGAAGCACTTATGGATGTTAAGATTGAACATGTGTAGAGCGCTTTCGGAAAATGAGTAATCGTTGAGTTCAGCTTTAAAATATAATTATGTAAGACTTTTGCGCTAGTTATTTATTTCTAATGAAATCTTAATTAAAATTTTTTATATTACTATCTTTTATCGGAATGTTTTTTGTGCTACCCCTTGCAAAAATTTATGGTTCCACCAATATTTATTTGCATTTTGAATGTTAACGACTCTTAGCAAATATTTTACTATTTCTGGTTGAAATTGAACGTGTCTAGACTCCGTTGGGATCGGTGGCGAATCTAACATTCAAATTCACGTGTGTCTCACTTAAATGAAATGATAAAATAAATAAGTTAAAAAAATTTGTTTATCGGGTCGGTTTAATAATAACATCATTGTAGCCTATTATTTATTAACTTTTAGGTGAATTTAGATGTTAGGTTAGAAGTAAATTAGGTTTGCTGGCTCAAAAATCAATTTAATTTAAAAAACACTTATAAATGTCTCATAATTGTTCATACAAATTGTCCTTTTCCTAAAAAAAATCTATAAATACATCATTGCTACTACCATATCACGATAATATGAACACATAAAACGATTATATAAACAAAATGAAACTAGGGGAATGGAAGTTCTAATTGTGCTTTTGTGACATCCCCAAAATCACAGCCAGAAAAGACCGGTTTCATTTATGTTTTAAAATAATTTCAGAGTAAATTCATTGATTTAAAAGAGTTGCAGAATTTGTTCCCAAACAAAATATGATAAAATAATATTTATCAAAGCATTTCGTAAAGAAATGTATTTTCATTAGATATTCAAAATTGGTGATGTCATGTTCCGATACAGACACAAAAGCATAAAGGGCATATTACAAGTCTTAAAACAGTTATATACAACTGCAGGCCTATAAACAAAACAACTTGATGATTCATTCATCTTATGCCCTCGCGCCACTACCTGGTAATGCAAATAAGACTGAGTGGGACATGCTTGGGAGCCTGGTGAGCGTATAGGGTTTTCAACCCACAACTACATGCCGATTACCCATTCCCGTTATCCTCACTTTATGTCCCTAAAACAACATCTATTAGCAGGGACCTAATCTATGATTTTCATTGGGATGGACACTTACTGCCAAGGGATTTCCTCAGCAATGAATGTCCTAAGGCAACCATGAGGGGAGTAGAGTACACTGGTGAACACATCGTTCACAACACCTACAGGTTATGAACCTGCTAGCATTCCACATGACAGTCTAGAAAGAGTCTGTGGTCGTCATCCATACTCCGCTAGATGACTAAATCAACAACAACATCGAGGCCTCTCATCATTTTATTTCATCACACAACAATAACCTACCCATGTTCTACCCAACATATTAGTAGATATATATATATATATATACACACACACACACACACACAACTTATAACCTGTACAAATCATTCATTCAACAATTATTTCAAATAAGCAAATAATATACAAACACATAATACATACTTTGTAGAGAATACTTCGTATCTATGTGTTAGAAGAAAATGAATATACACCCACTTGATAAGACGATGATCGGACAACACCTCGTCTTTTAAAACAATCGTTTCTGATAAAACCGAGATGTTTTACCAAAACCCGGGCTTTACGCGGACAAAGTTTCGGCTTGAAAATATAATTTTCTCGAGAACTTCAGAGCGTCGGGACTTGCTTCGGGTGTCGGGATGATATCGGGGCTTCGGGGGTATAAATTGCACGTAAAACGATGTAATATGGGAGAGAGAGAAGAGATTGAGCAACCAAATTCGGCTGGCTTTGTGATCTATTTATAGTGCTGAAGTCGGCCTTAAACGCAGGGCGTTCCCCGAATGTTGGGTGTTCCCTTCGAACGCGGTGCGTAGGAGCGGGGTTCCGATCCTATCCCTTATCCGTTGAGTCAGCATCGACGTGGTCAATCCGGAGCCAAGCACTGAACGCGGGGTGTTCCCTCTTTGGGATGCATGCCTCGAACTTCAGAATATCATAACTCTCGCATACGATCTCCGTTTTCGATGTTCTTTATATCCACGCGTAGGTGAGATTATGCTCTACAACTCTTATTTAGACTTCGTCGGCTAATTTTGATTTTATTTTTATTATATTATTTTTAGTTGGCCGGGACAGGAAAACTCCGTTAGAAAATCATAACTCCTTCGTATGATGTCTGTTTTCTTCTGTCTTTCCGTCGTTGCACTACTATCGACGAGATCTTCGATTCTCGTTTAGATTGTTTCGTCTAGAAATCACTCGATCTCATATTCGAACTTTGGGCTGCATACCACTAAGTCGAAACTTCGAAAAATCATAACTTCCTCATACAAAGTCAGATTTGGACATTCTTTTTATGCACACTCTCGGTTTAACAAACTCTACAAATTTTGTTTAGATCGCTAAGGCTAGATATCGCTCTATCTTAAATTCATATTTTACGTCATAAAGTGTCGTACCGGATCTGTCGTGAAACTTCGACAGGTCATAACTTCTTCGTTATAACTCGGATTTCGGCATTCTTTATAATTTCGGAAACCTTGCCACAACCGCTAAACTTCATGCATAGATATCGGGCTTATCTAATATTTTATTGCTTATTTTTATCTTTAATTCATTTAAATCACACAATTAAGCAATAAAAACATAATACTCAAATAATACATTCTTATTATTTCAAAATTAGTTACAAAGGTTAACCTAGACTATTACATCAATATTAATGCCTAGCCTAGAAACACGGGCGTTACAATTCTCTCCACCTTAGGATGATTCCGTCCCCGGAATCACACATCAACAAACAAATGCGGATAGCGACTCATCATATCACTCTCCGTCTCCCAGGTGAGATTTGGCCCATTCGCACGTTTTCATCGGACAAGCACTAATTCGAGCATCTTGTATCGCAACTTCTTAGTCTTTCGGTCAACGATTGCCTCTGGTTCTTCAATCAACCTTTTGTTCTCATCAATTCTTAATTCATAAATTAGTATTATATCGGGAACTTCTCCCATGAACTTACTCAAATAACAAATATGGAAAGTCTTATGAATTCCATTAAGTTCTTCGGGTAATTTGAGTTTTATAAGCTTGGTTCCCAATCCTTTGAAGAACTTTAAACGGTCTAATAAACCTTGGACTTAACTTTCCCCTTTTTCCAAATCTTATAAGTCCCTTCCACAGCGAGACTTTAAGAAAAACCGAATCTCCAAATTCAAAAGTCATCGGTCTTCACTTGTTGTCAGCATAGCTCTTTTGACAATCCTGAGCTGCTAACATTCTCTCCCTAATTATTTTCAACTCTTTAGCAGTTTGATGGACTATCTCAGGTCCCATAAACTGCTTTTCCCCAGCCTCAAGCCAACAAGACGGCGTACAACATTTTTGTCCGTACATAGCTTGATAACGTGCCATCTTTATGCTCGAGTGGAAACTATTATTGTAGGAAAATTCTACTAAAGGGAAATATTCATCCTAGTTACCTTGGAATTCCAGGGTACATGCTCTCAGCATATCTTTAAGCGTTTTTATTGTTCGTTCGCTCTGACCATCAGTCTGTGGATGGTAAGTTGTACTCAAACACAACTTGGTACCAATTCCTCTTGTAGACTTCTCCAAAACCTTGAGGTGAAACGACTGTCATATCTGATACAACCGTTAATGGCACACCGTGAAGCCTCACAATTTCCTTCACGTAAGAATTTGCAAGCTTATTCATAGACCATTTCTATTGGCTGCTATGAAGTGCGCACTCTTAGTGAAGCGATCAACGACCACCCAAATCATGTTGTGACCGTTCTTTGTTCTGGGCAGTTTAGTGACAAAATCCATAGCAATGTATTCCCATTTACCCATAGGTACAGGCAAAGGTTCTAAACTCCCGTATGGTTTCTGATGTTGTGTCTTGACCCTTGCACAGGTCACACACTCGGCCACATACTTTGCAATATCAAGCTTCATCGTCGGCCACCAGTAATATGGTTTTAGGTCCCTATACATTTCAGTGCTACCGGGATGAATTGAGTACATGGTTTTGTGAGCTTCTTCCATCAAAAGATCTCTTACTCCTCTTGACTTAGGCACCCAAATTCGATCTTGGAATACCTTCAGTCCGTGACTAATTATACCGAACACTAACGTTTTGCCCAAACGTTCTCCCTTTCGTTCATTCTTCTCAAAAGATTCTTCTTGCACTTTCTTTATGTTGGAATAGTGTCTAAGGCTGCAACTATATTAGGCAAGTATTTGACCCGGTTGTGCATGGTCCTTTTGGGTTGCCTTCACCATAGCAACTTGATAGGATGATTTATTATGAGAGAGTAAATATTATTAATATATTATGAGAATAATATAAAGAATAATATATTGTTATTTGATTAATATAAGTCATAGAATTAATTGGAATTAATTTGGTGACTTAAAGAGATTAATTAAATAAGAGGGTATAAACTGTTAATTGTTTGATAGTTAAGCTTTAGACTGTAAATCCATATAGATATATAAGGGACGGATTCTAGAAGCTAGGATAGCTTCAAAATCGTCCATGAATTATCTATGGAATGGATTTGGATAGCCTTAAGAGAAGATTATCCAATTAGGGTTTAGGTTGTAACCCTTAAAGAGTCTACAAGTATAAATAGACCCTATGGCTAAGGGAAATCGGCACCTCACCTAAAGTAAGTGAACCCTGGCCGATTTCCTCCCCTCTCCTCTCTCCTAAATCATCTTTCTTGCTATTGGTGTTTGTAAGCCATTAGAGGAGTGACAATTGTGACTCTAGAAGCTCCAAGACAACAAGATCAACAAGGAATTCAAAGGTATGGTTCTAGATCTGTTTCAATGTTGTTATTTAACCTAATTAGTCATTAGAAGTCTTGGATTCAAATCATGTTTACTTAGAAAGCCTAGATCCAAGCATTAGGGTTTTGCATGCGCACATAGGAAAGTTCTTATGGCTAAAACCCATCAGTGGTATCAGAGCCTAGCTTGGTTTTCATTAAATTGTTGCTTGATTAACTGAAACTAAACTGCAAAATTCGATTTTTGTGTTTCTGAGTCATGGACTCGGCGAGTTCCAAAGTGGACTCGGCGAGTTGGCCTGACTCGGCGAGTCCCTTTGTGCACTCGGCGAGTCCAGGCGTCAGGAATGGCCAGATTCGGGATTTTTTATAATTATCTTATGGAAACTTACCCTAATCATATTAGATCAACCCTAATCCGATTTTTTGATATATATGACTATTATCTTGATCTAATTAAAGATATTTATCAACTAATAAAATATTTAATTTCCTTATATGATAATTAATTAATTATTTTGATTATTTTGGTAATTATCTTAAAAAGAAATCTTGAATAAAATCAAATATAGATAATTAGGATATTAATTGTTAATTGGAATTATTTGTTATTTGATCCTCCATGTTTTAAATGTTTAAAACTTGCCCTCAAGTTTTGAAATTTATATTTTGTGATTAAAAGTTTTAATTTAGACAACTTAAATTTCAAACCCTAGATTTTAAAAGATTTAAAATACGACCTTATACTAATATGATATGACTAGAATAATATATATATGTATAACTAAATGCTAGTCTTACCGTTAGTAGGCCTCATTCACGAAGCCGATCTATAAGGTGGGTATAAGGTTGTGGCCTATAAAATGATGCTTAATGGGTGTACACTCACACCCACCGCTTGCTTGATTGGTGGAGGGTCGTTAACCGAACGGGTAGGATAGGGCAACCTCATCCTCTCATTAAAAGTATAATAAGTAATACAAAGTAACTACACATATTTTAAAAATTTCCCAATCTTAGTTACTTTAGGAAAAGTGAATTGATGCAATCCCATGAAATTACACTTTGCACCCTTGCTAAGAAGTTAGTGGAGCGTGTGTGGTTTACCGGCACACTAATTGGTTCTAAGCAAAGGTGGAAAAGGGTGATTCATTGTTTATCATAGTTCAATGGAGCGTGTGTGGTTTACCGGCACATCGAATAGGTGATCGTTACAATGAAGGCACCATGTGAATTTGCATGGTAATTCACACCCACTTTGTGATCCTCGGTATCCCAGTCACAAACAAGAGGGGCATATCGAGATTTAAACATGCCATTGAATAGTTTCAATGAATCTCATCCGAACCTAGGAATTCTCAAAAACACTTAGGACTAATAGTTTAAGTTTTGTGATGGAGAATTAGTGAATCGTCATTCACTTACCTTCAATTTATTTGCATGTTAGATTATGGCATCCCTTTTCTAGTATGTAAATGTTATTGTTGGATCCTAGCTCTAATTTTCTTATTGGGTGATAATTAGGGATTCTTATTCTAATCTATCTTTGTCCTTCCTATTTGTAGATGTCGAACGCCAACAACGCTGCTGCTAGTTCTTTCACGTTGATGAGCCTTTGCCAAAAGGTCACCTTCGATGGAATGAACTTTAGCGAATGGATAAGATACATTCGCACCATTGCTCGCTATGAGGATAAGGAGTATGTCCTCGATGAGAAGCTTGAGAAGATCAACCCCGAAATCGCTACTCCGGCTGAAATCACCGCTTTTGAAACTCATGAGCGGATGCAACGAAAGTACATTGCATCATGATTGCCACCATGAACTCCGAATTCCAAAAATCCTACGAGGACATGTATCCGTACGAAATGCATCAAGACTTATTGGAGAGATACCACCAAAATGCGAGACAAGAGCATTATGAGATTTTCACCAACATGATTTCCGCTAAGATGGGTCATGGAGAATCTCTTACCATGCACCTGCAAAAGATGCAAAGGTATGTCGACCGCCTTCACAAGTTAAATGTTGACTTTGGGGAAGACTTGGCGATCGATATGGTGCTTCACTCTTTGCCTCCGATGTACAACCAATTTAGGATGACCTACCACATGAACAAAGAAGAGGTCACCCTAAGCAAACTCCAAGGTCTCTTGAGGGTTGCTGAGAGCAACTTCAAAGACAAGTCTGTTGCACCTACTCCTAATCCGCCTGTTGCTCCTGTCTTGGCTATTGGTCAAGGAAAGGGAAAGAAGAGGAAAGCTTCATCGAAGAACTATCGCAAGGTTAAAGCCCGAGATGGTGCCTCTTCTAGTGGGACCAAAGTTGATCCCGCTAAGCGCTGCCCTAACCCGAAGGAGGCAGAGTGCCACCACTGCCACAAGATAGGACTTTGGAAGAGAAGTTGCCCAGAGTACCTGCAAGCAATCAAAGAAGGAAAGATCAAGCCATCTTTCGTAGGTATATACACAATTAAATCTAACGATTCTAATCATGCTATTTCTTGGGTTCTTGATACCGGTTGTGGTTACCACATTTGTTCTAATGTGCAGGGACTAAGAAGAAGTAGGGATGTGGAGCAAGGAAGAATCAATCTAATCATGGGGAACAGAAGATCGTCGCCTCTGTGACCAAGATTGGAGTGTATTCTTTAGTGCTTAGGAATAATTTGTGTTTAGATTTGAACAATTGTTGCTATTCGCCAGAAATGGCTAGAAACATCATTTCATTTCATGGTTTATATAGACAAGGTTTTAGATTTTCTTTTAATAATGAGAATGGTTCTATTTTGGTTTATCTAAATGGTGTCTTTTACTTTGAAGCTATACCATGTAATGGAATTTATGAAACTGTTATGATTGTTGATAACTTAGGAAATGATGTTTTGAATATAGATTCTTCCACTAGTATGGATAAAGCATCCTTGTGGCATTGTTGTCTTGGACATGTCAACAAGAAACGCATAGCCCAACTCCAAAAGGATGGAGTGTTGGAGTCATTCGACCTTAGGGAAGATGACACGTGCGAATCTTGTTTACTTGGAAAGATGACTAAGTCACCCTTCACGAGTACATGTGAAAGGGGTGAGGGTCTATTGGACCTAATACATACCGATGTATGTGGACCGTTTAGATTAACCGCGAAGGATGGAAACCGCTTCTATGTGACCTTTACCGATGATTATAGTAGATATGGGTATATCTATTTAATCAAGCAAAAGTCAGAAACCTTTGAAAAGTTCAAAGAGTTTAAGAATGAAGTGGAGAATCAATTGGGCAGGAAAATCAAGATGCTTCGATCCGATCGAGGAGGAGAGTACCTAAGTCTTGAATTCCACGATTATCTCAAGGAGTGTGGAATAGTTTCGCAATTGACGCCTCCTAGGACACCGCAGTTGAATGGTGTGGCAGAAAGGCGTAATCGAACCTTATTGGATATGGTTCGCTCTATGATGAGTCGTGCTTCACTACCTATCTCTTTCTGGGGGTATGCCTTAGAGACTGCCACCCATATCCTTAACCGAGTCCCTACCAAGAAGGTTGCCAAAACACCTCACGAGATGTGGATAGGGAAAGCTCCCTCGATGGCACATATCAAGGTTTGGGGTTGCGAGGCTTTCGTAAGACGAGATACTCTCGACAAGCTCGAACCTCGAAGTGAGCGATGTATTTTCATCGGCTACCCGCAGACATCCTTTAGATATATCTTCTATAGACCAAAGGACAATGTTGTCTTCGTTGCGAGGATAGGAGTTTTCCGAGAGCGAGAACTCATAAGCCAAGGAGACAGTGGGAGGCAAATCGAGCTTAAGAGATTCAAGAGTCGATAGATGAAGGAACCTCTACCGCTGGCACTCAACCCGAGGAGGAAACTCCGGTTGAACCGATTGACGAGTCCTTACCTCTTAGACGTTCCGATAGAGTTAGAGTTCATCCCCAGTTTTATGGTTTTCATATAACTACCGAAGGGGACACGTATATTAGTGATGGTACACTAATAAATCTTGATGAACCTAATAGCTATAAGGAAGCCATGGCAGGCCCGGAGTCTGCAAAATGGAAAGAGGCAATGGATAGCGAGATCCAATCCATGTATGACAACCAATTTTGGAATTTGGTTGATTATGTGCCCGGACGTAAGACCATTGGGTGCAAATGGATCTTCAAGAAGAAGACCGACGTGGATGGAAAAGTACACACATATAAAGCATGATTGGTTGCGAAGGGCTTTACTCAAACTCCCGGAGTTGACTATGATGAGACCTTCTCACCAGTTGCGAAGATAAAATCTATTAGAGTGATGCTAGCAATTGCCGCATTTCATGATTATGAGATTTGGCAAATGGATGTCAAGACTGCTTTCCTTAATGGAAAGTTGGCTGAGGATGTTTACATGGCTCAGCCAGAGGGGTTTGTGGATCCGAAGCATCCAAATAGAGTGTGTAAGCTTGAGATGTCCATTTATGGACTTAAGCAAGCGTCTCGCAGATGGAATCTTTGCTTCGATGAGAAAGTCAAAGAGTTTGGATTTGTACGAAGCGAAGACGAATCATGTGTATACGTCAAAGCCAGTGGGAGTATAGTAAGCTTCCTCGTTCTATATGTCGATGACATATTACTCATAGGAAACGACATCCCGACTCTGCAGGAGGTTAAGTCCTGGCTCGGGAAGTGCTTCGCTATGAAGGACCTCGGAGAGGCTTCTTACATTTTGGGAATAAGGATAGTAAGAAAAAGAAGTAAGAGACTAATTGGACTTAGTCAGAATACTTACTTGGACAAAGTACTAAAACGATTTAGTATGGAAAACTCGAAGAAGGGAGAATTACCAATACAAAGTAATGCCAAGTTGAGTAAGACTCAAAGTCCGAGTACCGAAGCTGAGATAGCAGAAATGAGCCGAGTACCATACGCTTCCGCAGTTGGCTCAATTATGTATGCTATGAATTGTACTCGCCCTGATGTAGCCTTCGCTTTGAGCATGGTTAGCAGATATCAAGGGAATCCTGGCAGAGCACATTGGATTGCGGTGAAGAATATCCTTAAGTACCTTCGGAGGACGAAGGAATGGTTCTTAGTCCTCGGAGGGAGTGATGACCTGAAGGTGCGAGGGTATAGTGACGCCAGTTTTTAGACCGACAGGGACAACTACCATTCGCAGTCGGGCTGGGTCTTTACCCTAAATGGAGGAGCAATGACATGGAAGAGTTCCAAACAAGAAACCGTAGCTGATTCAATGTGCGAATCAGAGTACATTGCAGCGAGCGAAGCGTCGAAGGAGGAAATCTGGCTGAAGAACTTCATCGGTGATCTTGGAGTTGTACCTGCCATAAAGGAGCCCATGGAGATTTTCTGTGATAACGAAGGAGCGGTTGCCTTAACCAAGGAACCGAGGGATCATGGTAGATCAAGACATATCGACAGAAAATATCACTTCATTAGACATCGTGTAGAAAAAGGACAACTCGTAGTGAAGAGGATATCATCAGAAGATAACCCAGCAGATCCGCTTACGAAGGGACTAAGTAGGGTTAAGCACTTGCAGCATGCTAGGAGTATTGGGCTGAAGGATGATATTAGCATAGATTAGATAGTATTAGAAACGTGTAATACATAAATGTAATTATCATTTGATGATTAAATAAATGAGTTTTATTTATGAGTAATGTTACTGTCTTATGTTAATTGTTTAGCTATTGTTTCACTTTGCATGTTTTGACTTCCAGAATAATTGAGTTTATTAGGAATAATCGAATTGTTCAAATTGTCCACAATCGTTCATATGTTGGAAGTAGATATGAATGAAGATTGTCATGAATTGGTGTGTAGATTGTCTAAATGGTTTTAGACATAGCAAAGGGTTGCTGCAACGTTCATGAGTGCTTATGAACTAGTTTTGAGCATTGGAACAAACCCGCGCTTGCTGGAATCACCTTATGGAATATGATAGAAAAGGGTGATCGCAAGACGATAATATCATATAGTCTTAAAACCTAGATATATGGTTTGTTATTTGTTAATTGATTGTACATTGATAATGCGAAAACGCATCAGTAACTCGGTGTTATAAAACACATTGTTGTGTATAGTTGGTTAATGAATAAGTAAATGCATATAAGTCGAAGTTTATCTGTAACTTTTATCTAAGAAGGTAAAAGCAATATCTCGGCCGCTCGATGATTTGATTTGACTTATGTGCCGGGCTCGGTCAGAACTGAATTGATGTGTTCGATTAAGTTCTATGTCGAATAAATCAGAGATCGAGAAACCTAAATGTTTGACTAACCGTTCCATAGGATTGTCAGCATGATATCTAACAGAGGACTGTACGATCCCTTATCTAAAGGACAAGATTGATTAGATCAGAGTTTGACAGCGTCTTTGAGAGCTACGATTGCAAACCGAATTGTACTTGTGCATATAGTTACTAGACTTATCCAAGTGGGAGACTGTTGGAATAGTGTCTAAGGCTGCAACTATATTAGGCAAGTATTTGACCCAGTTGTGCATGGTCCTTTTGGGTTGCCTTCACCATAGCAACTTGATAGGATGATTTATTATGAGAGATTAAATATTATTAATATATTATGAGAATAATATAAAGAATAATATATTGTTATTTGATTAATATAAGTCATAGAATTAACTGGAATTAATTTGGTGACTTAAAGAGATTAATTAAATAAGAGGGTATAAACTGTCAATTGTTTGATAGTTAAGCTTTAGACTGTAAATCCATATAGATATATAAGGGACGGATTCTAGAAGCTAGGATAGCTTCAAAATCGTCCATGACTTATCTATGGAATGGATTTGGATAGCCTTAAGAGAAGATTATCCAATTAGGGTTTAGGTTGTAACCCTTAAGGAGTCTACAAGTATAAATAGACCCCATGACTAAGGGAAATCGGCACCCACTACAAGAAAAAAGGCCTTTTACGACGCTCATTGCACGTCGTAAATGGCTCAAACGACGCGCAAATGCGTGTCAAGGAAGGCCATGTCATAAAGATAGACGACGCGCATTTGCGCGTCGTCTAGAGACGACGCGCATTTACGACGTGCATTTACGACACGCATTTACGACGCGCGGTTACGACACGCAATGCGTATCAAGGAAGGCCCTGTCATAAAGGAAGACGACACGCATTCGCATGTCGTAACCTTACGACGCGCGTGTTAATGACACGCAATGCGTATCAAGAAAGCCCCTGTCAAGAAAGGCCATGTCATAAATGAAGATGACACACATTTTTGCGTATCGTAATTTTAAATTAAAAAAAAATATTTATGGATTTACTTATTTTCATATTAAATTTGCATTTTATGTCACATAATGGAAAATAAAATACCATATACAAATAATACAATGCATTGCACAAAAGTTAATGTTATACAAATAATCATTCGAATAGTAGACAAATGTAATACTACAAATAATCATTCCAATAGTAGACAAATGTAAGATTTCAACATTTTTTATATAATTAACTAAAATATTAGCCAAATTTCCTAAAATACCAACATACTTTTCTATGAAGAGCATTAACACTATTCTTTTCCATCAAAAACTTCAAAACCTGCATAATTAATTTAATGTTTAATCAGCTACAGGTCAATAAGGTAGGTTTAAGCAAAAGAGGTTCATAGTAGTAAGATTTTACTTACCAGTGTTGTTAATGACATTGAAAGAAGCAGCCCAACAAACACCCCCTCAGAAGGATTATTACTAAATGAAACCACAAACAAAGTTAAAAAGTCAAGTATTTTGTGACAACCCCGGAACCAGGGGCAAGGCTGTTTTTACCCATGGTATGACCTAATACATGATAATAAAGACTTGTTTAACAAAAAGAAAAATGATTTCTCACGTGACATCACTATTAAGAATTGATGAAAGAGGGTACTCCACACTGTATTGCCAACAAGCTTGACACCAACACCTAAAAGCTGGAAAAAACAATAACAGAATTAAAAATAAATGTAAGATTTGAGATAACAGATGCATAGTTCACATGTCTACTTTTACCAATTTATTTTATGCAACATATATGCAGCTGACATGAATGAATTATACAACAAGTTAGGAGTAAAATAATGGATGGTTGCATATTTAGTATGATAAATAAAGAGATTTGTGGCATAAGGGTGCATAAATAATAAAAAGCAAAAAGGAAGAGGAAAGCTGACTTACATAATCAGCAAATTTCTGAATTGGTGCTTTTAACATAATACATAAGAGTGGTCCCGAAGGGATAGCTGGCAGCAAAAAATCTCAGGCAAAAAAAATTCCAGGAGAAAACAGTTAGTACCTCAAAAACAAAGGTTTTATAGGGTTAGGCATGCACCAGAAAGACAGGGACTAAGATTATAAGTGATGTGAATGAGACATAGTAATTAAAGGAATTTTTGTTACCATTGTTCCATGCATAGTGGTTGGGGTAGAGTGTTTTTCCATCACTGTTAACACGGAAGGGTCCAAGTTCTTCCATGGCTCCATATCCAAACAACAAGCATCCTAGCCCAGTAGAATACCTTCATTAATAGTGGTTCGATCTTACTCTAAATTTTGGTGCATTTGGATGATGATCTTTAGAATCTCCATTATGATTCATGAATATTCTAATTAATTTGGTATTGTAGAATGTAGATTGGTATCTGCATTATTAAAGGAGAAGTAATGAAGCTATGAGTTGAGAAAAGAGTAATCACAACAAGGTCTCTAAAACAGACCTGCTGTTCAAAACGGATTTACTCCAAAATGTAAAACAGAAACATAGCTTTAACTAAATTTTATAGAAAACTATGATTGTTCAGGATTCCAGAACTATAAAGAACTCCTTCTAACTCCAAAGGATGAATTAAATATGAATTTTACAAAAAGGTGTATCACTTCTATCTCCAACAAGACAGTCAAGTGAGGTTGGCCAATTCTACCCAACTTGTGAGTAGAATTCGTCCAAACCAAAATTCAGAGAAGTAAAGGACATACAAATGAAATTCTCAGAGTTGGAATTGAATGAAAAGCATTTCCCAAGCTCCGGATATAAAATTCACATTGTGGACAATCACAACACTAGTAAAAGCTGGTGACTGCCCACTGATCTGGAGTCTGGATCAATTCTAACCAATTTATAATTGGAAATAACACCCCATCTGCTCCAGATCTTAAATTCATAATATCAGGAACATATAGAAACTTGGAATCACTCTGGATCCTTTTCCAAGCCTTATAAATGATGAAAACAAAATGACATATCAGAACAGACCTGGATCAGACCTAACAGCAAACATTCCATTCTTGCACATAGATAACGTCCTTACCAGTGAAGTTGGGCTGCTTAAGAAAGTTAGCCAACTCAATTTGTGAACTTTGGGAACTGGTTTGGGGTCCGTTTGAGTTCTATAGCTCAAGGTATGATTTTTACAATATGACTATAGATCTGATGGAAAACAGAATCATAGCCACCCGTTTTGGATTTTTCTTATAGATTGCTTTTTAATGTTAATCAAAATACAACTGTTTCAAGGAACTCAAAACCTCATCAAAAACAAAGATCAAACACATATTGGTCAATGGGTTCACTTTCAGATAGAAGTATGGCTGATTTAATAAAAATCCCAGAGCACAACAACAACAATCAAATTCAAAACAACGAGGATCATAGACTTTGTGCTGAAGCATCAAGAAATGCAATTGAAGTTTTGAAAAGTAATGTTTCAAGGTTGGGAACGCAAGTGGAAATGTCAGATTTGGAGTTGGAGTCTCTTCGTAAGCAAATACTTAAAGAGAATAAATGAGGACAAGATATGTTGAAGAAAGTAACTGAACTTCAGGAGGAGAAAGAAGCACTTGAAGAGGAAAGGAAAAAAGATATTGCTACAATGAAGGAGTTTTATGGTGAACTAGACATATGTATGAGTAGAAAGAAACAGACATCAGTTACTTCATTGTTGTATGTAATGAAAAAGAAAACAAAGGGCATAAATGTAAATTAACTTAGGAGCAGTAAGAAGCTTTAAGTTTAAGATAAGGTTAAGCTTTAAGGTTAAGCTTGCATAAAGAGACACTAACGTGCTTCTTTTTTACTTAATAGAGTTAATGGGTAAAACACTTAATCTACACAACTTTATGGGGCTGTTTCTTTTTCATGTTTGTACCGTTAACATTAGGTTACTCCTCTTCAATTCAGTTGGTTTCTTATAGGCAAAAAGAATGGTATTAATTTGTTTGTTTAGTTTTAATAGCAGAAAGTGAAAGATGGAAGAGTTTGGGAGGTTGAAAAGGGATTATTTGATAAAGATTCCCCTGAACAAAATTCATGGCAGGCATTTCCTGAGGAGAATCCCACAAAAAACTCCAAATCTATTAGAATAAGATTATAAGAAACAATGGGCAACAGAACAAGCAAGCAGCTGAAGGCCGCACCACCAGATGGGGTTTTGGAGAAGAAAGCTTCACAACGGTTCCTGCCTCTGCTAGTTCTCACTCTCAGGTAAACACAACACCTAATATCCCTATCATCACCACTAATTCCGGGCGTTCTAGTTATGGGGAGGAGTTCAAAAACAAAGAAAGTAATTCAGCTTCACGACCTGCTGGATGGGCTGGTTTCTAGTATTATTATTATATAAAATCATGTGTTAAAAAGATACTTGTCTCATGATCATGTGTTAAAAAATTCAGTTTTTTTTAGAAGAATGTTTGCCATAATGGAACCAAAACCTCTGGGAAAAAGCAGTCTTTTTAAGCTTTATGAACAATAACAGAGCTGATTTGGAAAAGGGGGACAATGAAAAAAAAGACAAACTTACCCATGAACTGACTTTTTGTTAGGCTTTGAAAGTTCTGAACAAATTGACCCAAGCACTTTAATGTCTGATAGAGGAATAGAAAGTGAAAAGTGAGTGTACAATCACATAAATGGAAAGTTTGACTTATAAGTTAAAATTTATAAAATAGAGTTGACCTGTGGTGAGGAAACATTAGCATTAATTTTTTATCATTTTTTATCTTAGTAAGCTTATTTACACTTTAATGAATAGATTGAAAATGAATTTGTTACTTTCTTTCATAATGATCAAAAACTACCTCAATAGATATGGAATTAAATTACCTTGCAATAGAGGAAGCTGACATATGCCTTCTTTCATATTTATTAGCTAGGCAGGTAAAAAACTGCAAAAGAGTAAATTTCTAGTGAGGGCCATAAATTCACAGTCATGTGTATGTCAGGTGATGTTATAAGGTCTGACTTAGGTGAGATGGCTCTTTCAAGCATTTCGTCAAACAGTTGGAGTGCATAGCTCCTCCCCTTTCTTTTTTGATCTATTTATTGGAATTATCACCACTTTGAGAGCATACAACTCCATTCTTCTTTTCAAAACATATAATTCAGCAAATAAGTTAACATATAAGGGTAGGAATACAAACTTAAGACTAAAACTGAAAACAAAATGACAAACCCCATCTCTCTTTGTAATCTTGAATTGGCTCAATAGCTAGCAAAAAAAAAGAATTAAAATTGATCAAAAACTACCTCAATAGCTTATTTACATCACATATAAGAGACTATATAACGTTAGTTTAAATAGTTGGTTCTTGATTTTAAGAAGTTATTTTTGTAACCTAGTTGTATATATTAATAATTGGATACCTGTTACATGTGGTTGATAGATAGCTTCCCAAACAGCAGCTAGTTCTAAGCCAATAGCTATAAGCTGAAACGTGAAATAAAGTTGTTTACAGAGATGAGAAGTAGATACAGGAAAAAATCAGAGGCATAAAGTAGAAATTGACAATACTAGATGAAATCGCACATTTAGGGAAAAATCATAATCCTTTTTCTTGATTGAGAAGATGAAGTCGAGATATGAATGAGAAATTGCGTGCCCCCTTATTTGTTGAATGACTGAAGAAATAGGGCAGGGTAGAAGCGTCCTTTTCATACCTTAGTGCAATCAAACCTTGGGCTTGTAAACCTGAGGAGTCTTAGTAAATGTATTAGGGTGGGGAAGAGGTGGAACGGTGAGCCTGAGGAGTTGATATCTAATCTTATGTACCAATGGTGATATATGTCATTCTTCTATGACGAGTATGAGAGATATTATTTGATAGGTGTGTAGTCGTCGATGTTCTAGCCTGAGGAGTCACAACACCATTACTATTTCAAATGTGTTATGTTTGATTAGGGTTTGCACATAGAAGGAAGTGAAAGTCGATCGGAGAGGAAGGGGTTTGCAGGGAGAAAGAAGGGAGAGAATGAAGTCGATTTTGGAGGGTAGAGAGCAGAGAGGAAGAGGAAGCGGGTGTTCAAAATTTTGGGGGATTTAGTTTCCCCCCTTACCTATCAAGGAGGCGCGTTTATCAAAATTATAAAGCGAAATTTGTAGAGGACGCTCTTTTTATTATAGGTGCCCTCCGTGTTTTTAATATTTTTACATGAGACACTAATTTAAGGGCACTCAGTAATGCGCGACCTAAATCCTTAAAATTTTTGAAGAGATGACACTTTTTTAATGTCGCTCTCTAATGTGTAACATAAATCAAAGAGCGTCGTGTTTTGCGCGTCGTAAAAGGCCTTTTTTCTTGTAGTGACCTCACCTAAAGCAAGAGAACCCTGGCCGATTTCCTCCCCTCTCCTCTCTCCTAAATCATCTTTCTTGTTATTGGTGTTTGTAAGCCATTAGAGGAGTGACAATTGTGACTCTAGAAGCTCCAAGACAACAAGATCAACAAGGAATTCAAAGGTATGGTTCTATATCTGTTTCAATGTTGTTATTTAACCTAATTAGTCATTAGAAGTCTTGGATTCAAAGCATGTTTATTTAGAAAGCCTAGATCCAAGCATTAGGGTTTTGCATGCGCACATAGGAAAGTTCTTATGGCTAAAACCCATCACTTTATACTCTACACAATTGTTGAGACAACTTCTATTCTCAATGCTCTTGGCCTTTTCCTTTCAAGATTGACTTTCCGACTGAGAGCGCCAGCGACGACATTTGCTTTACCGGGGTGGTAAAGTATCTCACAGTCGTAGTCCTTAAGTAACTCTAGCCAACGTCATTGCCTCATATTCAATTCTTTCTGATTAAAGAGATATTGGAGACTCTTATGATCATTGAAAAGTTTACACTTCGTGCCATAGAAGTAATGCCTCCATATTTTCAGAGCGAAAACTACCGCTGCCAACTCCAAATCATGAGTCGGGTAATTCTTTTCATGCTCCTTCAACTATCGAGACACATATGCTATCACCTTTTCTCTTTGGGTCAAAACACAACCCAATCCAACCCCAGACGCATCGCTATAAACAGCGAAGTCTTCAACTCCATCGGGTAGAGAAAGTATCGGTGCCTCACATAGTTTCTTCTTTAGCTGCTCAAATGCTTCTTTATGCTTATCACTCCAAGCATAAGTAGCTCCTTTGTGGGTCAAAGCTGTTAATGGAGTAGCAATCGAAGAAAAGCCTTGGATAAACCTTCGGTAATATCCGGCTAATCCTAAAAAGCTTCGGATCTCCGTGGGACTTTTCGGTTGCTCCCACTTGATCACAGCTTCAATCTTTGTTGGATCAACCATTATTCCTTTTTGGTTGACCACGTGACCCAAGAATTGGACTTCTTGAATCCAAAAATCACATTTGGAGAACTTTGGATACATCTTCTCCTTCTTCAAGGCTTCTAACACTTCTCGCAAGTGTTGGCCATACTCCTCTTGGATTTTCGAGTAAATCAGAATGTCATCTATGAACACTATCACAGATTTATCAAGGAGCAGATTACAAACCCTGTTCATTAAATCCATGAATGTTGCGGGAGAATTGGTCAGTCCAAACGACATAAGCAAGAACTCGTA
This sequence comes from Lactuca sativa, assembly GCF_002870075.4. Classification (NCBI taxonomy): domain Eukaryota; kingdom Viridiplantae; phylum Streptophyta; class Magnoliopsida; order Asterales; family Asteraceae; genus Lactuca; species Lactuca sativa. The sequence continues at coordinate 369,741,931 of NC_056627.2, read as the reverse complement.
GTGTCCATATCGTGTTCTGAATGCAGTATTCTCGATATCCTACTCTCTCATCTTTAACTGATGATATCCTGACCTAAGATCGATCTTCGAGAAATAGTTTGGACCTTGTAGCTGATTGAAAATGTCATTAATCCTTGGCGATGGATATCTATTCTTTATCGTTTCCTTATTCAGCTCTCTGTAATCAGTGCACATTCTCATACTCTCGTCTTTCTTTTTCACGAATAACACCGTAGCTCCCCAGGTTGATGAACTAGGTCTAATGAAACCTTTGTCCAATAACTCCTAAATTTGCATCATAAGCTCCTTCATCTCCGTTGGTGCTAATTGGTAAGGTGCTTTTGCTATTGGTGTCGTACCTAGTAACAAGTCGATAAGAAATTCTACTTGTCGATCAGGCGGTAATCCAGGAAGATCTTCGGAAAATACTTCTGGATAATCACACACCATAGGAATGCTCTACATCTCCTTTTTCTCCTTATTAGCATCAATCATGAATGCTAGATATGATGTACCTCCCTTGGCCAAACACTTTCTGGCTTTCATTAGGGAAATAATCCCAGAACTTACTCCGCGTTTGTCCCTATACACCATAAATGACTCCTTCCCAGGGGGATTTACTTTTACTATCTTCTTCTTGCACAGTATTTTGACATCATTGGCGCTAATCCAATCCATTCCCAACACGATGTCAAAACCATTTAACTCAATAGGCAATAATTCCTCGTGGAACTTATTCCCATTCAAATCAATTAAGATGTTTTTGATACAATGGCTAACAGGTATAAACTTGCCATTAGCAACTTCGACTAATAAAGCATTATCTAGTCTATCAACAGGCAAAGCTAGTTTTCTACCAAATTTATGCGAAATAAAGGAGTAGTTGGCTCCTGATTCAAACAAAATTTGGGCAGGCAATTCGTTTACGAGAAAGGTACCTGAAGCGACATCAGTTTCCTCTTTGGCAGCTTCCAGTGTCATCTGGAAGGTTCTTGCCTTCAACTTTGGTGGAATGTTGGGTCTTGCTGCCTCCTTCTTTTTCGGACAATCCCTCGAGATGTTCCCCTCCTCACCACACCCATAGCAGACTTTCTTGGTAAGGGTGCATTCGTTGGCATAGTGTCCTGGCTTTCCACATTTGAAGCATGTGGCTTCCCCGCCATATTTCCCAAGATGCTTCTTCTTGCATTTGTCGCACCATTTCGCCTCGCCTCCTCCTCCTCCTTTCAAACCAGATTTCGAGAATTTACTCTTTTTGTTGGACCCTGAGGGTCTGTCGAACTTCCTCTTCTCACCAACCTCTGACCTCTCCAGAGCTTTCTCCCTGATCTGGGTCTCAACATTTCTAGCAGCCCAGATGGCGGTTTTTAATGTGGTTGCTTGCTTAACCATTGGACCATAGTCCACTGGTAGTCCTAGGGCAAACTTGTTGACCTTAGAGAGTTCACTTGGAACTAAATATGGGATAAGCTTCATCTTTTCTGTGAAACTAGCAGCGTATTTAGTAACGCTCAATTTTCCCTTCTTCAAATTATGTAACTCATTATTGATTTCCAGAAGGTCCTGCTCAGAGCAGTATTGCAAGTTGAGTTGCACCACAAAGTCTTCCCAATACATCTTGCTCGCTTCTACCTTGGGCATCGAGTCAGCTAACTTCCACCCATTCAACACTCCAGATTTCAATAGAAGGACCGCAAGAGCGGTCTTCTGTCTGTTGCTGCATTCAAAACTTTCAAACATTGTCTCCATTTCTTAGATCCACTTTATAACTTCTACCGGCGTCGGGCTTCCGGATAGACATGGTGGTTTGGATGACATGAAATCTTTATACTTGCTTCCTCGTCCATCATTTCTACCATCTTGGTTGTTTTGTCTAACAATCAGTGGGTTGGCTTGACCAATAATCCCACTAAAGTTTCCTCCTTCCGAGTGCCCTTCACTTAATTCGGGCTGCACAATCGACATCGAAGGTTCTTTACGATTCTGCTGAAGCAGACATCTAGTTTCTTCCATCTGATGATCCAACATCGTCTGAATCATCAACTGTACACCAGCCATTGTCATTGGCTCGGGTGCAACAACTACAATAGGTATTTGCTTAATCACTGGTGGTTGAAGCCGTTGATTCCTGTTTTCGTCTGCGTTTCGAACGACACTTCTTGTTCTTGCCATCGCTAATATATACACCGATATGGTGAAATTAGATCCTCATTCACGATAGATAATTAAATTATCCAAATCACTCTGAAACGTTTACATGCTAGTTCTAATACCATAGTCCTACGCTTAGAATCCTAAACACATGAGGTTTCTAGATCTGGTTGGCAACAAACCATAGATCCGAACAAATAACATCATATATGGCAACATATAACATTTAGCACATATAAGCATTTTAGGCAACTTTCCTAAAATAAACTAGTGCTCGTGTCTAAAATACAACAGACACTTATCTCACAATCTTCACTTAGCATTCTAAGTTTAAGTCTAGAAATCCTACAAATTCCTAGTTCGCTTAAACTAATGCTCTGATACCAACTGTGACATCCCCAAAATCACAACCAGAAAAGACCAGTTTCAGTTATGCTTGTAAAATAATTTCAGAGTAAATCTATTGATTTAAAAGAGTTGCGGAATTTTTTCCCAAACAAAATATGATAAAATAATATTTATCAAAGGATTTCGTAAAGAAATGTATTTTCATTAGATATTCAAAACTCAAGATGTCATGTTCCGATACAGACAGAAAAGCATAAACGGTATATTATATGCCTTACAACAGTTATATACAACTACAGGCCTATAAACAAAACCACTTGATGATTCATCCATCTTATGTCCTCGCGCCACTACCAATAATGCAAATAAGACTGAGTGGGTCAGACTTGGGAGCCTGGTGAGCATATAGGGTTTTCAACCCACAATAATAATTATATTTAATTTTACCAACCAACAATAACCCGATTACCCATTCATGTTATCCTCACTTTACGTTTCTAAAACAACATCTATTACCAGGGACCTAATCTAGGATTTTCATTGGGATGGACACTACTGCCAAGGGGTTTCCTCTGCAATGAATGTCCTAAGGCAACCATGAGGGGGGTAGATTGCACTGGTGAACACATCGTGCACAACACCTGTACAAATCATTCATTCAACAATTATTTCAAATAAGCAAATAATATACAAACACATAACATGTACTTTGTAGAGAATACTTCGTATCTATGTGTTAGAAGAAAAGGAATATACACTCACTGGATAAGACGATGATCGAACAACACCTCGTCTCTTAAAACAACCGTTTCCGAGAAAATCGGGATGTTTTACCAAAAACCGGGCTTCACGTGGACATAGTTTCGGCTTGAAAATATAATTTTCTCGGGAAATTCGGAGCGTCGGGACTTGCTTCGGGTGTCGGGATGATATTGGGGCTTCGGGGGCATAAATTGCACGTAAAATGATGTAATACGGGAGAGGGGGAAGAGATTGAGCAACCAAATTAGGTTGGCTTTGTGATCTATTTATAGTGCTGAAGTCTGCCTCGTACGCAAGGCGTTCCCCAAAGGAATGCAGGGCGTTCCCCAAACGCTGGGCGTTCCCTGCGAACGCGGTGCGTAGGAGCGGGGTTCCAATCCTATCCCTTATCCGTTGAGTCAGCATCGACATGGTCAATCCGGAGCCAAGCACTGAACGCGGGGTGTTCCCTCTTTGGGATGCATGCCTCGAACTTCAGAATATCATAACTCTCGCATATGATCTCCGTTTTCGATGTTCTTTATATCCACGCGTAGGTGATATTATGCTCTACAACTCTCATTTAGACTTCATCGGCTAATTTTGATTTTATTTTGATTATGTTATTTTTAGTAGGCCGGGACAGGAAAACTCCATTAGAAAATCATAACTCCTTCGTCTGACGTCTGCTTTCATCTGTCTTTTCGTCGTTGCACTACTATCGACAAGATCTTCGATTCTCGTTTAGATTGTTTCGTCTAGAAATCACTCGATCTCATATTCGAACTTTGGGCTGCATACCGCTAAGTCGAAACTTCGAAAAATCATAACTTCCTCATACGAAGTCAGATTTAGATGTTCTTTTTATGCACACTCTCGGTTTAACGAACTCTACGACTTTTGTTTAGATCGCTAAGGCTAGATATTGCTCTATCTTAAATTCATATTTTACGTTATAAAGTGTCGTACCGGATCTGTCGCGAAACTTTGACAAGTCATAACTTCTTGGTTATAACTCGGATTTCGGCATTCTTTATATTTTCAGAAACCTTGCCACGACCACTAAACTTCATGCATAGATATCGGGCTTATCTATATTTTATCGCTTATTTTTATCTTTAATTAATTTAAATCACACAATTAAGCAATAAACACATTATACTCAAATAATACATTATTATTATTTCAAAATGAGTTACTAAGGTTAACCTAGACTATTAAATCAATATTAATGCCTATCCTAAAAACACAGATGTTATAGTATTATATTAAATACAATAGACAATATATGTCTGACATACATCACAAAAGTAATTTTACATATATGTGTGTTTTAGTTTTAAGATGTAAGCAATTATTTTATAGTTTCTCGTTTGTAGACTTTTACTTTTAATACCAAGAGTATCCGATAAATTGCTTATATATCACAACACCAAGAGAAATTTAACAAGTCCTAAAAAGAGAAAAAAAGAGCTTTACCTGAATAATAAATCGAATGAAGGAGTAGGGAGATGACAAGAACCAGACGTCCATAATTTTTACACCAAGAACGGTTCAAGACAGATTGCGATCATCGAAAATGTGAGACAGGCATAACTTGGTCTTGAAAATGAACTTTTTGTTACCTATCAAATACCGGATTAAACTATGAACAAATAGAGACACATTCTATTAAGATCTAGTCCAACCCTAAGCCAGTTTAGTCATTTATTTGACGAACCTACTTGATAGACCAGTCGTTCCATCAGTCCAGCTCTAAACCAGTTCAATCAATTTATTGACGAACCTACTTGATATATATTCATATATTTATATATATATATATATATATATATATATATATATATAGTGTATTATAGCTTTACGTCATTTAAATACATTTATTTGTATTACTTTTAGCTTTACGTCATTTAAATACAATCATTTATATTACTTATAGCTTTACATCATTTAAATACAGTTATTTATATTATTTATAGCTTTACCTCATTTAAATACAATTATTTATATTATTATAGCTTTCGGTCATTTATAGCTTTTATATTTATATTTATTCTGGAATTCTTAATCTTTATATATCCGCATCTTATATCTTTAATTTATATATCTATGACACAGTAACTGGTATCCGAGCCTTTATTTGTGGTGATTAGATCATATATTTTGAACAATTGGTATTAGAGCTTGTGTGATTTATTTTGAAAATTTTGTTGAAAACTTTTGGTTAGCGTTTATAAACCTTCCATAAGCTTTTCTTTAAATATTTCATTTTAATATCTCTTGTTCAAAATCGTTTAAAAAAAATTAAAAAATCCAAAAATCAAAAAAATGTCTTCTGCTAATTACTCCAACATGAACTCTGTATCCATTGCTAATAGCTTAGGATCTGGTTCACGGGCACCCTTACTTATTCCTGAAGAGTATAATTCGTGGGTTGGCCGTATGAATCTTCATCATAACGCTATAAATGAAGACGTTTGGAAGTGCATACAAGGAACATATATTACTCCAGAAAATATGGCTACTCTTGCTACAAATCAAGCCAGTCAAGCTGAAATCAGAAAAAAGTTGGAACTCCAAGCCAAAAAGAAACTTGTTTCTGGAATACCTCACAATATTCTAAGTCAAATGGATGACATTATATTGTTAACCGCAAATCAAATTTGGGAAAATTTGAAAAATCGTTTTTGTAGAAATAAAAGAATTATCGGAAACAAAAGAACATCTGTTTTGAATGAATTCGATAATTTCAAAATGCTTTCATCAGAAACCATCCATGATGCTCACGATAGGTTCAATCTTATTATGGTTAAAATGAACAATTTAAGTATCAAAAAGACACAACATGAGATAAATCTCAAGTTTTTAAACAATCTTTTCGAAAGCTGAAAAATGGTTAAACTAATTATTCAGGGAAATCCAACTATTCATACTGAAACTTTGTACAATTTGTATGGAGAACTTCAATCATATGAATCCTCGATTGACCCACCAACCACTACAGCCTTTCGAGGACCACTTGCTCTTGTGTACCACATCTTTTCAAAACCAAGCCTTCCAGTCTGATTCAAATGATGAAGCAGGCTATCAACAAATCTCTAGAGATTTCTCCCAAATCAAGGTCAACCAAATTTTAGACCAAACTTTTAAAACAGATAATCTTTTGGACAAAGCAAATCAAGTTTTCAACCTAGACCATACTTTGGACAAAATTCTCAAAGACCTTCCTTCCATAACAACTCAAACCAAGGTTTTCAAAACTAGGGATTTCAAAACAATCCCAACTCAGGTCATAATAATAATCCAAACAATATTTTCAGAATCAAAACAGAGGTTTCCAATATCTAGGTTACAACAATCAAAACAATGGTTTTCAAAACAACCATAATTTTGGATTCCAACAAAACCATTCCCAACCTTCCCAACAAACCCAAACTCAAGCACCTGAAAGACTTCCGATTAAGAGTCAAAAAGATGACAGTGATGAAGAAGTGATCATTTGTCACAACTGCAAAGGAACAAATCACTATGCCAGAGAATGCTGAGCCAAAAACAAAACCAAAATCAAAGACTCAGCATACTATGCTCAAAGAGCCGATGAATTGAAGAAATTGGAAAACCAAGAAAAGCAAAGAGCATTGATGGCAATCCATGAACCAAGCGTGGAATACTGGCCAACTTTTGATGACAAAGCTGACAATGAACCAGCATAATCAAACTTCTACTTCGTAGCTAGTATTGACATACATTCAAGAGCTCCCAACGTCATAAAACAGGTGTGGTCTATGATCTCTGAACTTGGTTTTTCCAAAACAATTTTTGAGTCTCACATAACCAAGATTGAGAAAAGTCTGGAAGCTGATCTCAAAATATATCATGACAAAATGGTCAATTTTGATATTTGCTAATTTGAGTTACAAACCTTGCAACTCAAATTTGGAGAATCAACAGGAACGAAAAGCAAATTGGAAAGAGATGTTAAAAGAAAATCGGAAGATTATAATCACGTGTGACAACCCGAAATTTCCATTTTGTACGAACAATATCTATTCAATAGAAGCTAGTTCAGTTTCAGTGATTTTCAGACTTTTCCGGATAAGTTTGTGTACATTAGGGTTTGCGTTTAAGGAGATATCAGGAGAGTGGATGCCCTTGGGTTTGTGAAACTTGAGCATTTCAAAACTTCATAATGTTATAGTCCAATTCCGGAATAAAAATAGTTTTGCCAAAAATATTTCAGGACTATAAATAGAATTCTGAACTAAATTATTCATTATTCACATTTCCAACTAGAGAAAAGCCATTTTCTCTCTCACGGATCTTCGGGTTTTCATCCCAAATTGTGAGTACACTTCCCTAGTTGTGTTATAATACTTATTTTATGCTTCATAACATAGATTACATGTCAAATATGTGAGATCCGGGAGTTTAACACCCAAGAACGTTCTTGGGGAGTAAACTCCAAAATGAAGCCTAAAGGCCATCTAGTCCCATTTCCTAGTTAGAAAACTAGTTTAGGATGATATGTAAGATCATTTAAGGCTAGAAAACAATCAAGAACACAAAGTTTTAGGAGTTTACGGCCCAAGAGTTTCTTGGACCGTAAACACCAATTTCAAGGGCTTAAATGTGCCCTAATCACTCCTAAAGGCTTTAGACATTAACCCTCAATTACTTCTAGCTAATTTGGAGACTTTAACACATCAAGAACACCCCTTAAAGGGAGTTTACGGCCAAGGAACTACTCTTGGGCCATAAACATCAAGTAAGGGCACCAAAGTGTGCCTAGAGTCCCCCTTAGCCTTAAACAAAAAGCCTAGAAATTATCCTTCTTGTGCAAGAGACTTAAAAGAATTAAAACAACCATCCCATGAGAGTTTACGGCCGTAAACTCTAAGGGATATGGTCTCTTGGCCGTAAACTCCTCAAAGGAGTATTTTCTATACCCTAAACTACCCAAAGGATTAAACCACCAAGCTAGGCTTATTCTAGAAATCATTTAGCATCTTAAAACACCCAAACCCACCAAGATTAGAGTTCACGGCCGTAAACTCAAGGGTTTACGACCGTAAACTCCTTGTGTGGGGTTTATTGGGTAGTAAACTCTTAGTCAAGGTCATTTGGTACATTAAACCCCTTTAGCCTTGTCCCATAGCAACTTAGATGCAACCATTAGGACCTGTAACACTTATACAAAGTGTTTACATGTTCCTGAGTGTCCCAACTTATTTCATTAAGTTATTATTTGGCTAATTATTTATATATATGCTCATTATATGATAACTAGGCTCGTGCGTGTGAACAAGTCTCCGGTTGCCACCTAGCACGGTATCCGACACTTCAATCCAATCCATTCACCACATGTGAGTTCATACCCCTTAACCAATGATTTAAATGTTTTTAAATGCTTTAGGGGGGAATACAAGTCAAGTACTTATAGTTATTATATCAATCACATGTGACTAATAACTACAAAACCAGTGATTTCCTTATTGTTTAAATTGTTTATCAAACTGTTTTGCTTCAAACTATTTTACAAAGTTCTTATACTTATCAAATACATTTGTTTAAACTCTGTTTTCCTTATTATCAATTGCATGTCTAGGTATGTATAGTTATATAAGCAATGTTTAAAAAGCTTAGGAAGGCCTGCCCGCCCTATTTCCTTTTCACGCTTGAGATGTGGTCTGGTGGGATATCGGGTACCCATCCGAAGGTCGTTTAAATATTAGTTATATATCATGTGTACATATATAGTCATAAAAAGTCCTTCCAGTTCATTCGATACCCTTGGGTAGCGAGGGTATACTCCCATGTTCATACGTACTAGTACATCACCAGTAAGTTACCATAGGGGTAGCACAAGAAGAGTCTATTATTACTAGAACGATGAAACATACAATGAGTCAGTTCATTCATGAGTCAATACTTGCTAGATAGAGAGAGAACATTCGTTACAACTAGCACACGCAGAACATTACAGTACATTACTATACTATTACATAGATATGTTTTACATAATTACACTTACATGAGTACGGTTACACATATTCGTTTACATGAGTGCGATTACATATACTTTGATAGGACATACATCATTAGGTGCTATAGCATAGGAACAAGTTCAGGATCTAACTATACCGATGAATCACAACACATTGTGGTAGTTATATCGGGTATACATGATCATAGTAATGTGGATGTTCACGGTTTGCATACAGGCAAGCGTCGTGTAAAGGTCCCAAAATCCCTTTGACAGGGGAGCGTTTAGCTTGGGATCTAGCCATCACATTAGGCCTTATCCCTCAAATAAGGCAATAGGAGTACTGAGGTAGTCACTTATTACAAATACTACGGTACTTATAAAAGTTACCCTAGACTTAAGGTAATTAGTACGGTTGTAGTACGACACTACACCATAGTACTATTTCATTTTTCCCACTTACATTCACTTCGTGAATTTTCACACGATGCACGGTAATGTAGAATCTATATTTTTGGTAAATGATAGTACAAAGTGGGGAAAACACACACTCTCTCAAGAGACATGCGCACAGACACTAGATGCCTTGGTAGAAGGCTACAGTTAGTAGAAAACATAGGGTTTTCTAGGAGAGTTCAAACATTACACAAAAACATATTGCAAAAACATCTTACTAACATTTTCATACAAACTCAGACATTAATATACTTATGATCTCACCAGCATTAAGCTGATACTCGCTGTCAAAATAACTTGTTTTCTCAGGTCACTACTAGACAGGTACAGCTGCCAGGTTTTTGAGAAGATGGAGTTCGTTCAAGACTCATCTTATTATTTTGATATGTATATTTTGGTGTCTATAACTTTGACAAGAACACACATGTATGAAATTATTTTATTAATTCAATGGATGATGTTGTTGCTTGTTTACTATTATTCATTGTTTGTGATACTGTACATGACGTCCTCCGCCCCGGAACGTTTCCGCCGTTCGTGGTTTTGGGGTGTGACAAATTGGTATCAGAGCATTGTTTATAGTGAATTAAGTATATCAACCCATAAAAGATATACTAACTATAAATACATAAGGGATTAAAAATACTCTGGCCAAGAGTTTGTACTTTAAATAGTAAAATATTTATGTAAGTATACGTGTTGCATTCATACTAAAATCAGTGTCACTAGGATAGTACAAAAGAATTTCGATTGTTGGGCAACACAAGTGGGCTTAGAGACATATGGTCAAAACTGGGAAGATATAGCCTGATCACCTATATTATCCGAGGGTTGACTAGCATGTGCCTAAGTTTAAGTGTGTGGTTGCAACAATGCTAAAATCTTACCAACCCCACCACAATGAGAACAATAGAACATAACATTAAAATTAAAATACTATAGGAGTATTTTACATTGCTATTAGTTTAAATCTTCATTCAATCGTATTTTTGGGCTATGGGGAATTAGTCCATTACTCATTCTCGTCAATTCTTCCATTGAATTCTTACCAATGCTTTCATCTTCATAAACTTATAGATCAAAGATGCCGCCTCGCAGAAATCCAAGGAGAAACCCAAATAACGAAACACCACCTCCTCCACCTCCACAACCACCTACTCCTCAGTTCGACACGACAGCTCTAAATGCTGTCGTAGCCGTGGCTGTGGCTTCCGCCATGGCCCAATATCATTCGTCTGGTTCTACTGGAGGAGGAACCCCTGTTCAGTCGGTTCAGGTTGAAGCTCATGTGCGCTCGAAAGAGTGCTCCTACAAGGACTTCACGAATCGCAAGCCATTGTACTTCAAAGGGACTGGCGGAGTCATTGCCCTCTCGCAATGGTTCGAGAAAACCGAATCGGTTTTCGAAATCTGCTCTTGTCCCGAGGAGAGCAAGGTGAAGTACGCTGCTTGCACCTTTGAAACAAAAGCCCTAACATGGTGGAACGACCATGTTAAGTCACTAACTCTTATAGTGGCTAATGCGATGGACTGGGAAACCTTGAAAGACCTCATGATTGAGGAATATTGCCCGAGGGGCGAGATCCAAAAGCTGGAAGAAGAACTGTGGAGCCTAACCATGAAGGGCTCCAACGTAGTTGCCTACACCGCCAGATTCTGTGAACTGGTGGCCCTCTGTCCCAGCATGATTCCTTCAGAGGGAAAGAAGATTGAAAGATACATATGGGGACTGGTGCCCCCATACCAGGGAAATGTTTTGGCATCACACCCCACCACATTTGATAGCGCCAAACGATTGGCGCAGCGGCTCATAGACCATGGGGTCCGTACCCTGGCCGCAACAACTACCCTGGCCGTCTCAGAACCTGAAAGGACCGCTGACCCTAAGCGGAAGTTCTGGGATGACAAGAAGAAGGCTAAGGCTGCCAAGAAAAGGCAGGTCGTGGCAGTACATGCTGCGATAGCCCCTGCCGCTACTACTCCGGTAAAGCAGTAATCTGGAAGTTTGCCTAAGTGCAACAAATGCAACTTCCATCACGTTGGCGCATGCCGGGAGATGCAGTGTCTGAACTGCAACGGAAAGGGGCACACTGCCCGTTTCTATAAAGCCCTGGTGAAGCAAATCAACCAAGCCCCCGGTGCTGGAGTGGGCCAAACTTGCTACGGATGTGGCGAAGTAGGCCACTTCAAAAGAAACTGCCCGAAGGCAGGTTTTGCCGGTGGAATGGTGAGAGTTCTAGCCATAGGCCATGAGGAAGCGGTTGCCGACCCAACAGTGGTCACTGGTACGTTCCTCCTCGATAACTCTTATGCATGCATTCTTTTTGATAGTGGAGCGGAGAGGAGTTTCGTGAACCAAAGATTTGCTCATTTACTTAGGCAGAAATCACGAGCACTTAATGAACCGTTCACTTTAGAAATGGCTAATGGGAAGACAGAGAGCACTAGAAGTATATTCTTAGGGTGTACCCTAACTTTAGATAACCATTCATTTTCTATCGATCTTATGCCGGTCTCAATTAAAAGTTTCGACGTCATTATCGGCATGGATTGGCTAAGTCTTCATCGTGCCGATATCATGTGTTACGAAAAGGCGGTTCACTTTAACCTGCTGTCTGGCGAAACCTTAGTAGTTTATGGCGACAAACCCGGCACGAACCTTCGTATCATCTCGAGCATCCAGGCTCAGAAATTCTTGCGAAAGGAATGTCATGCATTCCTTGCTCATGTGGTCAATGTGAGCCAAGAAACGAAGGACATTCATAACATTCCAATAGTACGCGAATTTCCCGACATATTTCCAGAAGAACTCCCAGGATTACCTCCGCAACGTCAAGTCGAGTTCCGGATCGACTTAGTTCCAGGGGCTACCCCAGTAGCCAAATCGCCTAGCACCTGCAGAGATGCAAGAACTGTCCGGTCAACTTAACGAACTGCTCAGTAAGGGCTTTATAAGGCCAAGTTTCTCACCTTGGGGAGCTCCTGTCTTGTTCGTCAAGAAGAAAGATGGATCGTTTTGTCAACAAACTGACGGTCAAAAATCATTATCCATTACCTCGGATCGACGATTTGTTTGACCAACTGCAAGGGGCGAGCTTCTTTTCAAAAATTGACTTAAGATACGGATATCACCAGTTACGAGTGTTAGAGGATGATGTTCCCAAGACAGCCTTCCGAACTCGTTATAGGCACTATGAGTTTGTAGTGATGCCATTCGGATTAACTAACGCGCCCGCAGTATTCATGGATCTGATGAATAGGGTGTGTCGTCCTTACGTGGATCAGTTCGTCATCGTCTTTATTGATGACATACTCATCTACTCTCGAAGTAAGGAGGAACATAGTCAACATCTCCGTAAAATCTTAGAAACATTGCGATCGGAGAAGCTCTACGCGAAGTTCTCCAAGTGCGAATTTTGGATTTGGTGAGTCGAATTTTTGGGCCATGTGGTTAGCGAAGAAGGTATACACGTGGACCCTTCCAAAATTAAGGCCATTGAGAACTGGTCAGCACCAAAGACACCTACTGAAATTCATCAATTTCTAGGTCTAGCTGGCTACTATCGTAGGTTCATTCAGAACTTCTCCCGCGTAGCAAAACCTCTTACAACCCTGACCCAGAAAGGTGTGGCCTTTGACTGGGAAGAGAAACAAGAAAGAGCGTTCCAAACGCTCAAACGAGCCTTGTGCACCGCCCCGATACTATCCTTTCCCGAAGGGATAGAAGACTTCATTGTCTATTGCGATGCATCCAATCAAGGACTCGGATGTGTTCTGATGCAGCGAGGTAAAGTCATCGCCTATGCCTCGAGACAACTGAAGACACATGAGGTTAACTACACAACCCACGATCTTGAACTAGGAGCAGTTGTGTTTGCTCTGAAGATCTGGCGACATTACCTATATGGTACAAAAAGCACGATCTTTACGGACCATAAGAGTCTACAACACATTTTCGACCAGAAAGAGCTCAACATGAGACAACGACGGTGGGTTGAGCTACTTAGTGATTACGAGTGCGAAATTCGTTATCATCCGGGTAAAGCCAATGTAGTAGCCGACACCCTAAGTCGGAAAGAATATACTGGTCGTAGGGTCAAATCTTTGACTCTAACTATCCATTCACACTTGTCCACGCAAATAAAGGAGGCTCACCTCGATGCTTTGAAACCTGAAAACGTGGCGGGCGAATCCCTTAGAAGGATGGATAAGAACTTGGAAGTCAAGGGTGGCGGAGCCTTATACCTCATGGATCGGATCTGGACACCGAAACACGGTGGCTTCAGAGACTTGGTCATGACCGAAGCTCACAACACTCGTTATTCCGTCCACCCGGGTTCAGATAAGATGTATCTGGATCTTAAAAAGTTATACTGGTGGCCTAACATGAAAGCATATATTGCTACCCTCGTGAGTAAATGCCTTACTTGCGCAAAGGTCAAGGTCGAATACCAGAAACCCTCCGGTCTTCTACAACAACCGGAGATACCCGATGTAACACCGAAAATTTCAAACAATTTTTCTTTTAAAAATAGTCGTTTAATTCTTAGAAACACTTGTTTAAAATCTCATTCATAATCGAATTACAAAACATGACTCCATTTTTCACTTATATAGAAAACCAGGATCCTCAAAACATGACTCTTTCTTTGGTGTGTACAATCAAGCCGGTGCCGTCCCGTGATCCTGAAAGAAACCTAAAACACATACATAAAACAAAACACTGTAAGCACGAAGCTTAGTGGGTTCCCCAAAATACCACACACAACACATATTAGCCACTCAAGGGTATAACTTTGTGGGTCCGTGGACCCTGCTCTGTGAACCCTCTAGTTCTAACTCTGTGAACCTTCCGGTTCTAACTCTAGGAACCCTCCGGTTCCAACTCTGAAAACATGCACAGCATAAATCACATAGAAGTAATGCAGTACAACACATAACATACATAGCATACAAATACTTTGTCACATAACTCTGGTTACCTACTCAAGGTAAAGTATAGTGAGAAGACTCACCTGGCAAACAGAAAGCAGATATCCCCACACTTGAATCTCGAACTCGCCGCCGCCTAACACGTAAGGCATATACTCTCATGAATATAACTCTCGAGAGTAGAATAAACCCTCTCATGGCACCCTCTTAAGGGTAAAAGACTATTTTACCCCGCTCTTGGCCCAAAGGCCGCATCGCTGACCAAGCCCTAAAAGTCAACGGTCAACTCATGGTCAAAGCCAAAGTCCTCAGTCAAAGTCAACCCTCCTGGTTGACCCTGCTCGCCGAGTCAACCCGTCGACTCGTCGAGTCCCCATGCTCAGAACTTCCCCAGTCCGCAACTCAACTCGCCGAGTCACCCCGAGACTCGCCGAGTTCCACAACTCTGAGTCCACTCGCACACAACTCACCGAGTTATCCCTTGACGCGCCGATTCTCGACTCAACCAGAAAATATTGGGACTCTTAGACAAGACTCACCGAGTCCAACAACAGACTCGCCGAGTCTAAGGCTATCTTCAACCTACTCGCCGAGTTGTTCATACAACTCGTCGAGTTCCAGCTCATCTTCAAGCAACTCGTCGAGTCCACCCATGTGACTCGCCGAGTATCACCGGTCTGAACCCATATAGAAGCATTCCAGGCCATGCAATTGATCCAAAACATAGATCTAGCCTCCTATACCTCATCCATCACGTAAAGTGGCAAACTTTACGTGAATCCAAAGAGATCTATGCAATTTCACATTAGGGCTAAGGTTTGGGACAAAATAGCTGCATCAACCACTCACAAACAGGGACTTTCATGCATTCCAACCCTTCTCCATTCTAGATCTGAGGTAGCAACCTCAGATCTAACCTCTAAACTCCAATACATCCAAAGATATGATCTCTAATACCCCCAAAATGATGCATCTAGGAAATAGCAGCTCAAAAACGAGAAATTACCTCAGAAGAACGCCCCAACTGCAATGAAACTCAATTCCAAGCAAAGCCCCTTGCTCCAAGCCTCTTCTTCTCTAAGATTTCTTCAACAACCACCTCTCCAAGCTCCAATTTGCTCAACAATGGGGTTCCTCCACGATATTAGGGTTTCTGGGACTCAAGGGGTGATAAAGAGGTTGGGAAGGAAACATAATGTTCTTTATATAGGGCTCAACCCCGAGAATTAGGGTTTTCTCCACTCAACGCCTACTAGCCGAGTCCATCTCATTGAGTCGCCGAGTCGGCTACTTAACACGCGACTAAATCGCGACTCTACTCGCCGAGTCCATCCATAGACTCGCCGAGTCACTCTTTCCCAATTTACTCTTTTAGCCCTTCAACTCTACTCTTGATATTTCAGGATGTTACAATTCTCCCCCACTTAAATTAGGCTTCGCCCTCGAAGCCTATGACAACTCAACTCCAAAATACTCCCACGACGCGCCAGCTGGCCCTAACTGGACCAGGTTCCTCAAGCATAACCATCGAAATCGAACTCACTTCCTCTTTCCTTGCAGTGTCCTGACCACTGTCTCAAACCGGGCACCGGCTCTACCCTCTGATAATCACACTCAACAATCGAGAATTACCCGTGAAGCATCACTGCCCCAAATCTCAACAATCACTCGACCCATAAGGGCTAGAAAGCCATGAACCATCGGATCCCGATCCGAATCCCACGCTATCCATTCCGTGCTGACAGAAAGACCCACTCTTCAATCTCAGAGCAACTCCCACGAGTTCTCCTCTTGCATTCACATACGCATGCTGAACTTGCTCCAGCACCCTCAGGTTGAGAAAACCTGATACACTGATGATATCTTCCAACATCCCCCTGGATGAACCACTAGTACATATCCAATACCCTGATCAGAATCAAGCTGGGAGTCCCAGACTCCCTCCCTGCATCCATCCTGAGACTCTTGGCTCTACACCTGCGGAATCCCTTCCGAGTCCTCAGCAGACATCCCATCATGATGTCATTCCATACCACTGTCACAGACACAGTGTTCAACCACCATACTCCAAATCATCCATTCTCACTACTACTTTCACTTTCGTGGACCAACACTTCCCCCCCGGGGGGTTACATACCTTTCTCTTCCCTTACCCAGGGAAATCCACTTGTCAACCTTGCCACTACTCCATGTATCGCACATGCTCTGGATCTGCTCGCAAGGGCTCTCGGGTCCATGCGCTACCTCTCCCCAGCAAATGATGGTCCGACACCTCCTCCCACACAACAACTCAAAGGGTGGCATACCAATGCACTAATGATGGCTGTTGATATAGGATAACTCAACCAAGGATAAATATGTGCCGCAACTCCCTCCGAAATCTAATACACATGCCCGAAGCATGTCTTCGAGCGTCTGAATCGTTCGCTCGCTCTGAAATGTCCTCAGACATCATCATGATAAGCTCTAGCTCATTTCTCATATCCCTCTTCGAGACTGAGCACCAGGTCAGCTTTTGACTCCACAGCTGAGCCTCCAAAGGTCACCCATATCATGATCCAAATATCCCACTTACTTCCTCCCTGTGACCACTATCCCGGCCCAGGGACACGCAAGTCACAAAATTCTCTTTTCCTCATGCGAGAAAATACAATCCAACCGAGGATCGTCTCAACTCTGATCTCTGGTTTCTGCTGCGCATATCCCTTGCACATCTCGCAGCATCTCTCGACAAAGACGGAGACCCCAGTCTCGCCCCCAGTTCAACACCCAGGCTCCAAAAACTCAATACTAGGGCTACTCAAGCCAAAAACTCTTCCACATCATACACTGATCGGAGAACATTCCATCATCACATTCTCTTGCCATCTAGTGAGTACTACGGCTCCCCGCAGTATCACAACACTCTCTGACTAGTGAGTACTATGGCTCCCCGCAGCATCACAACACCCTCTGACTAGTGAGTACTACGGCTCCCCGCAGTATCACAACACCCTCTGACTAGTGAGTACTACGGTTCCCCGCAGTATCACAACATCCTCTGACTAGTGAGTACTACGGCTCCCTGCAGCATCACAACACCCTCTGACTAGTGAGTACTACGGCTCCCCGCAACATCACAACACCCTCTGACTAGTGAGTACTACAGCTCCCCGCAGTATCACAACACCCTCTGACTAGTGAGTACTACGGCTCCCCGCAGTATCACAACACTCTCTGACCGCACTAGCTCATGCTCCGCAGACTATCATAGGCAGCTACCCATACTCGACTCGAATATCCATTACAGACTCTGGAGGCAATCGACATATCAAAATGCCCACCCTTGCGAAGATCCACTTTCTCAAATAATCTCCCTGGATGCCCATACTCGAAGGGCTCCCACTAGATCCATAGATACCTGATATACCACAAGTCGTCTCAACTACAGATTCACGAGTAACCCCGAAATAAAGATATCATACCCGGATACCTCGGAATATCCCAACAGAATCATCACAAGATCCTGCCACAACCACTGATCTCTTACCCCCAAGCATCATATAGATACAATAATACACTTCCTCTGAACCCCATAATTAGATCTACATTTTCCCAAAATGCAACTTCGGTGTATCCAATTTCTCAATTGGAATACGAGAAAACGCAAGCGCTACGAAATACGCTGATAATTCTCCGAAACCCTTTTTCCCACCGCTCAAAATCCAAGCAAGGATACGTATACCGACCCGGGAGTTGGCTGCCCAATCATTCTCTAACAACACTGACCACTACCAGGTTCCTGACCATTAAACACCTGCCGTGGAGACATCCATCCTTCTCAAACAAGTACTTCCCGCATTAACTCACTCTGACCCCCTTCCCTCGATCACCGACATCTCTGGTCTCATGATTTCTTACTGCAGATCTCTATACTCCACTTATAACTGCTCTTGACAAATCTCTGCTTTCTTACATACGGTACCCGGTTCTCCCCCACTCAGGGTTCGAACCATCACCAATTAGCACACAACCAACCCATAACTAATTTCACCAGCAACATCGCACCTGTCCCTGGAAAGTGCTACACAACGCCCGATAATCCCCTTTAAGGAAATCAATCGACCTCAGATACTCTGAACCTCTGATGAACTCCTCAAGAACTTCTCGACACGACTGCCCCTAGTCGTTCCAAATCTCGTACCAATCTAGCACCAAACAGCTCAACTGCTCAATAACATCCTTGGCTCATAGACTGAACCACAAAATCATCGTACCCCTCACCTCAACTCATCAACCAACGCTCCAACACCGGGATCATCCCAAGAACAGAGACCCACTCCCATATTCAATACCCAACACAGATAGAAAACTCTCTGCACTGCTAAACTCGACTGAACTCCCCACTGATACCACTACAATACATCCTACTATACTCAAATAGGCGTAATGTGGTCCTCGACTATCTCAGTCCCCACTGACTATCTGATCATGATAAATCACTGCCTCGCGGCACACATGCTACCTGATACTCTGGTGGGAAATCATCATCAATGACGACCTGCAGGGTTTACCCCCAAACCCAAAACTTAAACATCATGCTGCTCATATTTTGCACACGAACATAATCAGTACCACCCAGATCATAGAAGGTGACATCTCCTTTATCGATTGATCGCTCAACTCAGATCGAAATTCTCCCTTCTCACTGAATCCTTACTAAAATACTCTGAGAGGCTCTCGATCTCCCTCTCAAGGGACGCCTCTTCGAACTCAAACATGACCGGATACCCGGAGAACCAGAAGCATCATTCCCTACGAACCATGGTACTCATTCCATGACATCTCTTCTCAAAATGCTCCGGCATACGGTACTCGAACCGTAACATCACTCCTTAGTCCGCTCCGATGTATGGTACCCAAACCATAACATCACCCATCAATCCGCTCCGATGTATGGTACCCGAACCATAACATCACTCCTCAATCCACTCCGATGTATGGTACTTGAACCATAACATCACTCCTCAATCCGCTCCGATGTATGGTACTCGAACCATGACATCACTCCTCAATCCGCTCCGATGTATGGTACTCGAACCATAACATCACTCCTCAATCCGCTCCGATGTATGGTACTCGAACCATAACATCACTCCTCAATCCGCTCCTTAGAACCTTCAGAATACTCCCTGTATCAAGTATGGGTCCTCTGCTTTCAGTAGTACGGGTCCATACTACCTGCCACATCTACCCATACTTTCCACATGGACCATCCCGGAGCTCCTAAGTAGCTGCTCGACCTGCTCTTTCACCAATCCCAACGCGCGTGCTCGCTACCCAACGAAATTCTCTACCCTACCAGCGCACTCATCTGGCTAAGGTTACTCCCTAGGCTCTTCCTTGATCCTCCTACTTCTTTGCTATCAGCTGCTGAAGAGCTCCTAATGATGCCAGCCATCTACCTCCTGAATATTGTCATATTCACTTGGTAGCTGACTCCCATCATCGAGAGTTCCACAAAGCACAAAGCAAGCAGCATTCGAGCATCGAAGAATACATAGAACTCACTCTCGATGATAACTCCACTTTCTCGGCTCATCCTCGAAAGTACCACCGAACTCTGTAACTCTACCCCTCATGGGTTCTAACTGGTTACTCTCACTCATCACATACTCAAAAGCATAACACATATAACAACAAGTCCTAGGCTAAGGCATCACAAATCAGGCCACTCTAGCCCTAAGATATGAAATACCTAGCCTGTCTCTAGCATGCAATAATATCTCATAAAGTGCATCATAAATATCTCATAACACAAAAGTAAGGGTATTTTGGGAAATCACCGTTCGGGCTCTGGCTGATTGTACACACTGCTCTTTCTCGCTTTCTCTTTGAACTCTTATTCACTTTTAGAAATTCATTTCTTTTGAAAACTTTTCTTACTTCCTCAGCTTGAGTCCAGATTTACCTGAAGGCGCATCCGAATCCCTCAAACCAAGGCTCTGATACCAACTTGTAACACCGAAAATTTCAAACAAATTTTCTTTTAAAAATAGTCGTTTAATTCTTAGAAACACTTGTTTAAAATCTCATTCATAATCGAATTACAAAACATGACTCCATTTTTCACTTATATAGAAAACCAGGATCCTCAAAACATGACTCTTTCTTTGGTGTGTACAATCAAGCCGGTGCCGTCCCGTGATCCTGAAAGAAACCTAAAACACATACATAAAACAAAACACTGTAAGCACGAAGCTTAGTGGGTTCCCCAAAATACCACACACAACACATATTAGCCACTCAAGGGTATAACTTTGTGGGTCCGTGGACCCTGCTCTGTGAACCCTCTAGTTCTAACTCTGTGAACCTTCCGGTTCTAACTCTAGGAACCCTCCGGTTCCAACTCTGAAAACATGCACAGCATAAATCACATAGAAGTAATGCAGTACAACACATAACATACATAGCATACAAATACTTTGTCACATAACTCTGGTTACCTACTCAAGGTAAAGTATAGTGAGAAGACTCACCTGGCAAACAGAAAGCAGATATCCCTACACTTGAATCTCGAACTCGCCGCCGCCTAACACGTAAGGCATATACTCTCATGAATATAACTCTCGAGACTAGAATCAACCCTCTCATGGCACCCTCTTAAGGGTAAAAGACTATTTTACCCCTCTCTTGGCCCAAAGGCCACATCGCTGACCAAGCCCTAAAAGTCAACGGTCAACTCATGGTCAAAGCCAAAGTCCTCAGTCAAAGTCAACCCTCCTGGTTGACCCTGCTCGCCGAGTCAACCCGTCGACTCGTCGAGTCCCCATGCTCAGAACTTCCCCAGTCCGCGACTCAACTCGCCGAGTCACCCCGAGACTCGCCGAGTTCCACAACTCTGAGTCCACTCGCACACAACTCACCGAGTCATCCCTTGACTCGCTGATTCTTGATTCAACCAGAAAATATTAGGACTCTTCGACAAGACTCGCCGACTCCAACAACAGACTCGCCGAGTCTAAGGCTATCTTCAACCTACTCGCCGAGTTGTTCATACAACTCGTCGAGTTCCAGCTCATCTTCAAGCAACTCGTCGAGTCCACCCATGTGACTCGCCGAGTATCACCGATCTGAACGCATATAGAAGCATTCCAGGCCATGCAATTGATCCAAAACATAGATCTAGCCTCCTACAACTCATCCATCACGTAAAGTGGCAAACTTTACGTGAATCCAAAGAGATTTATGCAATTTCACATTAGGGCTAAGGTTTGGGACAAAATAGCTCCATCAACCACTCACAAACAGGGACTTTCATGCATTCCAACCCTTCTCCATTCTAGATCTGAGGTAGCAACCTCAGATCTAACCTCTAAACTCCAATACATCCAAAGATATGATCTCTAATACCCCCAAAACGATGCATCTAGGAAATAGCAGCTCAAAAACGAGATATTACCTCAGAAGAACGCCCCAACTGCAATGAAACTCAATTCCAAGCAAAGCCCCTTGCTCCAAGCCTCTTCTTCTCTAAGATTTCTTCAACAACCACCTCTCCAAGCTCCAATTTGCTCAACAATGGGGTTCCTCCATGAAATTAGGGTTTCTGGGACTCAAGGTGTGATAAAGAGGCTGGGAAGGAAACATAATGTTCTTTATATAGGGCTCAACCCCGAGAATTAGGGTTTTCTCCACTCAGCGCCTACTAGCCGAGTCCATCTCATTGAGTCGCCGAGTCGGCTACTTAACACGCGAGTAAATCGCGACTCTACTCGCCGAGTCCATCCATAGACTCGCCGAGTCACTCTTTCCCAATTTACTCTTTTAGCCCTTCAACTCTACTCTTGATATTTCGGGATGTTACACCCGAATGGAAGTGGGAGCGGATCACTATGGACTTCATAACCAAGTTGCCCAATACGACGGGGGGACTTGATTCCATATGGGTCATCGTCGATAGACTGACCAAGTCTGCATACGTCCTACCGATCAAAGAAACAGACAAGATGGAGAAACTTACCAGAACTTACATTAGGGAGATAGTAAGACTACACGGTGTTCCTTTATCTATCATCTCAGACAGAGATAGTAGATTCACTTCGAGATTCTGGCAGTCATTACAAAGTTCCCTAGGAACTAGGCTAGACATGAGTACAGCCTACCATCCATAGACCGACGGGCAAAGTGAGAGAACCATCCAAACACTGGAAGATATGTTGCGAGCCTGCGTGATTGACTTAGGGAAGGCATGGGATACTCATTTACCCCTTGTCGAGTTTTCCTATAATAACAATTATCACACGAGCATCAAGGCTGCTCCATTTGAAGCCCTCTACGGCTGAAAGTGCAGATCCCCTCTATGCTGGGCTGAGGTGGGTGATACCCAATTAGCCAGGGGGCAAGCTTCCGACAGTACTCTCACCGGTCCGGAGATCATTCAGGAAACGACAGAGAAAATCGTTCAGATTCGTGAACGATTGAAAGCCTCTAGAGACCGACAGAAAAGCTATGCTGATAAACGAAGAAAACCTTTGGAATTTCAGGTGGGAGACTGAGTCCTTCTCAAAGTCTCACCCTGGAAGGGCTTGATACGCTTCGGCAAGCGTGGGAAGCTTAATCCGAGGTACATAGGGCCTTTCGAGATTCTTGCAAGAGTCGGCCCCGTAGCTTACAAACTCGACCTACCCGACGCACTTCGTAACGTACATTCTACATTCCACGTATCTAACTTGAAAAAGTGTCTGTCCGACGAGACTCTTGTAATCCCACTCGATGAGATCGAGATCAACGAGAGCCTCAAGTTCGTGGAAGAACCGGTAGAGATCATGGATCGTAAGGTCAAGCAGACGAAGCGAAGCCGTATCCCTATCGTGAAGGTTCGCTGGAACGCCAAGCGAGGACTGGAATTCACTTGGGAACGCGAGGATCAGATGAAACTGAAATACCCTCATCTTTTCGCTTAATTGTTTGTAACTTCTTATTTGCTTAAATTCTAATTTCGAGACGAAATTCCTTCTAACGGGGGGATGATGTGACAACCCGAAATTTACATTTTGTACGAACAATATCTATTCAATAGAAGCTAGTTCAGTTTCAGTGATTTTCAGACTTTTCCGGATAAGTTTGTGTACATTAGGGTTTACGTTTAAGGAGATATCAGGAGAGTGGATGCCCCTGGGTTTGTGAAACTTGAGCATTTCAAAACTTCATAATGTTATAGTCCAATTCCGGAAAAAAAATATTTTTGCCAAAAATATTTCAGGACTATAAATAGAATTCTGAACTAAATTATTCATTATTCACATTTTCAACTAGAGAAAAGCCATTTTCTCTCTCACAGATCTTCGGGTTTTCATCCCAAATCGTGAGTACACTTCCCTAGTTGTGTTATAATACTTATTTTATACTTCATAACATAGAATACATGTCAAATATGTGAGATCCGGGAGTTTACCACCCAAGAACGTTCTTGGGGAGTAAACTCCAAAATGAAGCCTAAAGGCCATCTAGTCCCATTTCCTAGTTAGGCAACTAGTGTAGGATGATATGTAGGATCATTTGAGGCTAGAAAACAATCAAGAACACAAAGTTTTAGGAGTTTACGGCCCAAGAGTTTCTTGGACCGTAAACACCAATTTCAAGGGCTTAAATGTGCCCTAATCACTCCTAAAGGCTTTAGACATTAACCCTCAATTACTTCTAGCTAATTTGGAGACTTTAACACATCAAGAACACCCCTTAAAGGGAGTTTACGGCCAAGGAACTACTCTTGGGCCATAAACATCAAGTAAGGGCACCAAAGTGTGCCTAGAGTCCCCCTTAGCCTTAAACAAAAAGCCTAGAAATTATCCTTCTTGTGCAAGAGACTTAAAAGAATTAAAACAACCATCCCATGAGAGTTTACGGCCGTAAACTCTAAGGGATATGGTCTCTTGGCCGTAAACTCCTCAAAGGAGTATTTTCTATACCCTAAACTACCCAAAGGATTAAACCACCAAGCTAGGCTTATTCTAGAAATCATTTAGCATCTTAAAACACCCAAAACCACCAAGATTAGAGTTCACGGCCGTAAACTCAAGGGTTTACGACCGTAAACTCCTTGTGTGGGGTTTATTGGGTAGTAAACTCTTAGTCAAGGTCATTTGGTACATTAAACCCCTTTAGCCTTGTCCCATAGCAACTTAGATGCAACCATTAGGACCTGTAACACTTATACAAAGTGTTTACATGTTCCTGAGTGTCCCAACTTATTTCATTAAGTTATTATTTGGCTAATTATTTATATATATGCTCATTATATGATAACTAGGCTCGTGCGTGTGAACAAGTCTCCGGTTGCCACCTAGCACGGTATCCGACACTTCAATCCAATCCATTCACCACATGTGAGTTCATACCCCTTAACCAATGATTTAAATGTTTTTAAATGCTTTAGGGGGGAATACAAGTCAAGTACTTATAGTTATTATATCAATCACATGTGACTAATAACTACAAAACCAGTGATTTCCTTATTGTTTAAATTGTTTATCAAACTGTTTTGCTTCAAACTATTTTACAAAGTTCTTATACTTATCAAATACATTTGTTTAAACTCTGTTTTCCTTATTATCAATTGCATGTCTAGGTATGTATAGTTATATAAGCAATGTTTAAAAAGCTTAGGAAGGCCTGCCCGCCCTATTTCCTTTTCACGCTTGAGATGTGGTCTGGTGGGATATCGGGTACCCATCCGAAGGTCGTTTAAATATTAGTTATATATCATGTGTACATATATAGTCATAAAAAGTCCTTCCAGTTCATTCGATACCCTTGGGTAGCGGGGGAATACTCCCATGTTCATACGTACCAGTACATCACCAGTAAGTTACCATAGGGGTAGCACAAGAAGAGTCTATTATTACTAGAACGATGAAACATACAATGAGTCAGTTCATTCATGAGTCAATACTTGCTAGATAGAGAGAGAACATTCGTTACAACTAGCACACGCAGAACATTACAGTACATTACTATACTATTACATAGATATGTTTTACATAATTACACTTACATGAGTATGTTTACACATATTCGTTTACATGAGTGCGATTACATATACTTTGATAGGACATACATCATTAAGTGCTATAGCATAGGAACAAGTTCAGGATCTAACTATACCGATGAATCACAACGCATTGTGGTAGTTATATCGGGTATACATGATCATAGTAATGTGGATGTTCACGGTTTGCATACAGGCAAGCGTCGTGTAAAGGTCCCAAAATCCCTTTGACAGGGGAGCGTTTAGCCTGGGATCTAGCCATCACATTAGGCCTTATCCCTCAAATAAGGCAATAGGAGTACTGAGGTAGTCACTTATTACAAATACTACGGTACTTATAAAAGTTACCCTAGACTTAAGGTAATTAGTACGGTTGTAGTACGACACTACACCATAGTACTATTTCATTTTTCCCACTTACATTCGCTTCGTGAATTTTCACACGATGCACGGTAATGTAGAATCCATATTTTTGGTAAATGATAGTACGAAGTGGGGAAAACACACACTCTCTCAAGAGACATGCGCACAGACACTAGATGCCTTGGTAGAAGGCTATAGTTAGTAGAAAACATAGGGTTTTCTAGGAGAGTTCAAACATTACACAAAAACATATTGCAAAAACATCTTACTAACGTTTTCATACAAACTCAGAAATTAATATACTTATGATCCACCAGCATTAAGCTGATACTCGCTTTCAAAATAACTTGTATTCTCAGGTCACTACTAGACAGGTACAACTGCCAGGTTTTTGAGAAGATGGAG
Organism: Lactuca sativa; assembly: GCF_002870075.4. Taxonomy (NCBI): domain Eukaryota; kingdom Viridiplantae; phylum Streptophyta; class Magnoliopsida; order Asterales; family Asteraceae; genus Lactuca; species Lactuca sativa. Next base: position 369,715,523 of record NC_056627.2, on the reverse strand, counting down.
TTCATTCAAGACTCATCTTATTATTTTGATATGTATATTTTGGTGTCTATAACTTTGACAAGAACACACATGTATGAAATTATTTTATTAATGCAATGGATGATGATGTTGCTTGTTTACTATTATTCATTGTTTGTGATAATGTACATGACGTCCTCCGCCCCGGAACGTTTCCGCCGTTCGTGGTTTTTGGGTGTGACATCACGTCTTGGAACAATTAAACCAGACCCTAATTCAGAAAAGGAATTTGGAGCAAAAAAATCAGTCAATCATTTCTTTTGAAATAAAAGATGTTTTAGAAATGGAAATCCTTCAGTTAAAACAAGAATTTCAAGAATCAACTGACAAATACAATATTTTAAATGAAAAACTGACCGGTTCTTTAAAACAAATCAATTCTCTTGAAACCGAGAATAGAAGACTGATATGGAATATGGATTCTATCAAAGTTACTAGAAAACCATGTGATGATAATTTCACCAAGGCAAACACCTTAGGAACTGGAAAAATTGATACGAATTACACACCAGGAATTGGAAGAGAATCCTTTGAAATTGAACAAGCAAAACAGGAAAACATGACGAACTGTGAAAACTTTGAATCCACTCTACCAGATCTTTTCACATCTGTTAATGAGGAAGATTCAGATGAAGAAAAAGTTATCAATTGTAGCCTAGATGATATTGCTTTCAATGTTTCCAAAAAGTCTTTGTTCAAAAGAGTTGTAAATTCTGAAACAGACTCTGGTAGTTATTTAACTCACCAAATCAAACATACCGACGAAACCACCAAACTTAAAAACTTTTTGAATGGAGAAAATTCCTCTTATGAGGATGGTAGTACTTCTGTACCAACTGTTTTTCCCACAATGAGTTCATCAATTGTTGGAAAAACTAGTCCGAGATAAAAATACTCCTAGAAACAACAAACATGCAAAAAATCCATTCAATTCAACAAAACCCCACTTTTCAAGCCAAACGTTTTTAACAACCAACCAAAGAAACCAGTTCAACCGTACGCATACCTCAAAAATAGGTTTCCAAACAAAAACCAAAACCTTTTCGAAAACCTTTTGAAAACCACTTTCAAGATATCACTTTTAATCATTCAAGGAACTTTCAAAAACAATCACATCAGAAAGTTTCAAATCATCATCATCAAAAAGCTTTTCAAAACCGCCATTCACATCCCAGATATGAAGAAAACTTTTCGAACAAACCTTCACATCTAGGATATCTTTCACCAAATCACAGATCTTATCAACCCACAGGTTTTCAAAAACAAATCACATTTTGGGTAAACATGATAAATCAAATCAAACCTCAACCATTCCATCCTCATAAACGAAACTCTTACAACAACGCAAAGTTAAATGCTACTAGAAATTCATTAAGCAAAGAACCCAAAATAACAACTGACAAACCAGGACCCATTCAGATTTGAGTACCTAAACTTTCTATCTGATTGCAAGTACTTAATACTAGAGAACCCAATGATGATACATGGTATATTGATAGTGGCTGCTCTAAGTATATGACAAGAAACTGGAACTACTTACGTGACTTCAAACCTACACAAAGCAATCAAGATGTTACTTTCAGCAACAACATGACAGCAAAAATCAAGGGTTATGGAAACATAACAAATGATAATTTCACCATAAAGAAATTTGCCTACGTCAATGACCTGGAACATAACCTAATAAGTGTTTCTCAACTGTGTGATAACAATCTTGAAGTTCTATTCACCAAACAACGAAGCTTGATCATGGACGCCAAAATCTGACTGTGCCGGAAATATGTATCCACTTGACATGGATCTTATCAATGGTAAACCCGATATATGTCTGCTATCTAAAGCCCCAACGGATATTAGTTGGTTATGGTACCGCCACCTTTCCCATCTAAACTTTGGGCACATCAACAAATTGATCAGTGATGATCTTGTCCGAGGGATACCACTTCCGAAGCTCGATAACTAAAATCTTTGTGCCGCATGTGAAAAAGGAAAACTTTCCAAATCAACTAGAATTGCTGCACATAGAATTGTTGCATATAGACCTTTGTGGCCTTGCCAAAACCCACACCATACAAGGGAAGAAGTACATTCTTGCTGTCGTTGATGGTTTCTCGTGCTTTACTTGGGTCTTTTTCTTAAGACTAAAATCAGAAGCACCTGAAGAGATGATCAATTTCATCAAACAAATCAAACTGAAGCTCAAAAGGCCTGTTCGAAGAATCCGAAGTGATAATGGTTTAGAGTTCAAAAACAAGACTCTAGATTCATTTCTCTTACACAAAGGAATTGAACATAACTTTTCAGCCCCATACACTCCACAACAGAACGGTGTTGTTGAAAGAAGGAACAAAACCCTATGTGAAGCTGCAAGATCAATGCTTATCTTCGCTGATATGCCACAATACTTTTGGGCAGAAGCAATAGCCACAACTTGCTACACTCAAAATCGTTCCTTAATCCATAAACATCTTCATAAAACACCATATGAAGTCATTAACAACCGAAAACTAAACATCAAATTTTTCCATATTTTTGGTTGTCGATGCTTCATAAAGAAAATAAAGATCACCTTTGAATCAAGTTCGGACGAAGGAATTTTCCTTGGTTACTCGTTTTCCTCAGCTGCTTTTCGAGTACAGAACAAACATACCAGAGTAATTGAAGAAAGTACCGATGTTCATTTCGATGAATTTTATGTTAGGAAATTGGAACGTGAACATTTTTCTTCTAAAATGATTGATAATATTTTTCAAAATCCAATTTAACAAACACCTTCTCCTGACATAGACAATGAAATCGATCTTGATTTACTTTTTGAACAACCCAAAACCGCTTACAATTCTGAACTTCTAACTACTTCAATTGATCCTACAGGAACACCCACTGAAGGAACTCCTCAAACAAACCAAAATAATGCAGATCGATTTGAGGGGGAACCACCAACACATACTTCCTCCTCGGAACAAACACCAAATCCTCCTTTGAATACCCCATCCCCAAATAGCCAAAACAATCCCGATGCATCATTTATGGGTGAACCTTCAAACATATTCCAATATGAAACACTCGGAGAAGAAAAATGGGATATTGAAACTCCAATTATTATAGCGGAAGAGAATCGCTTAATAAAGTGGATTAGAAATCATCCTACAGACCAAATCATCGAAGATCCCAATTGAGGCATTCAGACTATAGCAGCATCCACAAATGAATGTTTATTTGGAGCCTTCTTATCCATGACTGAACCCAAAACCATACATTCTGCTATCAAAGATCCAGACTGGGTAAAAGCTATGCAAGAAGATCTAACAGAATTGGAAAGAAACGACGTATGGAATCTTGTTCCTACTCCACCCGATGTTACTGTTATAGGTTTAAGATGTGTACAAAGAAACAAGACTGGCGATCAAGGAATCATTTGTCGAAACACGGCACGTCTTGTAGTCAAAGGATATTCACAACAAAAAGGAATCGAATACGATGAAACATATGCTCCAGTTGCCAGAATTGAAGCAATTCGCATCTTTCTTGCATATGCTGCACATAAGAATTTCAAAGTATTCCAAAAGGACGTTAAATGTGTATTCCTACACAGAGAGATAGATCGCGAAGTTTACATTCAACAACCACCAGGTTTCCAAGATCCCAAATTTCCACATCACAGCTTTAAATTGCAGAAAGTTGTCTATGGATTGAAACAAGCACCCCGATCATGGTATGCCACGTTGTCAACATTTCTTGAAGAATCAGGTTTTAAAAGAGGTTCAATCGATCAAACCCTCTTTTGTAAAATATTTAATAAACATCTGTTGATCGTACAAATATATGTTGATGACATTATTATCGGTTCTACTGATGAATCTTTGAGTGTTAAGTTTGCAGATAGAATGAAGAGCAAATTTGAAATGAGCATGATTGGGGAGATGACTACTTTTCTCGGACATCAAATCAAATAGTCAATTGATGGCATTTTCATCAACCAAGAGAATTATGTCAAACACCTACTCACTCGTTTTTCAATGGACAAATCCAATACCGTAAAAACCCCAATGGCTTTTGGATACAAAATCGATGCAGACTTAAATGGCAAACCCGTTGAGTAGAAAAGATATCGTGGAATGATTGGATCAATCTTATACCTCATTGCTAGCAGACCTGACATCATGTTTTTTACATGTGTTTGTGCCAGATACCAAGCAAATCCTATGGAATCCCATGTAGTTGCTGTGAAACGCATCTTCAAATACCTTAAATGCACTCCTAAACTTGGCCTTTGGTATCCAGCTAAATTCGATTTTCAGCTGAACGCTTTCACCGACTCAAACTACGAAGGATGCAAGCTAGATAGGAAGAGTACATCTGGTAGCTGTCAATTCCTAAGAGGTAGACTAGTGAGTTGGACTTCAAAGAAATAAACTTGTGTATCCACATCAACAACAGAAGCTGAGTACGTCGTTGCCGCCAGCTGTTATTCACAAGTCATATGGATGCAAACTTAACTATGTGACAATGGCTTCAAAATCTCACAAATTCCCATATTTTGTGACTCAACCAATGCAATTGCCATTTCTCACAATCCCGTTCACCATTCCATGACAAATCACATCAACATTCAATATCATTTTATCAAAGAAAACATTCAAAAGGGTCATATCGAACTACACTTCCTCAACTCCGAAGATCAAATTGCCGATGTCTTCACTAAGGCTCTCGATGAAACAAAGTTTCAATACTTCTGAGGCTGTCTAGGAATATTAAATCTTGATAACATCCATCCTTAAACTTTTACTTTTTGTTTGTACAAAAGTGTGTTTACTTTCATTCAAAAAGAAAATTCAAAAACAATTAAAAATTGCTTTCTTTTCAAAAATACCGAAAACATTCAAATAACCAAAACTTCCAAAAGCTTTAAGAAAAACTAATCTTCAAAAATATAATAAAAGACTTGCCATAATAAGCTTTTATAGAATCTTGTGATTAATCGTCTCTTGACTTAATTTTCAGATGCTTATGCTCGATGAAGATTTTAAGTCATTTTGATTCTCAATTGGAGTGAAGGTTCAAATCTCCTACTTTTCATAATGTATATAACTTTATTTCCTTCGACTTTATTTCATTATTGATGATTTTAAACAATCAACGGACATAAGGTTAGGAGGTTTGGATGAAACAAAAGCCCATGTGAGAATTTGTGCCTCGTTAATCCGTATCACTGTGGAATTCATTTCTTTTGAGCTTAGGTGTGTAATTATTGCTTAAAAGGTATACCTAATTATACCTTGTCGCGGTCTCATTTTTGCTTAGATATCAAAATGACCAGGGATGATAGATTTACTTCTTACATACTTGACAAACTGTCTTTTATGCCTCCTATCCCTACTTAGATAAAAGCCAACCAAAAATAAAGACTTGTGATGCCATGATCCATCAATAAGAAAAGACGAAACAAAAAGGATTTCAAGAATCATCGATCAAAGACAGCCTCAAAACAGAAAGACTCCAAGCAACGACATATCCTTACAAGAAAACCAAAGGAGAAACAAAGATCTATCAACATCCAATCCTCAAAGACAAATCTATATAAAGACGAATCAACAAGAAAGCAAAATCATTCACCGAAGAAATACCAAACAAAACAAAATATTCTACATTTGGTATTTTCAAACAAACTTTCAACCCAATGGGTATTTCAAAACAAACATCATAAACTCTCGTTATTTGTTTTTAACCATTTTTCACAAAAGAAGATATCTCAATCACTTAAGACAGATACTCTCAAAAACCCAATTTTCTCAAATGTAGCAAATTCTCGATGCTAAAACAAAATATATTTTTACAATAAATCGACATTAATAAACAAATAGGATACCATCAAAGAACAAGCTGCAACAACATTGGATTTCCGGGGATACTATAGCCTTCATCACTGAAGATTCTTAGTTGCAAACTGCACTATGAAAATTGCTAAACCCCTCTACATGTATTTCACGACGGAGAGAGAGTGAACATTAATGGCATGAATGAAGAAACTCGCTGAGTAATGCCAAAACTAGTCTTATGTGATTGATTATCTAATAATGAGACTAAGTGACTCTACAAGAAAAGCATAGCTGAACACCTCCAATATGAGTGTGAGTCGTCAGAGAGAGATATCACTAATTTTTAGTGATCATTAACTGGTTCTGCTGCCAGAACAACCAAACACCCAAGTGAAGTGTGAGCTATACCTATGAGCGTTCATCTGAATCAACCTGTTAGACCACTTGTCGTCATTAATAATTCTATAATATCTTAAGAAATTTCTTTAGATACATATATGGCTACCCTTTGATAATCGAACCTGAGACTTTGATTCGGAAACAAATTTCTGAAAATCTTTTACATAAGATATGATAAACCAAGTCACAAACTTTCAAATCGATTACTCTGGTTATATATATATATATATATATATATATATATATATATATATATATATATATATTATCTATTGACAAATCTTTATCTTGAATCTTCAAAAGTTAAACGGTCAATATGATTAAATCATATCTGTCCTTATTCCAACAATGATCACATAGGGGGAAACTCTTGAAAATGTTTTTGTATGTGACCTCGTATGTGACCATCACTGAAATAAGACGAACTGTTTTTATATTATCTAACAAATATTATCAGTTATTTCAGGTTGTATGAATGCGTGATCAAAATGGAAAATACGGAAACACGCGAATGACGGAAAACACATAGACGAAAAAAGAATTGTGTGACTAAGCAAATACAAATATATATATATATATATATATATATATATATATATATATATGTATGTATATTGGTGTTCAATAATTAACAAAGAAAAGTCAAGAAAGCAAATGAAGAAGCAAACCCATACCCACGTTCTTTTGCTCCTAGAGTCCTACAACAACTTGCATACACCAGCCTGTTTCAATTAAACTTAAACTCAAGTGCTAGAAGATATTTGTTTATCATATATATATATATATATATATATATATATATATATATATATAGTGTGTGTGTGTGTGTGTGCATGTAAGTGTTGGTGAGAATAGAAGAGAGTAAAAGAGTTACACATGTTCTTGTGAGTTTTCTTTTGTAAAACATACACCATCATCATCTTCATCCCTAGAGATAATCAAGAACACCAAGATCAATAGTCAACAGCAAGCAAAGTGAAGAACACCATCAATCATCTTCATCCTCTTCATTGAAACTCAAGGTTCTTCATCTTCACCACCTTTGTTCATCACACCATTTACCACCAAACACCTCTCTTGTATAAACCTCCTTCCAAACTCCAAACATCCTCAAAATAATGTCCAAACATCCTCCAAACACCCTCCTTAAACCTCCTCCAAAAATCCTTTTTAAATCACCTCAACTATCACCACCTTGCTATTTTCGGGATCAAAATTTTCAAGTCAGAAATGAAGAGAACTAAGCAAAACACAACCAAGATACTGTTGGAATAGTGTCTAAGGCTGCAACTATATTAGACAAGTATTTGACCCGGTTGTGCATGGTCCTTTTGGGTTGCCTTCACCATAGCAACTTGATAGGATGATTTATTAAGAGAGAGTAAATATTATTAATATATTATGAGAATAATATAATGAATAATATATTTGTTATTTGATTAATATAAGTCATAGAATTAATTAGAATTAATTTGGTGACTTAAAGAGATTAATTAAATAAAGGGGTATAAACTGTCAGTTGTTTGATAGTTAAACTTTAGACTGTAAATCCATTGGGATATGCTTTGGACGAATTCTATGAGATATAGGATAGCTAAAATCGTCCAAAGGCTTATCTATGGAATGGATTTGGATAGCCTTAAGAGAAGATTATCCAATTAGGGTTTAGGTTGTAACCCTTAAGGAGTCTACAAGTATAAATGGACCCCATGACATAGGGAATTCGACACATCTCCTAAAGTAAGAGAAACCTGGCCGAATTCCTCCCCTCTCCTCTCTCCTAAATCATTCTTCTTGCTATTGGTGTTTGTAAGCCATTAGAGGAGTGACATTTGTGACTCTAGAAGCTCCAAGACCTCAAGATCAACAAGGAACTCAAAGGTATGATTCTAGATCTGTTTCAATGTTGTTATTTAACCTAATCAGTCATTAGAAGACTTGGATTCAAAGCATGTTTATTAGAAAGCCTAGATCCAAGCATTAGGGTTTTGCATGCGCACATAGGAAAGTTCTTATGGCTAAAACCCATCAGTGGTATCAGAGCCTAGCTTGGTTTTCTTTAAATTGTTGCTTGATTAACTGAAACAAACCTGCAAAATTCGATTTTTAGGTTTCTGAGTCACTGACTCGGCGAGTCCCAAGGTGGACTCGGCGAGTAGGCCTGACTCGGCGAGTCCCCTTGTGGACTCGGCGAGTCCAGGCGTCAGGAATGGCCAGATTCGGGATTATTTCATGATTATCTTATGGAAACTTACCTTAATCATAATAGATCAATCTAAATCCGATTTTTTGATATATATGACTATTATCTTGATCTAATTAAAGGTATTTATCAACTAATAAAATATTTAATTTCCTTATATGATAATTAATTAATTATTTTAATTATTTAGGTAATTATCTTGAATAAAATCAAATATAGATAATTAGGATATTAATTGTTAATTGGAATTATTTGTTATTTGATCCTCCATGTTTTAAATGTTTAAAACCTACCCTCAAGTTTTGAAATTTATATTTGTGATTAAAAGTTTTAATTTAGACAACTTAAATTTCAAACCCTAGATTTTAAAAGTTTTAAAATACAACCTTATACTAATTAGATATTACTAGAATAATATATATATATATGTATAACTAAATGCTAGTCTTACCGTTAGTAGACCTCATTCACGAAGCCGATCTATAAGGTGGGTATAAGGTTGCGGCCTATAAAATGGCGCTTAATGGGTGTACACTCACACCCACTGCTTGCTTGATTGGTGGAGGGTCGTTAGCCGAACGGGTAGGATAGGGCAACCTCATCCTCTCATTAAAAGTATAATAAGAAATATAAAGTAACTACACATTTTTTTTAAATTTCCCAATCCTAGTTACTTTAGGAAAAGTGAATTGATGCAATCCCATGAAATTACACTTTGCACCTTGCTAAGAAGTTAGTGGAGCGTGTGTGGTTTACCGGCACACTAATTGGTTCTAAGCGAAGGTGGCAAAGGGTGATTCATTGTTTATCATAATTCGATGGAGCGTGTGTGGTTTACCGGCACATCGAATAGGTGATCGTTACAATGAAGGCACCATGTGAATTTGCATGGTAATTCACACCCGCTTTGTGATCCTCGGCATCCCAGTCACAAACAAGAGGGGCATATCGAGATTTAAACATGCCATTGAATAGTTTCAATGAATCTCATCCGAACCTAGGAATTCTAAAAAACACTTAGGACTAATAGTTTAAGTTTTGTGATGGAGAATTAGTGAATCGTCATTCACTTACCTTCAATTTATTTGCATGTTAGATTACGGCATCCCTTTTCTAGTATGTAAATGTTATTGTTGGATCCTAGCCCTAATTTTTCTTATTGGGTGACAATTAGGGATTATTATTCTAATCTATCTTTGTCCTTTTTCTAATTAATGTAACACCATGATTTCCAAAAACAAAATTTTCATTTAAATAATCAATTTAATATTAAAACACTTGTTTAAAATCTTATTCACATTCGAATTACAAAACATAGTTTCTTTTTCGTTATAATAGAAGACCAGGATCCTCCAAAACACAACTCTTTCTTCGGTGTGTACAATCGAACCGTTGCCATCCCGCGTTACTATAAGAACCTGAAACAACATAACATAACCAACGTAAGCACGAAGCTTAGTGAGTTCCCCAATATACCTTACGCACATACGCCTTTCCAGGCCCTGACCCTCCGGTCAACATAACATTGCCTTCCGGCCCGGACCTTTCGGTCCACCATATATATCGCCTTCCGGCCCATAAGATAATTGCCTTCCGGCCCATACACATATATAACACATAATACAAATACCATAACACATAAAGCACATACACCATATATCATACCTGACCTTTCTGTCACATAACACTTTGCCTTCCGGCCCATATATAAGCATGTATATCACGCGTAGCAGCTAACTTTCCATTTATAGCATATAAACATAACACATAACATACTTGACCTTCCGGTCACACAATCAAACCCTTCCGGGTGAGGTATAGTGAGAAGACTCACCTCGCAGTCACTGGAAGATAGCAACTCCTGAAATCCCTTACACTTGATCCTCCGAGCTACAAGCTCCTTGTCACATCATATGTCTCTTATTAATACTTCTATCTTCCTCATTAGTTGACCCTAAGAAATCACCCCAGTCAACTTTGGTCAACAGTCCATTGTCAGCTCGACTGGACTCGGCGAGTTCCCTGGCGACTCGGCGAGTCTGGTCGTCCTTCAATCCTCTAAGATTCCCCTTCTACTCGTCGAGTATCCTCTTTGACTCGACGAGTCACTCCTGGAAGAATCGCGGGGCCACCCCGACTCCACTCGCCGAGTCTGAAGAACAACTCGGCGAGTCCCAGTGAATCTTCAAGCTACTCGCCGAGTCTGATCATCCGACTCAGCGAGTCCACGCCATGCAGTCGATCGAACTGCTTCCTGAGATACATATATTCCCGAATAAACAAACATGGGACCTTCTGGACCTCTAAGGGTCCTAATACAAGGTTATAAACATTGGGTAACGACACAACAATCCGTCTAATCTCCAAATGGGTTTCACAAACCCTAAATCCATGCACACATTCACATCACAGAAAATAATCCGAAAGGTTACCTGAATCATGCACCCTCAGTGTCCCCAAGCCTCAAAACGTGATTCCCTTGCTGTCCCATTAGCCAACACCTTCTCCTTCTTGGACAATAACTTCCTCAAATCACCAATGATCTTCAACCCTTGCTCTAGCCGCTCCAGTCGCCTAGGGTTCCTCCCAATCGATCCAAAGTCGTGAAATGACGGCATAATAACCCTTATATACGACCCAATACTGAACGGCTAGGGTTTCCGCTGAACAGCGTCGACTCGCCGAGTCCATACCTGGACTCGTCGAGTCCAGTCGCGAACCCGCGACCAAATCTGCGACCCTACTCGGCGAGTCTGGCTCCCACTCGCCGAGTCTCCCCTTTAAAACACCCCAAAATTGCAATTTAACAATACTCGAGATTTTGGGCTGTTACAATTCTCCCCCACTAGAATTAGACTTCGCCCTCGAAGTCTCACTCTGAAAATAGCTCTGGCTGCTGCTCCCGCATCTCACGTTTCGGCTTCCCTAGACACCACCGATCTCTTCCGAGGCCGCTACTGAACCAATACCAGCGGTACCTTCTTGTTCCTCAGAACCTTGATATTCCGATCTCCGACGGCCACTGGCCTCTCGACGTAACACAGGCTCGCATCCACCTAATCGTTCTCTAGTAGAACCACTGCTGACTCATCCGCTATACACCTCTTCAATTGCGACACATACCAGTGTCATGGATCCGTCCCAATTCCGTTGACAACTCCAAACGATAGGCCACCCTTCCTACCTTCGCACTTTCACGAAAAGACCCAACATACCGGGGCCCCCCATTTACCCCTCTTCCTAAATCGAAGCACCCCGTCAGAAATACGAAGTCGCTGACCTGAATCACATGCTCGTAACGGCGTCTGCCTGCATAACTTTCCTGTTAACTCTAGACGATCACTAACTCTCTTTAACCTGCTGAGTCCGCTTTGTCAACTAAAGTACGAACTCTGAACTGCTCAGCACTCTCTGTAATCGGAAATTACCCAAGATGCACTCTGCTCCAAATCTCAACGATCACTCAACCCATAAGGGTTAGGAAACCCTGAACCACCGGATCCCCGATCCAAAGCCCACTTTGCTCATTCCGGACCGACTGAGAGATCCGTTCTCCCTCTCAGATCAACTCTCACAAGTTCCCTCTTGCCATCACATACACATACTGAACTAGTCCCAACACCCGCAGGTGGAAAGACCCGATACACTGATGATATCCTCGAACATCTCCCAAGATGAACCACTACATCCACCCTACACTCTGATCAGATTCACACTGAGAATTTAAAATTTTCTCTCTCCATGCATCCCTTCTGAGCCTCAACAGACATCCCAACCGGATGGGTTCCTACTCCACTTCCGCGAACACGATGCTCACAACCATACTCGAAATACTCTATCCATAACTCTGCTCTGCAGCTTTCACTTTCGTGAACTTGCACCCCTTCGGAGTTACACACCTTCCTCTTTTCCTTTTTCCAAGGAACCCTCTTGGTCATAATGCCACCCCAACCGGTGCCACGGTGCTCGCCCCAAGCGACACCACCCTTTTTGCGTAACCGCTATCCACATACTCTGGTTCTCATTGCAGGGGCTCTCAATCCCATGCACTCTCTCCACTCATCAAAATCACTGCCTCCGCTAAACAAGATCACTAACCCGGGGCCAGACCTTCCAATGCAATCACACTGCACATACATCATCCGTAAATCTCAAACTAATCCAGCAATACCAACAGAGTCTCCAGTATGACTGGACCGACTCTCACAACACATACTAGCAACTCGAGGCTATATCTCTGTGGGTCCGTACACCCAACTCTGCGAACCCTTAGGTTCTAACTCTGGGAACCTTCTGGTTCCAGCTCTAGAAACATGCACAACATAATCCCGTGGGATTAATGCAGTACAACCCATCTCGTACCTCAATCGTACCAATACTCTGATCGCAAAATTCCGATTACTTACTCAAGCTTGATCCCGACCTCCTCTCAGGCCTCCACAATCGAATGCCCTAGGTCTGTATCTCGCCCCGCATACCCAACACTCGCTCTCGTCGGCCTATACTTTGCGCTGACAAACACTGCTGAATCCCGGCAGCTAAGCACCCTCACATACTCATCGATCTCCCAGAGAATTTTCTAATTCTCCCCCACTAAAGCACTGACTAACTGCCCGATCGTCATTAACGACCTTCAGAACCATCCTGCACAAAGAGAACATTTACCCACTGACTGCTTCCCACAAGCGTAAGCAACCCTCAGCAAAACACATCTCCTCCCTGATCAATCCGCTCAAGAGAATCCGATCTTTCAATTATCCACTCCACAACTGCAGATGCTACCCGTCATTCAACCCAGTGCCGCATCTCCACTATCAACCCTCACGAACGATGACCAACGGAATTCCCAAGCAATAACCCATAACCAAACCCACAACCTGCCAAAGGTTGAACATCGCATCGAAAACCGCACAAGGCTACCGGTACCAAAACGCCAAACTATAATCATACTAAACCATCAGGGAACAACGAATGCCAAGCGAAAACCTGAAGCACCAATCCATAACCATGCCAAACCCGCGAAACAACGAATACCGCATCGAAATCCACACCAGACACCAGCACAAACGATACGCCACAATCAACGCAAGTTACTCAAGTCATCAAGAGAGCATCATACCCGCAGCTGCCTCCGGCACTGCTCCGTCTCCCTCTGCCGCAAGCCGATAAGCACGACCCTGAGCTCTTGGGCTCTGCTCCATCCTGTCCTCCTCCTGAACTCCTCAAGGTGGCCGATGCTAGAGCCTGCACCGGTCCTGCAGGAAACTGAGGACGGTTGACCCTCAAATGTCCAACCTACCGACACTGATAACAAATCCTGAAATCCCGATTTGGCACTGACTGCCGACAATCCCGTGCACCATGCCCCTCCTTTCCGCACTTGCGGCATGCACCACTGGAACAATAAGCTCCGGTGCCATCTCTCTCACACTTCCCACAAGTGTGACCGCTCCGATCCCCCATTCTAACGTCTACGGTCATGGACCGTTTCGGCGCCGACTGCGACTGCATCGGGGCCTGCCTCATCTCACGCAACTGCAACTCAACTTCTAACTCACGCCACATGGCGGCCTCCTGCGATACCATCACGGTCTCGCGCCTCTGCGCAGACACGAACTGTCTGATACCCCCCCCCCCCCCTTGAGCATACTCGGATATCGGGACATCTGAGCCTGCTCCGAAGCGAACTCAGGGCAAAACATCGCCCTCTCAATAAACATCCCGGTGCTCTCAGTCACCGACTCCATATCCTGCTTCAGCTTAAGGAACTTCCGAGCCAATTTCTCCTTTTCATCCCGCGGAACATAGCGAGTACTGAACATCCCTCTAAATTGATCCCATGAAACTGCAGCCCTCTGCGCTTCGGAAAATGACCTCGTGGTCAATCTCCACCAATCCTTCGCCCCGAGCCTCAATAGGTTCAGAGCACACCCCACCCTCTGATCAGCAGGGCATAAACTCGTGGAGAAACACCTCTCCATGCCTGATAACCATCTCATAGCAACAATCGAGTCCTGAACTCCATCGAATGTGGGAGGCTTCGCATAATAGAAGTCCCGATATTGAAAACCCCGACTAGCCCCTTTCTTTGTCGTTGCTACAGCCGCTGTAACCGCCGCGGCAGCCGTCTCTGCGAAAGCCGCATATCGCTCATCCAACTACTTCAATCATAGTGGTCCTGATCGACCCAAACAATTCTGGCGACTCAGCCCGCAACAATGTAGCGACCTCATCACGCAGGATCTCGCGAACCCTCGCATCCCGCTCGCTCGTGCTCGTCCGATCGATAACCGGATAACAAGATAGCCACAAGCATCATCCACTACGAACCATGGTACTCATCCCATGACATCCCTCCTCAACATGCCTCGGTGTATGGTACCTGAACCATAGCACCACTCCTCAATCTGCTCCAATGTATGGTGCCCGGACCATAACATCACTCTGTATCCGCTCCGATGTATGGTATCCGAACCATAACATCACCCCTCAATCTGTTCCTTAGGACCTTTAGAATGCCCCCTGTATCAAGTATGGGTCCTCTGCTTTCAGTAGTACGGGCCCATACTACCTGCCACATCTACCCATACTTTCCACACGGACCATCCCAGAGTTCCTAAGTAGCTGATAAACCTGCTCTTTCACCCATCTCATCGCGCGTGCTCGCTTTCCAGCGAAATCCTCTACTCTACCAGCGCACTCATTTGGCTAGGTTTACTCCCTAGTCCCTTCCGCCGTCCTCCCACTTCTTTGCTATCAGCTGCTGAAGAGTTCCCAATGATGCCAGCCCTCTACCTCCTGAGTATCGTCATACTCACTTAGTAGCTGACTCCCATCATCGACAACTCCACAAAGCACAAAGCAAACAGCATTCGAGCATTGAAGCATACATAGGACTCCCCATCTGTGGTAGCTCCACCTTCTCGGCTCATCCTCGGAAGTACCTCTGTACCCCGTAGCTTTACCCCTTGCGCGTTCTAACTAGATACTCTCACTCATCACATACACAAAAAAGCATAACGCACATATAACAGCGAACCCTAGACTAAGGCATCACAAATCAGGCCACTCTAGTCCTAAGATGTGAAATACCTAGCCTGTCTCTAGCATGCAACAATGTCTCAAAAAGTGCATAATAGATATTTCATAATACAAAAGTAAGGGTATTTTGGGAAATCACCGTTTGGCTCTGGCTGATTGTACACACTGCTCTTTCTTGCTTTCTCTTTGAACTCTTATTCACTTTTAGAAAACTGTTTATTTGAAAACCTTTTCTTAATTCCTCAGTTTGAGTCCAGACTTACCCGTAGGCGCGTCCGAATCCCTCAAACCTGGCTCTGATACCAATTTGTAACACCATGATTTCCAAAAACAAAATTTTCATTTAAATAATCAATTTAATATTAAAACACTTGTTTAAAATCTTATTCACATTCGAATTACAAAACATAGTTTCTTTTTCGTTATAATAGAAGACCAGGATCCTCCAAAACACAACTCTTTCTTCGGTGTGTACAATCGAACCGTTGCCATCCCGCGTTACTATAAGAACCTGAAACAACATAACATAACCAACGTAAGCACGAAGCTTAGTGAGTTCCCCAATATACCTTACGCACATACGCCTTTCCAGGCCCTGACCCTCCGGTCAACATAACATTGCCTTCCGGCCCGGACCTTTCGGTCCACCATATATATCGCCTTCCGGCCCATAAGATAATTGCCTTCCGGCCCATACACATATATAACACATAATACAAATACTATAACACATAAAGCACATACACCATATATCATACCTGACCTTTCTGTCACATAACACTTTGCCTTCCGGCCCATATATAAGCATGTATATCACGCGTAGCAGCTAACTTTCCATTTATAGCATATAAACATAACACATAACATACTTGACCTTCCGGTCACACAATCAAACCCTTCCGGGTGAGGTATAGTGAGAAGACTCACCTCGCAGTCACTGGAAGATAGCAACTCCTGAAATCCCTTACACTTGATCCTCCGAGCTACAAGCTCCCTGTCACATCATATGTCTCTTATTAATACTTCTATCTTCCTCATTAGTTGACCCTAAGAAATCACCCCAGTCAACTCTGGTCAACAGTCCATTGTCAGCTCGACTGGACTCGGCGAGTTCCCTGGCGACTCGGCGAGTCTGGTCGTCCTTCAATCCTCTAAGATTCCCCTTCTACTCGTCGAGTATCCTCTTTGACTCGACGAGTCACTCTTGGAAGAATCGCGGGGCCACCCCGACTCCACTCGCCGAGTCTGAAGAACAACTCGGCGAGTCCCAGTGAATCTTCAAGCTACTCGTCGAGTCTGATCATCCGACTCGGCGAGTCCACGCCATGCAGTCGATCGAACTGCTTCCTGAGATACATATATTCCCGAATAAACAAACATGGGACCTTCTGGACCTCTAAGGGTCCTAATACAAGGTTATAAACATTGGGTAACGACACAACAATCCGTCTAATCTCCAAATGGGTTTCACAAACCCTAAATCCATGCACACATTCACATCACAGAAAATAATCCGAAAGGTTACCTGAATCATGCACCCTCAGTGTCCCCAAGCCTCAAAACGTGATTCCCTTGCTGTCCCATTAGCCAACACCTTCTCCTTCTTGGACAATAACTTCCTCAAATCACCAATGATCTTCAACCCTTGCTCTAGCCGCTCCAGTCGCCTAGGGTTCCTCCCAATCGATCCAAAGTCGTGAAATGACGGCATAATAACCCTTATATACGACCCAATACTGAACGGCTAGGGTTTCCGCTGAACAGCGTCGACTCGCCGAGTCCATACCTGGACTCGTCGAGTCCAGTCGCGAACCCGCGACCAAATCTGCGACCCTACTCGGCGAGTCTGGCTCCCACTCGCCGAGTCTCCCCTTTAAAACACCCCAAAATTGCAATTTAACAATACTCGAGATTTTGGGCTGTTACAATTAAAGATGTCGAACACAAACAACGCTGCTGCTAGTTCTTTCACGTTGATGAGCCTTTGCCAAAAGGTCACCTTCGATGGAACGAACTTTAGCGAATGGATAAGATACATTCGCACCATTGCTCGCTATGAGGATAAGGAGTATGTCCTCGATAAGAAGCTCGAGAAAATCAACCCCGAAGTTGCTACTCCCGCCGAAATCACCGCCTTTGAAGCTCATGAGCGAGATGCAACGAAGGTACATTGCATCATGATCGCCACCATGAACTCCGAATTCCAAAAGTCCTACGAGGACATGTACCCGTACGAGATGCACCAAGACTTATTGGAGAGATACCATCAAAACGCGAGACAAGAGCGTTATGAGATTTTCACCAACATGATTTCCGCAAAGATGGGTCATGGAGAATCTCTTACCGTGCACCTGCAAAAGATGCAAAGGTATGTGGACCGCCTTCGCAAGTTAAATGTTGACTTTGGTGAGGACTTGGCGATCGACATGGTGCTTCACTCTTTGCCTCCGATGTACAACCAATTTAGGATGACCTACCACATGAACAAAGAAGAGGTCACCCTAAGCAAACTCCAAGGTCTCTTGAGGGTCGCTGAGAGAAACTTCAAGGACAAGTCTGTTGCACATACTCCCAATCCGTCCGCTGCTCCTGTCTTGGCTATTGGTCAAGGAAAGGGAAAGAAGAGGAAAGCTTCATCGAAGAACTATCGCAAGGTGAAAGCCCGAGATGGTGCCTCTTCTAGTGGGACCAAAGTTGATCCCGCTAAGCCCTGTTCTAACCCGAAGGAGGTAGAGTGCCACCACTGCCACAAGATAGGACATTGGAAGAGAAGCTGCTCGGATTACCTGCAAGCAATCAAAGAGGGAAAGATCAAGCCATCTTTCGCAGGTATATACACAATCAAATCTAACGATTCTAATCATGCTATTTCTTGGGTTCTTGATACCGGTTGTGGTTATCACATTTGTTCTAATGTGCAGGGACTAAGAAGAAGTAGGGATGTGGAGCAAGGAAGGATCAATCTAATCATGGGGAACAGAAGATCGTCGCCTGTCACCAAGATTGGAGTGTATTCTTTAGTGCTTAGGAATAGTTTGGTTTTAGATTTGAACAATTGTTGCTATTCGCCAGAAATAGCTAGAAACATCATTTCATTTCATGGTTTATATAGACAAGGATTTAGATTTTCTTTTAATAATGAGAATGGTTCTATTTTGGCTTATCTAAATGGTGTCTTTTACTTTGAAGCTATACCGTGTAATGGAATATATGAAACCGTTATGATTGTTGATAACTTAGGAAACGATGTTTTGAATATTGATTCTTCCACTAGTATGGATAAAGCATCCTTATGGCATTGTCGTCTTGGACATGTCAACAAGAAACGCATAGCCCAACTCCAAAAGGATGGAGTGTTGGAGTCATTCGACCTTAGGGAAGATGACACATGCGATTCTTGTTTGCTTGGAAAGATGACTAAGTCACCCTTCACGAGTACATGTGAAAGGGGCGAGGATCTATTGGACCTAATACATACCGATGTATGTGGACCGTTTAGATCAACCACGAAGGATGGGAACCGCTTCTATGTGACTTTTACCGATGACTATAGTAGATATGGGTATATCTACTTAATCAAGCAAAAGTCAGACACCTTTGAAAAGTTCAAAGAGTTCAAGAATGAAGTGGAGAATCAATTGGGCAGGAAAATCAAGATGCTTCGATCCGATCGAGGAGGAGAGTACCTAAGTCTTGAATTCCACGATTATCTCAAGGAGTGTGGAATAGTTTCACAATTGACGCCTCCTAGGATACCGCAGTTGAATGGTGTGGCAGAAAGGCGTAATCGAACCTTATTGGATATGGTTCGCTCTATGATGAGTCGTGCTTCAGTACCAATCTCTTTTTGGGGGTATGCCTTAGAGACTTCCGCCCATATCCTTAACCGAGTCCCTACTAAGAAGGTTGCCAAAACACCTCACGAGATGTGGACAGGGAAAGCTCCCTCGTTGGCACATATCAAGGTTTGGGGTTGCGAGGCTTTCGTAAGACGAGATACTCACGACAAGCTTGAACCTCGAAGTGAGCGATGTATTTTCATCGGCTACCCGCATACATCCTTTGGATATCTCTTCTATAGACCGAAGGATAATGTTGTCTTCGTTGCGAGGAGAGGAGTTTTCCGAGAGCGAGAACTCATAAGCCAAGGAGAAAGTGGGAGGCAAATCGAACTTGAAGAGATTCAAGAGTCGATAGATGAAGGAACCTCTACCGCTGGCATTCAACCCGAGGAGGAAACTACGGTTGAACCGATTGACGAATCCTTACCTCTTAGACATTCCGATAGAGTTAAAGTTCATCCCTAGTTTTATGGCTTTCATATTACTACCGAAGGGGACATGTATATTAGTGATGGTACACTAGTAAACCTTGATGAACCTAATAGCTATAAGGAAGCCATGACAGGCCCGGAGTCTGCAAAGTGGAAAGAGGCAATGGATAGCGAGATCCAATCCATGTATGATAACCAAGTTTGGAATTTGGTTGATTACGTGCCCGAACGTAAGACCGTTGGGTGCAAATGGATCTTCAAGAAGAAGACCGACGTAGATGGGAATGTACACACATATAAAGCGCGATTGGTCGCGAAGGGCTTTACTCAAACTCCCGGAGTTGACTATTATGAGACCTTCTCACCAGTTGCGAAGATTAAATCTATTAGAGTGATGCTAGCAATTGCCGCATTTCATGATTATGAGATTTGGCAAATGGATGTCAAGACCGCTTTCCTTAACGGAAAGTTGGCTGAGGATGTTTACATGGCTCAACCAGAGGGGTTTGTGGATCCGAAGCATCCGAATAGAGTGTGTAAGCTTGAGAAGTCCATTTATGGACTTAAGCAAGCGTCTCGCAGATGGAATCTTTGCTTCAATGAGAAAGTCAAAGAGTTTGGATTTGTACGAAGCGAAGACGAATCTTGTGTATATGTCAAAGCCAGTGGGAGTATAGTAAGCTTCCTCGTTCTATATGTCGATGACATATTACTCATAGGAAACGACATCCCGACTCTGCAGGAGGTTAAGTCCTGGCTCGGGAAGTGCTTCGCTATGAAGGACCTCGAAGAGGCTTCTTACATTTTGGGAATAAGGATAGTAAGAGAAAGAAGTAAGAGACTAATTGGACTTAGTCAGAATACTTACTTAGAGAAGGTACTAAAACGTTTTAGTATGGAAAACTCAAAGAAGGGAGAACTACCGATACAAAGTAATGCCAAATTGAGTAAGACTCAAAGTCCGAGTACCGAAGCTGAGATAGCAGAAATGAGCCGAGTACCATACGCTTCCGCAGTTGGCTCAATCATGTACGCTATGACTTGTACTCGCCCTGATGTAGCCTTCGCTTTGAGCATGGTTAGCATATATCAAGGGAATCCTGGCAAAGCACATTGGATTGCGGTGAAAAACATCCTTAAGTACCTTCGGAGGACGAAGGAATGGTTCTTAGTCCTCGGAGGGAGTGATGACTTGAAGGTGCGAGGGTATAGTGACGCCAGCTTTCAGACCGACAGGGACAACTACCGTTCGCAGTCGGGTTGGGTCTTTACCCTAAATGGAGGAGCAGTGACATGGAAGAGTTCCAAGCAGGAAACCGTAGCTGATTCAACGTGCGAATCAGAGTACATTGCAGCGAGCGAAGCGTCGAAGGAGGCAATATGGCTAAAGAACTTCATCGGTGATCTTGGAGTTGTACCTGCCATAAAGGAGCCAATGGAGATTTTCTGTGATAACGAAGGCGCGGTTGCCTTGACCAAGGAACCGAGGGATCATGGTAGATCAAGACATATCGACAGAAAGTATCACTTCATTAGACATCGTGTAGAAGAAGGACAATTCGTAGTGAAGAGGATATCATCAGAAGATAACCCAGCAGATCCGCTTACGAAGGGACTGAGTAAGGTTAAGCACTTGCAGCATACTAGGAGTATTGGGCTGAAGGATGATATTAGCATAGATTAGATAGTATTAGAAACGTGTAATAGATAAATGTAATTGACATTTGATGATTAAATAAAGGAGTTTTATTTATGAGTAATGTTACTATCTTATGTTAATTGTTTAGCTATTGTTTCACTTTGCATGTTTTGACTTCCAGAATAATTGAGTTTATTAGGAATAATCGAATTGTTCAAATGGTCCACAATCGTTCATATGTTGGGAGTAGATATGAATGAAGATTGTCATGAATTGGTGTGTAGAATGTCTAAATGGTGTTAGACATAGCAAAAGATTGTTGCAACGTTCATGAGTGTTTATGAACTAGTTTTGAGCATTGGAATAAACCCGCGCTTGCTGGAATCACCTTATGGAATATGATATAAAAGGTGATCGCAAGACGATAATATCATATAGTCTTAAAACCTATATATATGGTTTATTATTTGTTAATTGATTGTACATTGATAATACGAAAACGCATCAGTAACTTGGTGTTATAAAACGTATTGTTGTGTATAGTTGGTTAATGAATAAGTAAATGCATATAAGTCGAAGTTTATCTGTAACTTTTATCTAAGAAGGTAAAAACGATATCTCGGCCGCTCGATGATTTGATTTGACTTATGTGCTGGGCCCGGTCAGAACTGAATTGATGTGTTCGATTAAGTTCTATGTCAAATAAATCAGAGATCGAGAAACCTAAATGCTTGACTAACCATTCCATAGGATTGTCAGCATGATATCTAACAGAGGACTGTACGTTCCCTTATCTAAAGGACAAGATTGATTAGATCAGAGTTGACAGCGTCTTTGAGAGCTACGATTGCAAACCGAATTGTACTTGTGCATATAGTTACTAGACTTATCCAAGTGGGAGACTGTTGGAATAGTGTCTAAGGCTGCAACTATATTAGACAAGTATTTGACCCGGTTGTGCATGGTCATTTTGGGTTGCCTTCACCATAGCAACTTGATAGGATGATTTATTAAGAGAGAGTAAATATTATTAATATATTATGAGAATAATATAATGAATAATATATTTGTTATTTGATTAATATAAGTCATAGAATTAATTTGGTGACTTAAAGAGATTAATTAAATAAAGGGGTATAAACTGTCAGTTGTTTGATAGTTAAACTTTAGACTGTAAATCCATTGGGATATGCTTTGGACGAATTCTATGAGATATAGGATAGCTAAAATCGTCCAAAGGCTTATCTATGGAATGGATTTGGATAGCCTTAAGAGAAGATTATCCAATTAGGGTTTAGGTTGTAACCCTTAAGGAGTCTACAAGTATAAATGGACCCCATGACATAGGGAATTCGACACATCTCCTAAAGTAAGAGAAACCTGGCCGAATTCCTCCCCTCTCCTCTCTCCTAAATCATTCTTCTTGCTATTGGTGTTTGTAAGCCATTAGAGGAGTGACATTTGTGACTCTAGAAGCTCCAAGACCTCAAGATCAACAAGGAACTCAAAGGTATGATTCTAGATCTGTTTCAATGTTGTTATTTAACCTAATCAGTCATTAGAAGACTTGGATTCAAAGCATGTTTATTAGAAAGCCTAGATCCAAGCATTAGGGTTTTGCATGCGCACATAGGAAAGTTCTTATGGCTAAAACCCATCAGATACTACTAGGGAGATTTTCACCATCTGTTCTTTAGAACCTTAACTACATCTAGAAATTTTTGTGGATGATTTTGACCTAGAGAAACCCCAAAGAGACGCTAGAGAGAATTGGCTATCCAGAGAGATCTACTCTGAAAATCTACATTCATCACCACCCAAAGCTCCTTCAACATCACCATCTTTGCTGCCTTACACCACTAAAACTAGAAC
This sequence comes from Lactuca sativa, assembly GCF_002870075.4. Classification (NCBI taxonomy): domain Eukaryota; kingdom Viridiplantae; phylum Streptophyta; class Magnoliopsida; order Asterales; family Asteraceae; genus Lactuca; species Lactuca sativa. Next base: position 369,692,259 of record NC_056627.2, on the reverse strand, counting down.
CTCATTCCACCTCCTACCACCCTCCAAATACCCACTCCAACCTCATCAAATCTCCTCAAAACACCCTATACCTGTATACAAATACATGACCCATGCATTTTGCATTGTTTTGTAAACAACCCATTTTACATGAAAATAAACTTTGTGTTACTTATCAAATATAGGATTGACCTATGAACAAATAGAGACACAATCTATTAAGATCCAGTCCAACCCTAAGCCAGTTCAGTCATTTATTTGACGAATCTACTTGATAGACCAGTCGTTCCATCAGTCCAGTTCTAAACTAGTTTAGTCAATTTATTGACGAACCTACTTGATATATATTCATATATATATATATATATATATATATATATATATATATATATATATATATATATATATATACACACACACACACACACACACACATATATATTGTATTATAGCTTTACGTCATTTAAATACAATCATTTATATTACTTATAACTTTACGTCATTTAAATATAGTCATTTATATTACTTATAGCTTTACATCATTTAAATACAATCATTTATTTTATTTATAGCTTTAAGTCATTTAAATATATTTATTTATATTATTATAGCTTTCAGTCATTTATAGGTTTTATATTTATATTTATTCCGCAATTCTTAATCTTTATATATCCGCATCTTATATCCTTAATTTATATATCTGTCACACAGTAACTGGTATCCTAGCCTTTATTTGTGGTGATTAGATCATATATTTTCAACAGGGAAAATACAAGAAATATTTGGAATATTTACATAAATGTTTGCATGTTTCATTCCTATGTCGAATATAAAGCATTATTTGCATGAAATATAGCTATCACTAGTTTTTAGAACATTTATTTGTGGTATGTCAGTTTTGAGATGTAAAACTAAGAAAAAGAAAACATAAACTATGTTATATATTCATAAGAAAAAGATATGATCACTAAACTACAAAGACTAAGATTTTCTTTGGACAAAATATGATATTTCTAGTAAAAATGGTTATAACCTAGTTATTATACCATTTTTGTGGGATAAAAACCAAAAATATGTTGTTTTGGTCATGCATTTTGAAACTAGACAAAATATCAAGGAGTTAGTTTTACAAAAAGAAAATTCAAGAATCTATCATTTTATTTAAATATGGATTTTTAAACAAAAATGGACTTTTTATATCAATTTTTCATACATGTGTTAGATGTAAGTTTTTATGATATAATCTTTTAAAAACATCTAGACAAGATAACTATTAAGTATTTATATAAATGGAATTAACAAAACATTCATAATAAACTATAATTAGTATAATTTGGGAATCATATATATACTATACTACCATTTTGGATGAATTATATACTTACTTAAAGGTATCAATATTTTTACACTATATGGCTCCTATAGAAGAGTAATACTTTCATTGAGGGTTTCATTACACTAGACGTAAACCGGCTAATACAAATTTGTGAGACAAGCCTTCACCGTTCCTACCAGAGTACACACTAAAGTCCTGAATTATAACCAAAGTCTAGGTAAGAGAGCATGACACTTGTGTATATATCTATATGGGATTGAAAACCTCACACCTAAATTGTTAGCTACAGTTAGACCGGCAGGTCTAGGGTGACAAATGTCTAACATTCCGATGCCTAAAGAACGTCCTAGTAGGCCACTAGTCTCTAGCATGGTTATAATAACTCACATGGGGTGTTAACAATACATTTGGTTTACGGGGTTAACATAAAATCAATTAGTTTTATATAAAGATAGATCTTCATAATACTACTTTCCAGTACAACACTACTTATATTTTTGGTCTTCGGTTTAAGACTTACACCTCATTTTAAAAAAAATATTGGATTTTCTGAAAGCACACTATATCATTCATACAAGGAAAAATTACTGTTGTTGTTGACACTTTTTAAAAACCGTTTGTATTCTCAGAAAATCAGTAAACAAGTAACCTAAAGGGTTTTGAGGATGTGGCGTCGCCGCGTCACATTATTTACTTTTGAACATATGTATTTAACATCAAGTAAACATTGTTTTGTGTACAATGTAAACTTTTTAATTATCAATGCAATGGTTGTATGACTTTGATCACTATTATTCATTTGTTATGATATTGTACATGAAGACATCCACCCCAGTCATTTCCGCCGTTCTGGTTTGGGGGCGTGACAATTTTGAATATTAAATAACTAAACAATAGATAAAGGGTAGATTAGGAAATTCACCTAGAAAAATAAGCGGGAATAGAAGCTTGAGGGGGCTGAGCAATTGCCACATGGCAATTGTGTACTATTTTATTAGAATTTGAGATTTGAGAAGGGGTACTAATATAGGGGTAACCTGGTCAGTGTACATATCAAGAACTCCATAAGCTAAAATAATAACCAATTACAGTTTATAAATATTATGAAAGATGACTAACTTGGTCGATCCATAGGTAACAACCATCTTTCAATTCATCTGCATAACAACATAACATATTGCAAGCTATAGCTTTTTCCTCAAGGACACTGGTTTTTCTCCTATTCTTTTATCACCAAGTGTAATACATATTCTGGAATGACTTCATTGTAGTCGTAGTTGTGATGTTAATTGTCATGTTAATTGCAAATTGAGCAAAAAGTCATGATAGACCAGTTCAGCACAATACGTGTTCCTAATGACTCCAACAACAGATAGATTTAATATAGCTAAATAGTAATAAACATCTAAGGTCTATACCATTAGAGTGAAAATGAATACTTACTTGAAATCTAGGGTTATGCTTCCAAATGTTTTTTTAGGTTTCTGACTTCTCGTGTCCCCCAAAACCTACAAATATTAGATGTATAACCTAGGTTCTCATGGAGGTTAGGATTCAAAAAGGATTTTCTTAGGCGTTAGCCTTTTTTTTTATATATAAGAAGTTGACGCAAGGGCCTGCTCTCAGCCAAAGGATGTTCAACAGCAAGCCCATATGTCACTTGATTCAAAACATGTAATTTTGCAATTTTACAAATAAGGAGATGGATAGAAAAAAGATTAGTGATGGTGAGCGGGGTTTTTGGAGGTGAAGCTAACCTAATATCAAATCATTTCTCTCTTAGACTCTTCTGGATATCATCGATTCATGATTTATGTTTTTTTTTTGGCTTCGACTCTTCATATATCTCCTATTTATGATTCTTATTAAATTGGAATCAAAACTTGATAAGATTTAAAATTGAACCCATAAGAGATTTGAATAAAAAATAGAGTCGGTCAATCAAAACTGTCAAAATCAGAAAACCATTTTAACAAACAAAATGCTTGAATTAATGAGAAGATATCCATAGGGATTTGATGTTGATAATAACACACACACACACACTTTGGTGAAGGAGATGGATGAAAAAGGTATTTACAATGTGGGATTGAAGAATAAAGTAACAAAAAAATGAACAAAAGATGTTTGAATGATTGCAACAACAAAAGGAGAATCGTAAACAGATGCAAGGGCTAATTCATGAAACCTAAATAATTAGGTAAATCTGAATCAGAAAACATACCAAATACATCAATCTTGCTTATTATCATGAGAATCCCGATAATTTGGGAGTTGATTTCCTTGACTATAGTTAAGAAAGAAGCCGAATTGAAGAGTACAAAAGAAATGGGCACGGGGTATACAATAGGTGAAGGGCATTTACGGAAATTCGCATTGAAAAACTGAGTGGGAAAATAAGATTTAGGGAGACGGAACAATTGCCATATGGAAAAATTGGTTTTATATATTAGATTAGGGGATATAATTTATTACTTATGTTTACTCTATTCTATTTAAAAAAAAATTTCTACGGAAAACAGACATAGACTTCTAAACTCAAAATAATAATGTTTTATATAACAACCGGTAAACTGAATGTTAGCCTTATAGATGGTCATAATAATGATTGTAAAGTGGTGGCTTTTATGCCAAAGAAATAAAGTTGCGATCAAAATGAAAAACACCCTATAGTATAGTGGCTTTTATGCTATTTGTGATTAATAATATAAATCATAATATCATTTTCATCTTCCTATTTTTAAATGAATGATTTTGTTACATGTAATTTCCATAAACTATTTTTTTATAAAAGTGAATTCCTCATATACCCTTCCTTTTTTCCTCTTATATTTTACACTATGTTATAACTCGTGGAAACCACAGTTAATATGTATAAAAGGCTAATGCCAAGAAAACTCTTTTATTTTCACATTGTATTTTGAAGAAAAAAAAATACAAATTATACCATTGTAGTACCCATATTTTGAGTATGGTGAGGGTATATTTGACAATATTGTAAGAGTAGACTTTTCCTTGTGACCAGTCCCTAGAGTAACCATGATGCGCTTGAAAAAAGCTCAACAACTTTCTTGAAACTTTGTGAACAACTCTACATGTCTTTTCATTAATAACAATTTTTTTTCACATAAAACACCTTAAAAATACATGGATTACAAAATATTGTCTTATAGTCGTCCTTGCAATCGTGAATTGTGAGTTAAATAATGTCATTACATGAGTAGAATGCCTTACAAGTTTCAAAATGTGTTGGGCCATACAATGCATACTGAGAACAATCAAGAATCTGATTAACTTCCATCACTATATCAATAACATTTGTTGTTGGAAATTTCTTAAGAATGCCACATGGAGAAATCGAGTGAAGAAATACATCCAATGAACCGATAAATATATAAATATTCAACCATTGACATCAACAACTGGTGCAATTCCAACATATAAACATGAAAAACAATGGCTCTATTTAATAACATGACATACAATTTCCCATTATTTCTATAGAGGTAATAATAATTTTGTTCCCTAATCAGTTAAGATCTTGAATTGCCATTGCACACAGTCCCCCTTGATTACTCAACACCTGTAATTGTCAATATAAAAATTAAAGTAAGAAAAAGAGCAAAAAAGGAGAGCTGATATCTCCAGTACTATCAAAACAAAATAGAATCACAATGATCACGACATGGACTAAAAAGCATGTGATGTTTTCCCTACAAACACAAATAAACTGCTCTTTCAACATATGAAGAAAAGTAGTTTTGTCGGCATCACGAAGTCTTAGAATCTGAGCAAACCTTTCTTTTCCATTAACTACTATAATTTAAATCTATTTAACCAAATTAATCAACTACATGAACACGAAGGTTTTGGTTTAAGACGTAACACTGAAAAAATAATTATAAATTGTTAACAATGGTCATATTGATCAACAAAGGATCTTCAAATACAATCACAAGTTTGTAAAATTGGGAAAACTAAATGCATAACTAAATGAGAAATCAAAAGAAAACAAAGATTGAGATAGGGAAGGCAGAATGTGAACTACGTACAAACCTACCTATTTATTTTAAATTAGGACATTCCTGATTTCTTGCCATGTAATTCAACTATGCTTGCAGATTTAGTGGGATATCAGAATCGGTGACAAAAAGAGCTAGCATTTGAGCAGGAAAAAAATGGTGAATAAAAAAGCAATACGTGTGATTATACTACCAGGAAGGAAGTAACTAAATAATTCTACATGTATTTAATATGCATTCCCTGGTATCAATTCGAGAACAAAATGTAACATAAAACAAACATTAGATATAATGCACTTGTATGAGGGTTACCAATGCACTATGTTCATATAAGATATAGTCCAAAGCATATCTAAATATTCAATGGAAATACTTCATATAAGTTAATTAATAGAGAATGCCCTATATTGAAACATATATTGTACAGAGGTAAAAGGAACAACACTAACAACCCTTTGCAATTTAGTAACTATAGTCATCATATTCATCTTCGAATCTCTCTGTAACATGTCTACACAAACAAATCTTAAGCCAAAAAGAAAATGAGAAAGTCACATTTACATAAACTAATCAACAAAAAGTATAAGACATAAAGCATAAAGAATTGAAAAAATAGAGATTCCGGTTCTTTAAGCTGGTAACAAAACCACCTAATAATCTCTTTTATGCACACAAGATGCTCTCAATTAATGTATGAAACAGATGAAAAAAGAAAAGCTGGTAGTAAGAATAGAAATCCAAATACATACCAGAAAGAAAGGCCACCTGACCTCTATTCAGCCAGTTGGTCCATTTTATGCAAAATGGTCACCATTATAAGAGTTTTAACATACCGAGTCCTTATTTTCGATCCCCATCCCAGGTCTTGGTATCTGAAAATGAAATGAAATATGTACATAGCTTTATCAAAGGACTTCACATATGTAAAAGATCAAAAGTAACAAAGAGGCATTCTCATTAGCATGTAAATATATCAATAAATCCGTTTATGGAAAAAACCAAGAGATGAAGATACATAAGTTGCCTCAAACTTTCTTTGAGACATTTCATCGAACACCTGATATGCATACTTTTAGATTCATCAATGATTTTATGGATATTAAACATCAATCATCAACAGGGGCGGAGACAATGAGGGGGCTGTCGGGTGCTCTTCCCTACATCAGTTTATTATAACCCTACAAAAAGACGTTTTCAAATGACAGTCACGAGATTAAATCCAAAATCATGCTATAGTTCGAGATTTCTAAATTGAAAAGACACAAAACACATAATGGTAGGAAATAAAAGCCATGCAAAACAAAATACTTTTGTCACCTATTTTGTCGAACACCTTACGTGCATATTCCAAATAACCGCAATTCATATACATATTGATTAAATGGTTGCTTACGTAAGGGTTGGGAAATGAAGACATTTCGATTGTTCTTGTCGAACATGTAGGCTGTAGTGATATATACCTTGGCAAGCAACCATTGCATGCACACTTCTGGAAGAAAGTAACTTATGTTTATTGGATATGATCGATGTTATGAACCTTTGAGAATATATATCAGAAATTTGTGAGGAAGAAAGACACATATCAACATCGATGAACTGATTACAAATTTAGGTTGAGAACATTTGTCGTTTCCATATTTATTGCAGTTATTTTGGTATAAGATAAAACTATTCAAAATTGAAATGCTGATTTATAATAATGATATGATTGTCGACTTCATTAATGAGCAAAAGAGCGGTAAATCAATTTAGCAATGCTGGAGGAATTGTCACGTGGAAAAATAGGGGTTTAAAAGGGGGACATGTGGCACCTTAGAGAGGTTTTTATTAGAAAGAAACATGTTATATATTAGGGAAAACCTTATACAAACCCTACATATTTTCATCTGATTCTTAAAAAAACAATTATATTATTTTTTAGCAAATAAAAACCCTTATTTTTTTCTCAAAGTCTCGTATAAGTCTTTTTGACCTTAGAAAAACCCAATCTGTTTTTATCTAAACATTAAAAAAACGACTATATTATTTTTTTAATACATCAAAACCCTTAGATTTTTTGAAAATTTCTAATATAATGAATTGTAACCATCAAATCGTTGAGAATGGATTACCTAACATTTTTTGGTATCCAACGTTTATTGAACTCAAAGCTTTAAATTAGACATTTTAAAAAATATAAGGGTTTAAATGTACAAAAAAATAATATAGTGATTTTTTTAAGGATCGGATGAAAATGTATTAGGTTTTCCCTATATATTATTTTCATAGTAAAATTATATTAAATCCCATAAAATTGACATGTTTTCTAAAATTTTGAATTTCGTTTATCATCTTCCTTTTTATCCCTCTGCCTTGACATAATCACATATAATCAACAACCTATATTGACTTTCCAAGTGAAGCCGATCAATCAACAACTAAATCAATATTTCTTCCTTTGAAAATTTTGCATTACGAAAATGTTTAATTTGCCCCAAATTGATGATTTTCTTCTTCTTTTCACTCAAATCCGCCATCCACTACATCCTCAAGATCACAGTTTTTTTTGGTTAAATTTTGGTAGAAGGAAAGACGAGACATTAATTTGTAATGTTGGTGCCATCGATGATAGAAGGGTTAATACCATTTTGCATCCATGTAAAACCAAGCAGTAATGATAGGTGTATTGAGAAAAATAAAAATAAAATTTGAATAAAAATTACTGATACTTTTTTTTTTTTGAAAAACCGAGAGTTTGATTTTTCTATTTTAAGAAAACAAAATTTTGTTATTACACTTTGATTTTTTTTTTTTTGTCTTAATATTGAAAAAAAAAGAGAATAGAACCACGTTTTGTTTTAATACATCGTTTATGTAATATATATAAATTTTTTGCTTGATTAATTATTTGAGTTATATTTTTTTGTTACATATAACTCTATAAAAATAAACTTTTTTATCAAAAATTCAACAAATATTTTATGTATTTCATCTTAAAAATCAGACCTAAGTTTTTAAGTTTGCCTTTTTACCCGCTTTACAAATTTTGGGAGGCATTTTAAAAAAATAAAACATAAAATATTGCTTGGCACACGATACAACATTTTTATTCCTGTTTTGAAAAAGACATTTGTACCGATTCTAAACATGTAAATCGGTGAAAAAAGGAAATCAATTGGTTTGTATAGTAAAATAAATAGGTCTTACTTATCCGAAAAAAGATCAACACGTTTGGTTATTATTTGAAACTAGGTGTGAGACCCGTGTATTATACGGGTTGATTTAAAAAAAGATTAAACATTAAAATATAAACATAAAATATTTTTAATGCACAACTTTAAAATAAGAAAGGAAGAAACGTATTTATTGCAATTAAAAATCATATATATGATATTTAATATATTACATATATATGTATAGGGAGAATTTCATATATGCCAAAAATTAAAACAAACCAAAAATTGACAAATGGATAATATTTATTCTAAAAATACCACAAAATGACAAGTGTCAAAACTAATAACAGATTGACATGTGGCAAAAAAACATTCATTTATTAAGGAGGATAAATCGGATAAACCGATAAAACATTAGGTTATTCTTTGAAATAATTCTTATCTATTGTGAATTTGTGATTAATATTGTAAGATACAGTGGAAAAGGGAAAACGGAAAAATCATATGTGATTTGCATGTAAATCACATGTGAATCGCATGTGATTCATATGTCAATCATATGAAAATCACATATGTATTTTTGTGAGTGTTTTTGCATCAATCATTTTTTTTATTTTATTGTTGATTTGGAAGAAATTGTGGTGAATATTGAATAGGTGAAGAATGATAAATTGAAGAAAATAAGGAAATATTGACACGAGGACATGAAAATGCTTTGAAATTTGTAGCATTTTTATTTTTTATATTTCATTTTTGTATTGAATAAAATACTTGTACTATTATGTTTATAGATTAATTAATAAAAATGAGATTTTTTTGATTTACTTACGAATATTATAGTATAAGAAATATACATATATGCATTTGAAAAAAATATGCATATACGCACCTAAAAATTTACTTTTTTTTTTTTAAAAAAAAATACAGTTTTTTTTTTTTTGAAAAAAATATAACTTTCTTTAAAAAACTTGCAGTGTTTTTGAAAAATTTGCAGTTTTTTTTATTTAAAAATGAAGTTTTTTATTTTTTTATTTTTTTTATTTTTTAAATATTGTAGTTTTCATTAGAAAAATTGCAGTTTTTTGAAAAAAATACATTTTTTTTTAAAAATATTATTTTCAAAAATTCATATTTTCTATAAAAAATTAAAAAATATGCATTTTAAAAAAAGCGAAAAACACTATATTTAAAAAAATCTGAAGATTTGATTTATGATGTAAATTTTTAGACATTTATATTAATATATTTAATAACACAAAAAAATTAAACGTTAAATGAGATTGGTAAGATGACGATCATGTCCTTAATGAATTATTTTTGATCCAACGCTCCACTTTTAATTCTCGGGTTCTCGAGAAGATATGAGTTCTCAACCGATCTTTTATATATATATATATATATATATATATATATATATATATATATATATATATATATATATATATATATATATATATGTGTGTGTGTGTGTGTGTGTGTAATGTTAGTGTCATCGATGATAGAAGGGTTAATGGTTGGGTTGTCGAAATATTCATCCCTCTCAATAATCGTTGGTCATATAGTCCAATTGATAACTGGTTAGACTATTTTTCTCTCTTTATTGTGTTTAAATTGTATGTATCCTGTGCAAATTTCAAATTACATTAAATATCGTTAAAATCGTTGGCAATATTAACTAATTCATTGTTAACTTTTAGTTTCGAGGTGAAATTTATTGTCATTAATGGTGACACAAGAGTTAGAAGTTTAATTAGTTTTATTGAATATTTATTTTCATTTCTAGAGTATCGGAGAGCATCGAGATGGAAAATGAATATAATCAATCTCTATGAAGATATGGTTTTGGCTTGCTCCAAGTTATAAATGGTTTCCCATTTTCAGATATGTTTGCTCGTAAAGATGTTTACTTTTTATTTTTTTAACATTTTTTATCCATTTTTCATCACATTATGTTCTGTTATAGTGATAGTGAGAAAATTCCATCATCTTTTCAAGAAATGTGTAGATTATTTTCTTCAAATTTGCTCTTCGTATGATCATTCGTTTATCAAAGATCCATCTATATGAATTCAACCACAAGGCCATTCAAAAATATGGTAATTAGCTCCTTTACCATTCATTTGGCTGGTCTTTAGATGTTGAAAGTTTGATGTGTGTTTTTTTGTACAATGTGATTATATCTCAAATGATTATTCCAAAAAATTAAATAGCGATTTAATAATATTTGATTTGAGTTGTGTTTGATGACCAATTGTTTGCATGTGGATAACTTGATAAATCTTGGGACGGTGGCATATGTATCGATCCGTGATGGGTAAAACCATAAAAGGTTTATAGGATGACACTATTGATTCAATAGCGAGCATCAAAGGTATATTTATGAATTTTATGATTACGAAGCTATTAATTAGTATAACTTCTCTGCCTACTACATCATACTATCAAAATTTTAGGCATGAATTGTGTTAAACGATGTTCTAAACTAAACTTGAAAGTGAAGTCCAAACTTAAAAAAAATTTGTATGGATGTGTTTCTTCATTGCTATCAAGTGTTGGAACTGATTTCAAAAACTTGGTATTTTTTTAGTTTTTTTTATAATAATGGTTTACACACTAATTTAAGTTGCAATTTAGTTACTAATATCAAGGTACCAGAATAGGTCTTTATTCCTAGCAAATTATTACCCGTTTCTATTTAACTACAAGCATACGTTTTTTTACCTTTCATAAAGACGACGCATAATGAAAATACAATGCTGAAAAAACATTGGCGTTTTCCAACATAAATCTAAGTGGAATGATCTTTGAATGGTCCTGATGTTGTAAACATTTAGGTTTGCTTAAGTAGATCGATTTGATTTTGTTTGTGTGTTTGTGGATATATGTCTGGATATTTGTAATGATCATGCTACAAGGCCATTCATTGCGTTGTTTGGTGTAGGTGAATCATATTGAAATATCGTGATATGATGCCTAATTAAAGCGGCTTATTAGTTATTTCTATTACTTCAAAACCTGGTTCAAAAGGTGCACAAAACATGAACCATTTTAATTACACACGTTGGAAAGACGTGACGAAAGCTTAAAAAAGACTGATTTATACGTAAACTACCTATGGAATGATACTTTCACATTGATTATCTTTTATTGGTATTATAATTATTTTGTTATTTTATATTTTGTCGGTGGAGATGTAGTTTTTGTGAAGGAAACATTATATCTAAAGTACATCAATGAAAATTAAATTTTACATTTATATAATTACGGTCAACACATCTAAGTTTTCAAATAAATAAATGTTTGCAAATTTATTATTATCTTTAAGGTTTATTAACTTTCAAAGTTGTTTTAAGTTGTCCCGTGTGGTACACCTATTATAATCTAGTTATATATAATAATTAATAAATATTTGGATCGAACATTATAAAGTTTTGCATCCATGTAAAACCAAGCAGTAATGATAGGTGTATTGAGAAAAATAAAAATAAAATTTGAATAAAAATAACTTATATTTTTTTTTTTTTGAAAAACCGAGAGTTTGATTTTTCTATTTTAAGAAAACAAAATTTTGTTATTACACTTTGATTTTTTTGTCTTAATATTGAAAAAAAGAGAATAGAACCACGTTTTGTTTTAATACATCGTTTATGTAATATATATATATATATATATATATATATATATATATATATATATATATATATATATATATATATATATATATATATATATATATATATATATATATATATAAATTTTTTGCTTGATTAATTATTTGAGTTATATTTTTTTTTGTTACATATAACTCTAAAAAAAATAAACTTTTTATCAAAAATTCAACAAATATATTATGTATTTCATCTTAAAAATCAGACCTATGTTTTTAAGTTTGCCTTTTTACCCGTTTTACAAATTTTGGGAGGCATTTTATAAAAATAAAACATAAAATATTGGTTGGCACACGATACAACATTTTTATTCCTACTTTGAAAAAGACATTTGTACCGATTCTAAACATGTAAATCGGTGAAAAAAGGATATCGATTGGTTTGTATAGTAAAATAAATAGGTCTTAATTATCCAAAAAAAGATCAACACCTTTGGTTATTATTTGAAATAATTCGGATAAACCGATAAAACATTAGGTTATTCTTTGAAATAATTCTTATCAATTGTGAATTTGTGATTAATATTGTAACATACATTGGAAAAGGGAAAACGGAAAAATCAAAAGGACGGAAAAAACGAAAACTGAATGAAAATTTATCCAAAACACAAACACAAATGGCTTATTCGGGGGCTAGAAACCAAATAGTTTAGGTTCGGTTTCGGTTTTTGTCAAAACCGAGCCGAGCCGATGTGTCCTCACCCTCATATAAGAATAAGAAATGCCACCAAGTATACACTACTACACCAAACATAAACAGTTGCATAGAAACTTAATTTGACCCATTTTATTTCCTAGAGTTATATTAAGGGCCATCAACCTGCAGGTTAATTTCCTGTAGGACCTGAATCAGTAGCAGTTTTTGCACGAACTTGCCTTGGGGTCTCGTCCTCGATGTCTCTTTTCTTCTTCTTTGGGTTCATGGATCCGGTAGAGAGAGCTTCCAATGCTTTTGCAGTCGGCACACGGTTTCTTGCATTCGGAACAACCTCTTGATCTGTATCAGCACCATCAATATCCTTCAACTGATGATCAGGTTGGTTGGTTAGCGTTTCATGCAAAACAATACCTCCATCTGAATCATGAGTGGCTGCAGGGCTGTTGGAGTAGTCTTGTATGGTTTCTCCTGAAACACAAGATGAAAACGAGTCTTGCACATGATCAGTAGGTTCTGTATCAGATTCAGTATCAGACATCATACTTCTGAGTTTAGTAGTTTTAACAATCCCATCCTCCTCATGGGCGAAACTCACGTCCACAATTCTACATTGAATATCATCTTGTCTCACAGGTGAGTTCACCGGGCTGTCTGGGATAGGTTCGGCTTCATCAGGTTCAAGAAGCTCGGGCTCTGATGCAACCTTATCCAGAACATCCTTAAAAGACTCAAAATACTGGACTCCTTTTTCTAGTGCCCTTCTAGAAAACTTTTGGATGCCAGGTGGAAGAAACACCGACGGTCTCTTGGAGTTTTGGAAGGCATAGTTTATAGTCTTCTCCGAGTGCCATCCTCTTGCTAAAAGCCGAGGCCAAACAGCTTCCCAGAAAACTTCACTTAATTTCGGTTTGTTTAATTCATCCCCCTGGTAATTCAAAAGATCGATGATTTGTTCTGTGTTAAGAGATGAGTATTCAGGGTGAAGAATCCTTTTTTTCACCGGTTTCTTTGCTCTGCGGTCACTAAGATCTCGCTTTCCTTTACCAATGCCTATGGATTCTATAAGAAGATCAGTGCCCACAATATCCCTTACACTGAATACATATCTCTCAAACGAGACTACTCCATCTTCATACATTTTGCTAGCCTGAAAGAGAGCCAAACTCATCAACAAAATCAAATTTTCATCGAGAACACGCAAGGATAAATTACACCATATTTAGTCCCTATTTTTAAAAATTAACTTGGATCGTCCTTCGTTTGCTTAAAATGTGCATGTTTCGTCCGTCCTTCGTTTGCTTAAAATGTGCATGTTTCGTCCCTGATATGCGTTTTTGTTGCGTATGTAGTCCATGACAAATATAAAATGACCATAATGCCCTTTGTGTATTTCTTTTCCTATTAATTTAATGTTATTATTATTATTATTATTATTTTTAATTAAAAAAAGAAATGTGGTCCCACCTACCCCACCTTTTTAAGATTGTTAATCTAATTTATGTTTTTTTTTCTCTCAATTTCTATATAGGATACCGGAAACATTTACCACCACCACCATATATCTAAACTACAACCGGTAACATCTCCACTTCCTCCCGTGTGCCGCCGTCACCTACCGCCATCTCACATCTTTGTCTAAAACCCTAAAAAAACTACCTAAATCTGCGTCTCCGTCACCATCAAAAACTTCAATATTTATAAACGCCTTACCTTCTTTGGAACTATCACGTAGCCGTGACTGCTGCCTCGCCGGAGAAGGTGACCTCTTCTTCAGATCTTGACCATCGTAGTCTCTATCGCCATTGCCTTCATCTTCGTGAAAACCTTCGTCATCTCAAAATTACAACATCTCAGATCTACACCTTCTTCGTCGCTACCTGTTCTCTTAAAACTTCATCGATGGGCTCACAGATCGGGAGACAAGGGTGGTAGTTCGTCAAAGCTTATATATCTAGTGGACGATTTGCACCATGTTTGTCGTAGAGGTGAGTTGCTTCGAACCTTCATCGTCTCAAGGTTGTAACGTCGTTGCCTTCATCATCTTAGGGTTCCGATCTGAGGATTATGTAACTCCGTCGCCTAGGGTTTCAAATGCCGCCTATGTTTTGGGTTTGGTTTGGTTAAGTGGCGTTGGACAGTCGTTTCCAGTGGTTCATGAGGTATTAGAGGTGAAATGTGGAGGTACTAGCTTTTAAAGAGGGGATATGTAAGAGAGAGAGAGAGAGAGAGGTATGTGTATGTGTGTGTGAGAGAGAGAAAAAGATGAATATAAGTTGTAGTTTCCGATGGTTTTCGGTGTTGATGGATGGTGGCCGGAGGTGGCTGGTGGATAGAGGTGGATGGTGGCTGGGGGTGACTGGTAGTGTTGTAGTTGTCGGTGGTCGATGGCTAAAGGGGTTTGAGTTAATTTAAGGGGTTGTTTCCTTTTCTAAAAATTATAATTAATAAAAAAATAATAGATTCGTTATAAACAAATCCATAAATAATTAATAAATAACAAATAAATGGAAAATAAATCAAAAAAGAATAAACAAGGGCAAAATAGTTTTTTTTTTTATGCGTGGAGGGACTAAGCATTCAAGAAAAAACATACACAGGGACTGTCCAAGTAGATTTTAAATATAGAGACCAAACATGCTTTCTGACACCTACACGACGGACGATTGGTGTAATTTACCCTAAATGCAAGAAGCAAGATATATTCCGCAGTGGATACTAAATTAATACATGACATTCATCTTTCCTTAAATTAACTAAATCCTACTGCAATAATGATTTGACCGTTAAAGATTTTCATTAGAAGAATCGAAGATAAAACACACGCAATCTTACAAATACTTAAACATGCAACCGTAAAGATGCATGATCCATCCAACTGAAGTTCATGAAAATGTTGATATTTTTAGATAAAAATTTGTAAGCTTTTTACCACGTCGAGTTTTCTAGAAAATGTATGCATTTGGTTAGTGAAAGAAAAGCTACATTGATCATATACGATATACAAGTCCTGATGTGTGAACAATCTTGTAGCAAATATTACGCTGAAGCAAGTCTACTAAAATCATTAGTAAAAAGGTGAAAAAGAATCTAAATATCTAGCTATATCCTTTTAGTTAGTGTAGTAAATGGTCCACGTACATCAGCATATATTAAACCTAGCATGTGAGTCACGTAAAGATCATACCTGTTTCAAACTAGTTATGCTTGTGTCCGTGACACGAGGAAATAAACGAAAGAAAAGCTCATCTTGCCTCCAATCACTGAAAATAATTTTCCCAGGCATGGTCATTTTGTTTCCCTTCATTTTCTTATACCTTAACCATTTTTTGTGTTCATCTGTTTTATAAAACTTTCCATAATAATAAGATAGCACATTTCGCATGCCTTTATTACCTATGAATCTGTTCACAACACCAAAATTCTTGCCAAATATATATAAAGCAAGAACAAAACTATGATGTTCATATGGGCTCAAAGATTCAATTGATGAAACTGGAACCGGAAGTAAACTAGATTTACCCTTTGCTTTGGCTTGATTTTTGATGCTTTTTCCTTTGCTCTTAGGTTGATCTTGAATCCAAGCCACCGGAATTGAGTGGCCAAACATAAGTTTCTCTTCAATATCAATCTCTCTATCATGAGAAGATGGCAATACTATGAGTTGCAAACGCTCGTTTTCTGTCATCAAATGAGGGATTTGTGCCTGGTATTCATCTCCAATTCTGGTCTTTGTTACAGGCTCTCCAAAAATGTCTTCAGGAGCAGAAGATTGTTCCAATTGGAGCCACTGAACAGGTTGATATGCATCTTCCATTTTGCCATCCATCTGATCAAATCTACATCAATCAAGATGATGTAATTAGCTCCAAATGTCAACTGGAATACATGGTTAAATCTCATAATGCTATATTTGAACAACAAATTAACCACCTAAGAGATGTCCTTGATCATGCTAACATACACAAAGTTACGAACACCTTGTTTTAAATGCTTTAGTTATGTTTCATAGAGACGTTAAAGAAAGTACGTTATGCGGTATCCATGTAGGCAATCAAAAAGAAAATATTTGTATACTAAGAGTATCTAGTTCTTAAACATAGCTTATGTATCCTTAAAAAGAAGTGTCTCTAATCTGAGTCTTTAATTAAGGGCATTGAAACAAACAATTATGCATATGCTAAGATTGAAACTCATGACTCTCAGATATGTGGAATCCTAGATTTTCTCTCCAAAAGATCCCTTGAGTAGAGAAGAGATACTTCGAGTCTAGTTGATGTATGGAACTCAGCACAACATTTATGAGATTGAAGTAAATGTGTATTGAGACCCTGAAGTGCTAAACGAGGCTCTGATACAATGTTAAATTTTAAAGATAAAAAATATGTTCTCTTATAGATAGAATGTTTAGGTACCAAAACCACTATGTAAAAGCACCTAAAAGACAATAAAATCATAAATAACTTAATTCTATATAAATTGCACTAGAAATGGCAAAGATTCAAATGGCACGCTTGTGGTTTCCCTTGAGCAATCAACTTTGAGGGGAACTAAATAGTTCTTGCATTAACAATAAATTGAAATTTAGTTCTAAAACAAAACCATTGAGACAATGTTCTAATTAATTAGGTCTCGTTAGATTTACTCCGCCTGAGAGACGTTATGTCTCATCAAACCTAACGAGAAGCAAAATTTCACTCAGCCTTCATTCATGTGATCTACTATACCACCTTTTGCATGTCCGAACTTTTCTGAATTTTAAGAAAGCTAATTGTTCACTGTTGTGATGCTTATTTATTAATCCTTACAAGAGTTGTGACCATACCATTCTTCTCTAAACAACTCTAACAATCAAAGTAAAGAAATTCAGATGACCAGCATCAACAAACGATAATGCTTAATTAGATCCATTCTTGAATCCAACTCCATGACAAAAATTAACATCATTACAAGAACACATGCGAAGAGCCATAAAAAAATAAGACTTTTGGGGACAATTAAAAATAGTGTAATATAAGAAAAAATGAAAGCATTTCTATTGAACACAGATAGTAATATATTCAACCTACATCTTCCTGATAGTTCCACAACCCACTAATCAATCCATGTTCCGAATTCAGCCTATAATTAGTTAGATTACTACAATAACGAAGTAAAATGTGGAAAAGATAAGGAAAAAGGCTACTTAATGAGCCTTGCGTAAGAACTTAAATATAACAAAACCCACGTGAAAACGCAAATCTACACAAATCGGTTCTCATCTATGTGCATCAAATTAATTCAATCCTTTTTAGTGATTATATGCAGATTTCAATTGTTAAGCACACATGGATTATGAACTCGCAACAAAAAAAGGTAAATAACAACAAATGCAAGTAACAAAACACTTCGAAACTGTGGTTGATACGATAAAAAACAATAATGCAAGCAACAAAACACTTCGAAACTGTTGTTGATGATCATAAGAAGATCGTATGAACCAGTATACCTTTCAGATGGGTACAATATTTAGTGCAGTTCGTATAGTGTTCTTTGGGGACTTTGCGCGAGAGGAGGGAGGTGGGTGATAAGGAAAGTTTAGAGAGAATAAGGTTTTGGACTAAAAAATTTCGTATGTAATTTGAGTTGACTAGGATATTATTAAATGCATATTTTCAATATATCTATGAGATCATACTGTTGGATTATAGTTATTAATTGCATTCTATTCTTTTTCTTTTAACAGCATTTATTGTTACGACATTATGTTAGATATTTAAAAGTATGTGCTGAATTTTATCAAAAAATAAATAAATAAATAATAAATAAAAACAGGAAAAATTATAATAATTCTATCTCAGCATTTACCATAATTCGAAAAACAAGAAAAAAATATTGCAACCTTACCTGACCTTCCAAATAAATAAATAATGCACCCTTACCTGGTTCTTAGTTGTCAATGTCCATTTACCACATTTTTCAAACAAAATTGTCATGAAACAACCGGTTTTCTCAAAATTTTAGTTTGAATTTCATAATGGTTTTGAAAGTAAAATTTCTAAATATAAAATGTCAAACAAAATTTGTTATTCTTTAATACGAGTAACTTCAAAAATATTCTTCTGTTCATCTTCAATCATAAATGCAGTTGTTTAAAAATTTGTAGTGTATATATATATATATATATATATATATATATATATATATATATATATATATATATATATATATATATATATATATATTAATTATAGCAAAAAGTTATATATATAACAAAGATTAAATAGGAAAGAAAATTATGGTAGCATGGTAATATATATATATATATATATATATATATATATATATATATATATATATATATATATATACTCGTAAACAAACAAAATGAATAATTAGCAACTTAAATGTAAGATTATTCACAAGAAAAAAACTCCCAAAAACAACACCTTTGTGATTAATCTTAAGTAAATCAAGAAAAAATTTCACCACCAAGATGTTTTTTTCTGGATTTTTATTGTGACTCATGTTATTTTTGATTGATATAGTGATTCATTTGTTTTGTTCGTCTAACAAATATGTTAAAAAAAAACTTTTTACCTTCCTACCAAAAGTTCCTAAATGATATATATATATATATATATATATATATATATATATATATATATATATATATATATATATATATATATATATAAGGATATAAACATTTTCTTTAAATAATTAAAAAATTTTATAAAAAAAATTTCGTTCTTCAAGATAAAAAACTTTATAGAGGTTTATTATATATATATATATATATATATATATATATATATATATATATATATATATATATATATATATATATATATTACTCAATCTAAGGTTTTTAGAATTGAAAGAAAGTATAATTTTCTCTCCCTTAATTATAGAAAAACAACTTTTTCAACCCATGCACCCTCACGAATTGAAACTTTTATTTTCTATAATTAACATTGCTAACTTGCAATTCTTATCATAATTATCATGCTCCCACTAACATGATCATTATTAGCGTAACACTTCTGCTCCCACTAGCTTTGACATGTATCCAGAAAACAATTGGACTTGTAGAGGTCAATACTAGATTGATTTGATAAGACTTTATCAAAATCATACACCTTATCTTAGATAGCTCACAGGTGTGTCTAAACAATTTCAGAACTATGAAAAGGGATGTCATAATCATAGTCTCAATTGTTTAGACCTTTGCTATCTACTTCAAATCTACTTGGTGGAAGTGTTTCCTCACCATCATTTTCATGAATCGGAGAGAAACCTTATGACCCTTAGATTTTATGGTATATATGTTCCTTTCCATGTGATTTTTTTTGTCAAAACCATAATCACAAGACAAGATTAGTGACACTTCCAAATTCATATGGACTGAACTTGTGCAATCTTAATTTCTTGCCACCTGGCAGGTCAAGGGCATGCCATTGCTTCCAAGTTGGTATGCAGCCAATTGAGAACTCTAAGAACTCATATGCAAAGCCAACTTTAACTGGAATGGGCATAGAAATAGAAATATGTCAACTACAGGTTTTTTTTTCTTGATTAGATCTTGAAATTATTTTTAGGATCTTTAAGACTCCCACTGTCCTCTTGACGTATAAGACTATCTTGCCAAATATTCAAGAGATAGTGTGGATTCTTTATCAAGACAAACGCTTCACACAATTGGCCTAAGTTGGTCTTTGTTTTATCCAAAACATCACAACTTGCCAATTTCAAATGTACAAGAGTAGGACACTTTTACTCTTACATTTGACAAGTGTTTTAAACCTTTCTTTAGGATATGTCACTCAACTTACAGTCTTGGAGTATGACTCTAAGACTTGTTTTGGAACGAAGTATGACTCATCTTTTTGATTTGACCACTTCAACAATTCATAGCTTCTCCTCTTAGCCATCAGAATGCACTTAGAGGATGAATTGTGATAAGGCCTCTTAATCATTAAGATGATCATATAACATGATACTAAAGTACTCTCCCATCTTTTCATATTTGAGAAACTTTTATTCTTCTGACTAATTTGATTCTTCTCATTCGTTCTGCCATACATCGAAAATTTTCCAATGTATCAGAATTACACTTAAGCCTATAATGTAACACCGTAAAAATTAGAACAACTTTTCACTTTTGAAAAACACATTTTTAATTAAACAATTCGTTCACAAAACGTCATAACATCAAGTTTTCAAATCACAATGCCTCCCAAGATCAAAATACATCCAATTCCCATATGTGTGTACGAATCAAGCCGGCGCCTTCCCGCGGTCATCACTGGTACCTGAAACACATAACACTGAACACTGTAAGCATAAGCTTAGTGTGTTTCCCCAAAATACCACAATAATCACATAATAGCCACTCGAGGCTGTAACTCTGTTGACCCTCTGGTCAATGTGCTCAGTGGGGCCCTCCAGCCCCAACTCTCGGTGGGCCCTCTGGACCTAGCTCTAGAGACCCGAAAGTCCCAACTTTGTAACTCTGAATCATGCATATCACATACAATAAATCACAACACATAATAACATGCAATCACACTGGCATATAACTCTATAATACTCTGTCTCTTAACTCTGTTACCACACTAGGTAAAGTATAGTGAGAAGACTCACCTCCGGTGTCTCGGTAAATATTTGTCTCGGAATAAATGTGATCTAGCCTCCGCCTAATCACACAAAGTAATACACCCATAAATACAACTGAACTCAACCCTAAAGGTCAACAAGGTCAACGGTCAACTTTGACCGGACTTGGCGAGTGCACTAGGGCGACTCGGCGAGTCTATACGTGTCCACCGACTCCCTTGGATCCTCTCTTGACACGTCGAGTGCTTCCCTAACTCGACGAGTTCCACCTGGCATGAATCGCGGGACCACCACGACTCAACTCGCCGAGTCTCAAGAACAACTCGGCGAGTTCAGGCTTCACTCAGCCCCACCCCTTGACTCTCCCTGACTCACTAAGTCCACCCCTCAACTCGGCAAGACCACTCGCTGAGTGGTTACGGGAAAACTTCATGCTACTCGTCGAGTTTGTTCTTCAGACTCGGCGAGTCCATGCCATGCATAAACTTAAACTCACTTTTGAGGTCAGATCTGTTCCATACAATCATAGATCTGGCCTCCCTAGGCATGATAATCACGTAAAGTCCAAACCTTGGCGCTCAAACAACAAATATTTGCTCATAAATGATGTTTTAGCCCCATATCTCACAACTCTAGGTCAATACTCTCATGAACCCTCATAAAGCTTAAGGAATAAAGCTTCTCTGGACCTCTATGGATCTCATCTCAAGCCTCATCACAAATAGGGACGAAATGGACATCAAATCTAACCAACCAAGGGGTCAAGAAACCCTAAACCCCCCTGTTCAACATAACAACAGAAAAAGGGAGCCAAATATACCTCCAAGATGATGCTCTGAGCTCCAAAATCGAAAGATGTCCACCTCCCTTGCCTTCTCTTAGCTAGAATCTCCTTTGCCTTGCCAAACAAAGCTTCAAGGGTCAACAATGGTCTCTTCTCTCTCCCAAAACGCTCAAATCTCTTTAGGGTTTCTCTCTAGGGGTTGGTGGCCGCAAATGACGACCATAAGCCCCTTTAAATAGGTCTCAAACCTTGGAAATTAGGGTTTCATTAAACAGCGTGGACTCGCCGAGTCCACTTTTGGATTCGCCGAGTCCATACACGAACCCGCGCCCAAAACCGTGATCCTACTCGGCGAGTTTGGACTCCAACTCGCCGAGTCTCCTCACAATTCACCCAAAAATACAAGAATAATTAATACCTAGAAATCTGGGGTGTTACAATTCTCCCCCACTAGAATTAGACTTCGCCCTCGAAGTCTCGCTCTGCAAATAACTCTGGATGCTGCTCACGCATCTCACTCTCCGGCTCCCAAGTCATCTCGGACCCCTTCCGATGTTGCCACTGAACCAAAACCAAAGGTACCTCCTTGCTTCTCAAAACCTTGATTTTCCGATCTCTGATTGCCACCGGTCTCTTAGCATAATTCAGGCTCGCATCCACCTGAATATCCTCTAATGGTACCACTGCCGACTCATCGGCTATACACTACCGCAATTGCGACACGTGGAAAGTGTCGTGAATCTGACCCAACTCTGCTGGCAACTCGAAATGATAGGCTACCATGCCTAGCCTCGCGACTACCCTGAATGGACCAATATATCGGGGCCCCAACTTGCCCCTCTTCCTGAATCGAATCACTCCTTTCCAAGGAGAGACCTTCAGTAGCACAAAGTCGCCGACCTGAAACTCAAGCTTGGAACGGCGTCTGTCCGCATAACTCTTCTGACGACTCTAAGCGGTCAACAACCTCTGTCTGACCTGCTAGATCTGCTCTGTCGTCTGAAGCACGATCTCAGTGCTGCCCATAACACGCTGCCTGACCTCTCCCCAACAAATGGGAGTTCGACACCTCCTCCCATACAACTGCTCAAAGGGTGGCATACCAATGCTCGAATGATGGCTGTTGTTGTAGGAAAACTCTGCCAAGGGCAAATACGTGTCCCAACTCCCCCCGAAATCCAACACACATGCCCGGAGCATGTCCTCGAGCGTCTGAATCGTCCGCTCACTCTGTCCATCAGTCTGGGGGTGATATGCGGTACTAAAGTGCAGCCTAGTACCCAACTCCTCATGAAACTTCTTCTAGAACCTGGAAGTGAAACGCACATCCCGGTCTGAGACAATCGAGATCGGCACTCCATGCCGAGATACCACTTCCTTCATGTATATCTCTGCCAACTTCTCTGCGGAAGAGCTCTCACTGATAGCAAGGAAGTGGGCGCTCTTTGTCAACCTG
The DNA here is from genome assembly GCF_002870075.4 of Lactuca sativa. Taxonomy (NCBI): domain Eukaryota; kingdom Viridiplantae; phylum Streptophyta; class Magnoliopsida; order Asterales; family Asteraceae; genus Lactuca; species Lactuca sativa. Next base: position 369,668,607 of record NC_056627.2, on the reverse strand, counting down.
TCCACAATCACCCAAATTGCATCGACTCCCCTAGCAGTCCTTGGCAATTTGGTGATAAAATCCATGGTAATCTGTTCCCACTTCCATTCGGGAACCTCCAATGGCTGCAACTTACCATGCGGTCTCAGGTGCTCGGCCTTAACCCTACGGCAGGTTAGGCACCTCTCAACAAACCATGCGACATCCCTCTTCATACATGGCCTCCAATACTCCATCCTCACGTATAAATACATCTTGGTGGCCCCAGGATGGATTGAGAACTTCGACCGATGAGCCTCCTCCATTAAAATGGTACGCGTCCCTCCCACAAACGGTACCCAGATACGCCCCTAAAAAGTCATAAGCCCCCGGCCATCGGTAACGAACCTTGATACCAACCCAACAACTCGCTCTTTCTTCTGCATCTCAGGCTGCACAGCCTCAGCTTGTGCGCCACGAATGGTGTCCAACACCGGAGCTATCACGGTCAATCTCAAACATACATCTCGAAATGGGGTGCTCTCCGCCCTGCGGCTTAGTGCATCGGCTACAACATTAGCCTTGCCCGGGTGGTACAGGATCTCATAATCATAATCCTTGACCACGTCCAACCACCTTCTATGTCGCATGTTTAGTTTGGGCTGATCCATCAAATACTTCAGGCTCTTGTGGTCCGTGTATATCGTACACCGAACCCCGTACAGATAGTGACACCAAATTTTGAGGGCGAACACCACTGCCCCCAACTCAAGATCGTGGGTGGGATACCTCGTCTCATGAGGCTTCAGCTGCCTCGATGCGTATGCTATCACATGCCCTCTCTGCATCATCACTGCTCCCAACCCCAAGATCGATGCATCATAATACACCACAAAGTCCTCCATCCCCTCCGGGAGGGCTAACACTGGGGCTTCACATAGCCTCTGGCGAAGCGTCTCAAAGGAGGTCTGTTGCTCTGGTCCCCATGAAAAAGCGACACGATTCCGGGTTAACCTAGTGAGTGGCACGATGATCTTGGAGAAATCCCTGATAAATCTCCGATAATAGCCTGCCAACCCCAAGAAACTCCTGATCTCGGACGATGACCTCGGCACCTCCCAACTCATCACTGCCTCCACTTTGGCCGGGTCGACCAAAATCCCGTTCTGGTTAACGAGGTGCCCTAGGAACTGGACCTCTCACAACCAGAAATCACACTTGGAGAATTTTGCGTAAAGCCTCTCCGATCTCAGAACTCCGAGGATCTTCCTCAAATGCTCTTCATGCTGCTCTCTGGATCTCGAATACACCAAAATACCGTCGATGAACACGATCACCGACCAATCCAACATCGGCCTGCACACTCTGTTCATGAGATCCATGAACACTGTCGGGGCATTGGTGAGTCCGAAAGGCATCACCACAAACTCATAATGCCCATAACAAGTCCTGAACGCTGTCTTCTGGATGTCCTCATCGCGCACCCTTACCTGATGATACCCCGACCTCAAATCGATCTTGGAGAACCAAGATGCTCCCTACAACTGATCGAACAAATCATCGATCCTCGGCAACGGGTAACGGTTCTTGACCGTCAGCTTGTTCAACTCCCGGTAATCAATGCAAATCCGGTGTGAACCATCCTTCTTTTTGACAAAAAGGATAGGCACTCCCCACGGCGAGCTGCTCGGCCGAATAAACCCCTTCCCCAACAGCTCCTGAAGCTGCGAGGATAACTCTTGCATCTCTGGAGGTGCGAGGCGATATGGCACCTTGGCAATAGGCGTGGCCCCTGGAACCAAATCGATACTGAACTCCACTTGCCTCACGGGAGGGACACCCGGCAACTCCTCTGGAAATACATCCGGGAACTCACGCACTATCGGAACCTCCTCAACTGACCTCGGTCTCCCTGAATCAACCCGCGTATCCATCACATACGCCACAAAGCCCTTACAGCCCTGCTGTAGACACTGCCTCACCCTAGCGGCCAAACAAAACGCTGACCCAGAACGTGTACCCTCGCCGTACACCGTAAGAACTCCCCCACTAGGGTCTCGTATGGTCACCATCTGTCGCTCGCAGTCGATAACCGCACCGAATCTACTCAACCAGTCCATGCCCACAACGACACAGACATCACCCATCGCAATAGGAATCAAATCAATTGGGAACTCAACACCGAAAATCTTGAATACACACTCTCGGATCACCTCTGTGGCATAAATCACCCTCTCGTCAGCTATGGAAACTCTTAGAGGCCGGATCAACGCCTCATGACTAACACTGATATGCTGACTAAAAGCCAAAGATACAAAAGACCGACTCGCACCCGAGTCAAATAACACCAAGGCAGGTACAGAATTCACAAGAAAAGTACCTACACATAACATAAACATCAAAATAAATACATGAAAGAATACATACCAGCCACGACATCAGGCGCTGCGCGGACCTCCTCCGCGGTCAACTGAAAGGCTCTCCCTCGTGCCCTCGGCGCTTCGGCCTTCACTGGCCGACTCTCGGTAGCTCTGATGGCGGTAGGGGCAGATCCCTGAGGTGCTCCCTGTGCTGATCCCCTCAACTGCGGACACTCTACCTTCCGGTGTCCGGTCTGGTTGCAGTGAAAACATACTGCAAACCCCTTGGGGCAGTCCTTGGCCATATGCCCCTCCTTGCCACATTTGTATCAAGACCCTGCTCTGCACACTCCGTCGTGGCTCTTGCCGCACTTGCCACAAGTGCGGCCCCTCTGGTTCCCTGATCTCGAATCGGCGGGCTTGGCCCGCTTGGCTACCGGCTGGGACTGTGCCGGTCGTCGATCCCTCCCCTGAGACTCAGCCTCCTCCCTAGCCTGAGTCTCCAGCTCTATCTCCCTCTTCCGGGCATTTGCCTGAAGCTCGGCAAATGTCCGGTACGTCGAGTGTGCCACGAACTCACGTATGTCCCTCCTCAGAATGCTCAAATATCGACTCATACGTGCCTGCTCGGAGGACACGTGCTTTGGGCAGAACATCGCCCGCTCATGAAACATCCTCGTGATCACAGTAACAGACTCAGTACCCTGCTTGAGGGTCAGAAACTCCTAGGCCAAACGCTCCCTCTCCACCTGGGGAACGTACTCATCTTGGAACATAGCAGTGAACCTCTCCTAGGTCACTGCTGCAAGCTCAGCAGGCGTATAGTGCGCCGTCACAAATTTCCACCAATCCTTCGCCCCCAAGCGAAGCTGGTTCAGCGCGAACTGGACTCTCACATGCTCAGGAGACGAGCAAGTGAAGAAACACCCCTCTATGTATGAAATCCATCTCATCTCCGCAATCGGGTCCTGGGTCCCGTCAAACTTCGGTGGTTTCGTGTTGCTGAACTCTCGGAACAACAACGCATCACCACCCTGCGGCCTCGTCGCAACTATGGCTACAGTGGCTGCAGCAACAGCAGCCTCAGAAAGAGCAGCGTACTTCTCATCAAATGTTTCTCTCAACGTGGTCTTGATAGACCCGAACATCTCTGGTATCTCTGCCCTGATGGCCGCAGCCACCTCCTCCTGGATGATCCTACGGATCTCCTCATCCCTCGTGTCACTGGTCCTTAATGTTTGGCGAGTCCCAACCATGATCTCTCTCTCTGAAATATAACATTAGAATAATATCAGGGACTCGCTCGAGTATACTCACACTCGAGTACTCCATCCTACTTGTTCCCGGGTACTCTAAAGATTCTTACTTGGACTGTGCACTGACCCAGTGTCTTCAATAGTACGGGCCCAATACTACCGTCCACACCGCATCAGCGTCCACCCCAAGTCCTCCTCCCAGAATCCCAAGTCCCAAGCACTCTGCTCTCTCTGATCATATGATATTCGCAACAGATCTCTCAAAATCTCCTCGCTGCTACCTAACCACTCTGAAATATTCCTAGCAGCAAGACTCTTAGACTCAGGCATCACATATCAGGCCACTCTAGTCCTAATAAGAATACCTAGTCTACTCTAGCATGCATATCATATCTCATCAAATAACATATCAAATCATATATTATAACACTTATAATGATGGTATTTTGGGAAATCACCGTTCGGGCGCTGGCTGTTCGTACACACGACTCTGCTCTGTTTATCTCGCAAGTTCTTCTTTTGAAAACTTGTTTTATTATCAATTTTTTTTTCTCAAATCCTCGGTTTGAGTTTAGATACGCCCGAAGGTGCACCCGAATTCCTCAAACCTAGGCTCTGATACCAACTTGTAACACCGTAAAAATTAGAACAATTTTTCACTTTTGAAAAACACATTTTTAATTAAACAATCTGTTCACAAAACGTCATAACATCAAGTTTTCAAATCACAATGCCTCCCAAGATCAAAATACATCCAATTCCCATATGTGTGTACGAATCAAGCCGGCGCCTTCCCGCGGTCATCACTGGTACCTGAAACACATAACACTGAACACTGTAAGCATAAGCTTAGTGTGTTTCCCCAAAATACCACAATAATCACATAATAGCCACTCGAGGCTGTAACTTTGTTGACCCTCTGGTCAATGTGTCTCAGTGGGACCCTCCAGCCCCAACTCTCTGTGGGCCCTCTGGCCCTAGCTCTAGAGACCCGAAAGTCCTAACTCTGTAACTCTGAATCATGCATATCACATACAATAAATCACAACACATAATAACATGCAATCACACTGGCATATAACTCTATAATAATCTGTCTCTTAACTCTGTTACCACACTAGGTAAAGTATAGTGAGAAGACTCACCTCCGGTGTCTCGGTAAATATCTGTCTCGGAATAAATGTGATCTAGCCTCTGCCTAATCACACAAAGTAATACACCCATAAATACAATGAACTCAACCCTAAAGGTCAACAAGGTCAACGATCAACTTTGAGCGGACTCGTCGAGTGCACTAGGGCGACTTGGCGAGTCTATACGTGTCCACTGACTCCCTTGGATCCTCTCTTGACACGTCGAGTGCTTTCCTAACTCGACGAGTTCCACCTGGCATGAATCGCAGGACCACCACGACTCAACTCGCCGATTCTCAAGAACAACTCGGCGAGTTCAGGCTTCACTCAGCCCCACCCCTTGACTCTCCCTGACTCACTGAGTCGACCCCTCAACTCGGTAAGACCACTCGCTGAGTGGTTACGGGCAAACTCCATGCTACTCGCCGAGTCTGTTCTTCAGACTCGGTGAGTCCATGCCATGCATAAACTCAAACTCACTTTTGAGGTCAGATTTGTTCCATACAATCATAGATCTGGCCTCCCCAGGCATGATAATCACGTAAAGTCCAAAACTTGGTGCTCAAACAACAACTATTTGCTCATAAATGATGTTTTAGCCCCATATCTCACAACTCTAGGTCAATACTCTCATGAACCCTCATAAAGCTTCTCTGGACCTCTATGGATCTCATCTCAAGCCTCATCACAAATAGGGACGAAATGGACATCAAATCTAACCAACAAAGGGTTCAAGAAACCCTAAACCCCCATGTTCAACATAACAACCGAAAAGGAGCCAAATATACCTCCAAGATGATGCTCTGAGCTCCAAAATCGAAAGATGTCCACCTCCCTTTCCTTCTCTTAGCTAGAATCTCCTTTTCCTTGCCAAACAAAGCTTCAAGGGTCAACAATGGCCTCTTCTCTCTCCCAAAACGCTCAAATCTCTTTAGGGTTTCTCTTTAGGGGTTGGTGGCCGCAAATGACGGCCATAAGCCCCTTTAAATAGCTCTCAAACCCTAGAAATTAGGGTTTCATTAAACAATGTGGACTTGCCGAGTCCAGACGCGAACCCGTGCCCAAAACCATGATCCTACTCGGCGAGTTTGGACTCCAACTCGCCGAGTCTCCTCACAATTCACCCAAAAATACATGAATAATTAATACCTGGAAATCCGGGGTGTTACATATAAGTATAACCATATTTACTAAACTTTAGTAAATCATGACGAATAGTCTTAAGGATTATTTGTGGTGGGCTTGATCAGTGCACATGAATGTGTACTCGATCCATTAGCCCTTCACTTGACTCACACATCCATGTGAACAAGTAATTAGTCTTAATTTTCCAATGCTTGAAAGTTCTAATTCATCATACTATACAACTTGCATGATTCCAAGTTTCGGTTCAATTGAAACTTGGGTGATGAGAAACTTTTCTTATTTGGTAAATTTAGACACCACCACAAATGAAAGCATCAAAACCATTTTCCTATATTACTAGCAATGCAATCATATAAACAACAATTTCTTTCACAAATGCCATTGTAAGGATACTTAAAATAAATAAAATCAAAAATTTCGTTTTATTTTAAAAACTTTGCGAAAAAACTTATCCTTACAATCCATAAGAAAACCTTGTTGTTATATATTCCTAAGCAATGTGTCATAACTCCTAAGTAACAACTTCAAAATTCTGATGCGATCGAAGTCCATCTTCGCGATCAGAAGCAGCATATATGTCCTTTAAGCTTTCTCTTTTCTTTGATTCTTATAACATCACCATGTGACTCAGTCACATTATGTAATAAGAATCTCCAAATAGGAGCTTAACATAGTTAAACAATGGACTTTACCTGAAGTAGAGTCAAACTTATTGACTTTAACATCCTTAGGTAAATTTGGCAGCTTCGCAACCAGTGCCCCTTCCTTTGGCAATTTTAACAAATGGACCCTTTGGTAATGGTACATGGGACTATCTCAGACTTAGCTTTTCTCTTTACCATTTGGTCAACGGGGTTGACTATGGCCGATCCCTTTCCATTGGGAAGAAAATGCTTTTTCTGGATTTCTAGTGTCATATTTGTCAATGTCCATAAAGTTTTGGGAAAGCGATCTTCTAATCAAATTTGCTTTACTAGCCTTCCAAATAATTGTTGATTCAGCAGTACCAAGCAAATAAATAAGATCATTAAGGGTCTTGTTATAGTCTGTTTCATAGGAGTCCCAAAGGAACTCACTATGTGACTTAGAAAGTGATTGAACCACCAACTTTCTCAAGACTTTGACACCCAACTCTCCCGGCTTGTCAATATGTGACTTCATCTCCAAGATGTGATCACACCTAGACCTTGCCTTGCCAATAGGGCTTGAGTGACCTTGAACTTGTGGGTTAGGGGGAATAATTGGAGGAGGTGGTGAAAGTGAAGTTCCAAGAGATTTCGGAAGATCATAGATGTCTAAACTAGACATCTTTTGGGAGATATTCAAGTTTAGTTGATTTAAAGTCCTTAATATAACACCCAGTATGAAATATTAAGGCTAGGACCCAACAACCTATTTATAACTGGAAGAGGGATGCCGTAATCCAAGTTATAAAATAGTTGAAGGTAGGTAAATGACGATTTACCAATTTCCACCATGAAAAACGAAATATAATTAAGTTTTAATTGGATTTGAAAGTCCTAGATCTTTTGAGATACATTGAACTTTCAATGGCATGTTTGAATCTCGATTGTGCCCTATCAAGTTTGTGACTGGGATGCCGAGGATCACAAACAAGGTGTGAATAACCATGCAAATTAACTTGGTACCCTTAATTTTATCACCTAATCGATGTGCCGGTTAACCACACACACTCCACCGATCTATGATAAAACTTAAGTCACCTTTTGCCACACATTGTTAGTCCCAAATTAGTGTGTCGGTTAACCACACACGCTCTACTAACGACTTAACATGGGTGCAAAGTGTAATTTCATGGGTTAGCACCAAATTCACATTTTCCTAAGTAACTAAGATTGGGAATTTATAAGTGTTTAGTTACTTAGTATTTATCATTAATACTTTTAATGAATGGAGAATTATAGTCCTTTCCTACCCGTTCGGCTAACGACCCTCCACCAGTCAAGGAAGCGGTGGTTGAGAGTGGACACCCATTAAGTTGCCATTTTATAGGCAACAACCTTATACCCCCTTATAGACCGGCTTCGTGAATGAGGCCTACTAACTGTAAGATTGACTTTTCTTATACATATCTATATAATTAAAAATTATAATAATAGTATAAGGGTTGAATTTTAACTTTTAAAATTCTAAGGGCTTAACTTGGAATTAAAGTATTCATAAGAGAAAACTTTTCAAATTCCAAAATTTGAGGACAAGTTTTGAAAATATTCAAAACTAATTAATTCCATAACTTATGTGTTTAAAGTAGTTTTATTTAAAAACTCTTCAAGTTCCATAACTTGAGGACGAGTTATGGAAGACTTTAAACTATTAAAGAATGTAACTCTTCTTATTTGTAACTTATGGAACTAATTAAGGTTACACATTTTAATGATTTAATGATGTGACTCTTGAGCCTCCATAACTTGAGGACAAGTTATGGAGTCATAAAACCATTTAGTGAGGACAAGACTCTTCATTTTGTAACCATTGCCAACTTTTATGAGTTTTAAGAAACTTTAATGTGACCTTTCATGTAACTTGAGGACAAGTTACACAAACACATTTTAGAATCAATTCTTAGATTAAAATGGATCAAAGACACATAATCAATCAACCTTTTCTATTAATCTAAGCAACTCATATGAACAAGATAACTGGAATCAAACCTTTTCATGTAATTACCATAACACTTAAACTAATACAAAACATGAATCTATTGACAATTATCTTTGAAATTGGATTAGTATGAACATTACCACATCAAAAATAAATTTACAAGTCCAAAAACAGCTTAGGGTAATGTTCCTAGTCCAATTCCAGCCAAAACAGTCGAATATATGTTGTCTGGGGGTCCAACTCGTCGAGTGCATGAACAAACTCGACGAGTTGGATGCTTTTTGCCTTGGACTCGGCGAGTTTGCTATGCAGACAACACCAAAATTCGATTTTTAAGAAGTTTAAGCAAGTATAACAAGAAAACAAGCCTAGTCTCTGATACCACTGTTGGGTTTTGAGCATTCTAACACTCCTAAGTGTACATGCAACCCTAAATACCTTGGATCTATGTTTTCTCTATTATACATGCAAATATGAATATCCAAGGTATTATTCTAACTAGCATACCAAAATATTGATACATAGTAATGTAACAAGTTAGAATACCTACCTCTTTGTTGTAATCTTGTCTTCATGAAGCTTGAGTGCCTAGTGCCCCAAGTGTGACACCTCAAATGGTTTACACAACACCATGAACACTTGGAATAACCTTGAGAATAAGGATACTTTGGTTCTCTTTAGTGAAATCGGCCTTGCCCTTTTTTGTACACACTCTAGTGCCAATTTCACCAACCAATGATATCTTTATATAGTGTGGTGATTAGGGTTAAACCCATGACCCTTCATTTCATATGATCCATGGGTTAACACTCCATGGACTATCCATGAAAGCTTAGCCCAACCTAAATGAACTTTGCCCATCACACATATATATCTAAGAATCCATATTTAATTAGTTCCTTTTTGATCACTTAATTAATTATAAATTAATTCTTGATCAATACTAATTAAATAATATGATTATATATTAATATATTAGAACTTATAATATATTAATATAAATCACTAGTATCCTTTTTCCTCATCTTGTCTATCCAATTGTCCCGATGTCATGCAACCCAAATGGACCATGCCGGGTCAGGTCAAGTCTTACCAATTATAGTTATGGACTTAGACATTAATCAAAAAATAAATACTCCTATAGTATTTAAGCTTGTAGGTTTGATTCTAGTGTTACTTTGGTAAGTTTTTGACTTCTTGCTCACTACGACTATTCCCTGATATCCGTCGGTCATATCTCGGATAAATATTGTTGCTCAGGCTATATTCACCCTAGAACTGGTTACATATTCCGAGGCTTAGTCATAGTGTCCAACTTGTCTTAATATTTTTGTATAGTTCTACCATGACATTAAACTGTTGCATGCATATATTTGTACATTTATGAAAACTAAGATTTTAATTTAATGAAGTATGGTTGGTGTGAAAGCGTTTTGTCAGAGATTTTTAGTCCCTTTGCATTTATACTTTGTATATCTTATGTGGTTCGATAGACTTAGTTCACTATAAACAATGCTCTGATACCAATCTGTCACACCCCCAAACCAGAACAGCGGAATCGTTCGAGGGCGGATGAATTCATGTAGTATCATAATAGTTGAGTAAATAGTAAAGAAAGCAAACACAATCATCATAAATATAATTTAAAAAGTTACATTGTTGATTGTAATACATGTTTCAAAAGAAATTACATTATGATGATATAATAAGTTTGAAATTTGACGCCTTAGCGTTCCTTCCCCGAAAGCTGTGGTTTACCAGTATTACTGAATCCCTGGGAAATACAAGTAGTTTTGAAAAAGTGTCAACAATTAAGTTGGTGAGTTCATAAGCGTTTTTGTATAAGAATTATATGCCTTTTTGTATAAAGTAACCGAGTTTGATTCTAGAAAATCCAATATTTTCTATAAATGAATGGTAGTTTTTAAAAGTTCCAAAAACCGGAATGCATAAGTGTTTTTCATACCTAAAATAGTGTAAGTAGATTTATATATGTATATATAATCACTAAAGCGTTTGATAGCCCCGTAAATCAAATGTTTTAATACTTCATGTGAGTTTTATAACCGTACTATTGACCCAGACTGTCTGTCACAACGTTCTTCAGGCGTTGGAATGATATGACATTTGTCACCCCAGACCTGTCGGTCCAACTGTAGCTAACAGTTAGGTGCGGGATTGTCAATCCCGTATACGTCTATACACAAGTAAAACACTATTCGTACAGGAGATTATGGTTTATAACACAAGACTTGAAATGCACACTTGAAAGTACGTGAAGTTAAATGCCTCACAAAAGTTTGTATGAAATAGATATACGTATGAAAAGTCCATTTTTCTTGTAAATGTAAGTATTTCCTTTCTATAGTGTTCATAGAGTGTAAAATATCATGAATATCTCGCAAACTATACCTATTATAGTTTTTAAAAGTGTGTTTCATATGAATGATAAACCTTAGTGTATTACCAACATTGCATGTAAAGTATAATCTTTGTAATAACGTTATTTTACTTACTTAACATTTATACGCAATATGTAGATAAAGCATTAGAAACTGTATGTAACGATTTGCATTTTAACATAAGTTTTTCTTGCATTTCACTTGTATTTTTCCCCTTAAAATATAGCAAAAACGTGAAAATATAGGAGTATGAACTCACCATGTAAGTATGATGATTTGAAGAAAACGAGACTTTTCTTGGGCAGCACTTCGACCAGAAAGAAGTCGATTTCTCGGAAATCTCGGGGCTTCGAACTTCCGTCAGAGCTTGGATATGAAACATGGATGTCGGGATAGTCTTCAGAGGGTAGAAATATGAAATTTGAGGGGAAAGGTGGTAAATTAGCAATTAAAATCTGGAGCCTTCGCACTATTTTTATAGTGCTGGACATAGCCTCGAACGCGGGGCGTTCCCTCGCGCGTCATTGCTTACGAACTTCGGACTCGACAGTCGGATGGGACTGGCTTTAGGCTCCGAACGCGGGGCGTTCCCTTTGGGCCGGCCTCAAAGTTTGATCCCCAATCTTTGAAATTTCGTAACTTTCGCGTACGAGCTCCGTTTTCGACGTTCTTTATATGCACACGAAGGTGAGAATATACTCTACAACTCTCGTTTAGACTTCGTCGGCTAATTTTGAATTTATTTTTAGTTTTGTATTTTTAATAGGCCAGGACTGGAAAAATCCATTAAAAATCCATAACTTCTTCATCCGATGTCCGTTTTCGTTCGTCTTTTCACTGTTGTACTACTATTGTTGAGATCTCCGATTCTCGTTTAGGTTGTGTTGGCAAGAAATCACTCTATATTTATTTCGAGTTTTTAGTTGTCTACCGCTATATCTAAAACTTCGAAAAATCATTAATTCCTCATACGAAGTCAGTTTTGGATGTTCTTTTTATGTATGTTTACGGTTTAATGATATCTACAACTTTCATTTAGATACCTAAGGCTAAAAAGTATTTTATTGGAATTTCGTATTTTATGCTTAACAGTGTTTTTCCGGTTTTGACACGGATCTTTGATTGGTCATAACTTCTTTGTTATAACTCGGATTTGAGTGTTCTTTATATTTTTGAAAACCTTGACACAATAACTATCATTTTATGTATCCCAATTGAGACTTTTGAACATTTCATTTCTGACGCTATTTTTATTTATTTATTAATTCACAATAGATTACAATACATGACTTAGGTCATTACATTGACTTGAAATATCGGGTTGTCACATCATCCCCCCGTTAGAGAGAATTTCGTCCTGAAATTTATTCTAAGATAAGTATTTATGGACTAGGGAAAAGATGCAGGTATTTTTGTTTCATCTGATCTTCACGCTCCCAGGTGTATTCAGATCCTCCCTTTGCATTTCAGCGGACCTTCACAATAGGTATGCGCCTGTGTTTTGTTCTTTTAATTTCCCTATCCATGATTTCTACTGGTTCTTTTACAAAGTAAAGACTCTCTTTGATTTCGATTTCGTCTAGAGGGACGACGAGGGTCTCATCGGACAAGCACTTCTTTAAGTTTGACACATGAAAGGTAGGATGTACATTATTGAGTTCCTGCAATAATCGAAGCTTGTAAGCTACTGGGCCGATCCTGGCAAGGATCTCAAATGGTCTGATATACCTTGGATTTAGTTTCCCACGTTTTCCAAAACGTATTAATCCCTTCTAGGGTGAGTCCTTCAATAGCACTCGGTCCCTAACCTGAAATTCCAAGGGCTTCCGTCTTTTGTCCGCATTACTCTTTTGTCTGTCTCTTGAAGCTTTTAGTCATTCCCGGATGTAGACAATCCTATCGGTCGTTTCTCTTATGATTATTGGGCCTGTGAGAGTGATGTCGGGTATTTGTCCCCTAGCTAGTTGCGTGTCACCCACTTCAGCCCAGCATAGAGGTCATCTGCACTTGCGACCGTAGAGGGTTTCGAATGGAGCAACCTTGATGCTAGTGTGATAGTTATTGTTGTATGAGAACTTGACTAGTGGTAAATGGGTATCCCATGATTTACCAAAATCAATCACACAAGCACTTAGCATATCTTCTAAACTTTGAATGGTCCTCTCACTCTGACGGTCGGTTTGTGGATGGTAAGTGGTACTCATGTCTAGTCTCGTCCCTAGAGATTTTTGTAGTGACTGCCAGAACTATGAGGTGAATCTACTATCTCTGTCGGAGATAATGGATATTGGTACATCATACAGTCACACAATCTCTCTGATGTATGTTCGAGCTAGTTTCTTCATCTTGTTACTTTCCTTTATTGGTAGGAAGTGCCCGGAATTGGTTAATCTATCGACGATCACCCAGATGGTGTCAAGTCCACCCGCTGTTTTGGGTAACTTGGTTATGAAATCCATGGTTATCCGCTCCCACTCCCACTTGGGTATTTCAGGTTGTTGTAACAATCCCGAGGGCTTTTGGTACTCTATTTTGACTTTGGCGTAAGTCAGACACTTGCCTGCATAGGCAGCAATTTCGGATTTCATGTTCGGTCACCAATATAATTTCTTGAGGTCCAGATACATCTTGTCTAAACCGGGATGCATGGAGTATCGAGTCTTATGAGCCTCATTCATGACAACGTCTCAGAATCCACCAAAATTCGGTGTCCAGATTCGATTCATGAAGTAACGAACTCCATCATACTTGACTTCAAGATTCTTATCCATTCCTCTTAAGGCTTCGCCAGCCACGTTTTCTGTTTTCAAGGCTTCCCTTTGAGATTCCTTGATTTGCGTGGACAGGTGTGAATGGATCGTCATGGTTTAGGACTTCACTCGGCGGCCCGGGTATTACTTTCGACTGAGAGCATCAGCTGCTATATTAGCTTTTCTCGGATGATAATGAATCTCGCATTCGTAATCGGTCAGTAGTTCAACCCATCGTCTCTGTCTCATGTTGAGTTCTTTTTGGTTGAGAATGTGCTGAAGGCTCTTATTATCGGTGAAGATTGTGCATTTCATGCCGTTGAGATAGTGCCTCTAGATCTTTAGGGAGAAAACGACTACTCCCAGATCCAGGTCGTGGGTAGTGTAGTTGACTTCGTGCGTCTTGAGTTGTCTTGAGGTGTATGCGATGACCTTTCCTTGTTGCATTAGAACACATCCTAGACCTTGGTTTGATGTGTCGAAATAGACCACAAAGTCTTATGTTCCTTATGGCAGAGATAATATAGGTGCACTGCATAGGGCTTGTTTCAGAGTTTGGAACACAACGTCTTGCTTTTCTCCCCAGTTATAGGTTACACCCTTCTGAGTCAAGGCGGTAAGTGGTTTGGCAATCTTTGAGAAGTTTTGTATGAATCTTCAGTAATAGCCAGCAAGGCCCAAGAATTGTTGGATTTCCGTTGGAGTTCTTGGAGCTGACCAGTTCTCAATTGCCTTGATTTTGGAAGGGTCCACATGTATCCCTTCTTTGCTGACCACATGACCAAGGAAATCTACTTTCCGAATCCAGAATTCGCACTTCTAAAATTTTGCGTATAACTTCTCTGCCCTTAATGTTTCCAAGACCTGCCGGAGGTGTTGACTATGTTCTTCTTTACTCTTCGAATAGATGAGTATGTCATCTATGAATACGATCACAAAATTGTCCGGGAAAGAACGGCATACCTGGTTCATTAAGTCCATGAACACCGCCAATGCATTTGTTAATCCAAAGGACATCACTACAAACTCGTGTGACCACAACGAGTTCGGAAGGCCGTCTTGGGAACATTTCCTACCAGGACTCGCAGCTGATGATACCCGGATCCTAAATCGACCTTTGAGAAGTAGCTTGCTCCTTGGAGTTGGTCGAACAGATCGTCTATGCGAGGTAGGGGATATCGGTTCTTGATCGTGAGCTTGTTTAGTTCTCGGTAGTCGATGCACATGCGGAAAGATCCATCCTTCTTCTTTACGAATAGGACTAGTGCTCCCCAAGATGAGAAGCTCGACTTGATGAATCCTTTATTGAGTAGCTCGTTTAGTTGGCTGGATAATTCCTGCATCTCTGTCGGGGCTAGACGGTACGGTGATTTTTCTACTGGGGTAGCTTCGGGAATCAAGCCGATTCTGAACTCGACTTGACGTTTTGGTGGAACTTCTGGAAGATCTTCAGGGAAGACATCGGGGGAATCGCAGACTTCTGGAATGTCTTTGATATCTTTCGTTTCTTTTTCCTTATCTACCACATGTGCTAGGAAAGCATGGTATTCTTTGCGCAAGTATTTTTAGGCTTTGACGCAAGAGATGATTTGTAAATTGGTATCGGATTTATCACCATAAATGATAAGAGTTTTGCCATTTGGCAGATTAAGGCGAACGACCCTTTTGTGACAAAGTATCTCGGCATGGTGAAGGCTTAACCAATCCATAATGAAGATGACATCAAAGCTTCTTATAGTGATCGGCATTAGATCGATTTGGAACGAGTGTTCATTTAAATCTAGGGTGCAGCCTATGTACATATCAATTGTGCTTTCTGTTTTACCATTTTCCATTTCTACTGTAAATTTCTTACTAAGTGATTGGGGGTTTTGCTTAAGTAAGTGTTAGAATCCATGGCTCACGAAACTCCTCTCTGCACCACAATCAAAAAGTATGCATGCATAAGCGCTATTGAGGTGAAACGTACCCGTATCCACAGTGAGATCACCTATTGCTTCATTCTGCCCTATTGCAACACTCTTCTTACACCGCCTGCATTCCTTGACTTACGACAATCTCTCTTGTAGTGCCCAACTTCGCCACACCCATAACACACCTGGTCCACCCCGACTCCAGGAACTTGGGTGATTGGTTGTGCCGATGCTTTATAGAAACGGGTAGTGTGCCCTTTCCTGTTGCAATTATTACAGTGCATCACCCGACAATTTCTGTTGTGATGGTAATTGCATTTGCTGCACTTCGGTAGGTTTCCATCATATTGCTTTGCTGGTGTAGGGGTGACAGGAACAGCGGTGGGAGTAGTAGTGGCGTGAACTGTCACTATCTGTTGTTTCTTGGAAGGTTCTTGCGAAGATTGACCCTTCCTTTTGTTCCAAAACTTCCTTTTGTTGTTGTTGTTGTTGTTGTTGGTATTGTTGTTGTTGTTGTTGCTGCTGCTCTCTATGGGTTGCTTCGGAACTGTAGTCATGAATCCTTGGCAGACACCATGGTCAATGAGGGACTGTGCCAGCTGTTTGGCACTATCGAAAGTAACTGGCTTGGAAGCTAGTACACTTCCTTGAATTTGGGATGACAATCCCTAGATATATCTCTCGATCTTCTTTCTCTCTAGAGCAAACATTCTCGGGCAGAGTATTGCCAAGTCACTGAACCTATTGGTATAGGTTGTGATGTCCGAGCCTACCATTTTAAGGCCCCAAAGCTCTGGTTCGAACTTCTGTATTTCGCCTCTCGGGTAGTACTCTTGCATGAGAAATTGTTTTAGGTTTTCCCATCCCATGGAGTAATTTGCCACTACCAGAGTTAGTGACTTGACGTGGCCATTCCACCACGTCAGGGCTCGTTCGGAGAAAGTACAGGCAACAAATTTTACTTTGCTCCCTTCTTGGCATGATCAGATCTCGAATACTACTTTCATTTTATCTATCCATTGGGATAGAGCCATAAATCCTCCAGTCTCATTAAAAGATATGGGTTTGCTGTTGGTGAAGTCCTTGTAAGTGCATTCCCCAGAACGACCTTGGTATTGGCCATTAGTAGAGCTATTTATTCCTCCTCCTGACCCATTGTTACTCATTTGTGCCATTGTTGTTGTAACAACAATTGTTACGGAAGCCTGGAAAACAGTATTGTCCATTGATGGGGGTGGTGGTGGAGGTGGTGTTGGTGTTCCTATAACATTGAAGCGTCGGGGATTCCTTCTTGGCGGCATGATTCTGCCATAAGTTAAAAGACGGATTCTTGATAAGTCTTCAGAAATGATTATGGAAAGTATTAGTATTACATGCTTTACGTTCCGAACATTACCGAATTTGTAAGTTAATTGCGAAATGGAGACTTACAATAATAAGTGTATGATTTCCTTAGTATTTTACGAACTTAATGAAATACTCTATGAAATAATAAATGCATGTCAATCTCATTGATATTAATATTTGATACATCGATCAGGAAAAATTTGACCTTAACACAGGTCATGAGTACATCAATGAAAATGGGAAAATTTGACCGCATTCAGACCCCGGATTGTGTACTCACAATCCGTCGGATTTACATACATAAAGGAAAAAGTAGTACCAACGCTCACTTGATCAGTCTACACATAGCGCAAGAAGTACGTGCTCTACTCTGAGCGGGTGGTACACTATGGACCATGGTATGTTGTTGTGGAAGTCTGAGCTCGAGCTACTTGATGTTCAGCCTCGATGAGGCGCCTCTCCATTGCAGCTTGGTTTTTCCGGAACTCCCTTACCTCAGCTCTAGCAGCGGTAATCTCCTTCTGAAGGGAAAATGTGTGCTCTATTGTTTGATCATGTTCTTCGTCCAGGCGACGCAGACGTACCGCCGTGATTTGGGCAGTGGCATCAACTTCCATGATTTAGTTAGCATTTACTCTTGCTTGCTCGCCTTGTTTGGCGATACGATGAACCATGACAGGGAGTGCTTTGTTATCCAAACCTCTGTTACTGAGGTTATAAAAGCCTTGTCCCATACCGTAGGGTGCACATTTTCCTTGTTCCCTGCTCCATCATTTCAGATCTCCAGCCCAGAGGGGCGTCGGACCCTGAAAGTTCCATCAGGGGGTTTAGTGCCTTATGGGGAGGATTGTAGACCTCGGGTTCTGAGTCAGTGCCCTCATCATCTGCTTCCTCTTCCTCTTCTTTGGGATCCTCTTCTGGATCTTCCTTGGAAACCTCTTTGGGATCCTCTTATGGATCCTCCTCAATCCAACCTCCATTGCCCTGGTTTGGGTAATATGGATCCCCGAGGATATGAAATCCTGCCATTTCGTCTGATCGAGAATAGAGATAAGAGAATTATATATATATATATATATATATATATATATATATATATATATATAACCTAAGTGTAAAGAGAAAATTTTATGATAAGACCTACACCGAGTCCTCCTATAATTACCTAGTGTATACAAATTACATACAATTGAGATCGAATAGACCGTTGGATAAGTAGCTTCACTCCAAGCCCACATCCAAACAAGGAAAAGAGCCTAAAACGAAATCATAAATCCTAAGCCCATGCAACCTCACTCACGTGTAACCTTAAAGTATGCACTTTGCAATTATAGCCATGTCAGTGAAGGTTTTTAGTTTTTTTATAAGCTTAATTTTATTTTAATTGACTATCCTAGTCCTAACGAAATGTTGGGGTTTACTCGCTTGTTATAGTTTTTATTGTGTCATAAATACTCCTATAGTATTTAAGTTTGTAGGTTTGATTCTAGTGTTACTTTGGTAAGTTTTTGACTTGTTGCTCACTACGACTATTCCCTGACATACGTTGGTCATATCTCAGATAAATATAGTTGATCAGGCTATATTCACCCTAGAACTGGTTACATATTCCGAGGCTTAGTCATAGTGTCCAACTTGTCTTAATATTTTTGTATAGTTCTACCATGACATTAAACTATTGCATGCATATATTTGTACATTTATGAAAACTAACATTTTAATTTAATGAAGTATGGTTGGTGTGAAAGCGTTTTGTCAGAGATTTTTAGTCCCTTTGCATTTATACTTTGTATATCTTATGTGGTTCGATAGACTTAGTTCACTATAAACAATGCTCTGATACCAATCTGTCACACCCCCAAACCAGAACAGCGGAATCGTTCGAGGGCGGATGAATTCATGTAGTATCATAATAGTTGAGTAAATAGTAAAGAAAGCAAACACAATCATCATAAATATAATTTAAAAAGTTACATTGTTGATTGTAATACATGTTTCAAAAGAAATTACATTATGATGATATAATAAGTTTGAAATTTGACGCCTTAGCGTTCCTTCCCCGAAAGCTGTGGTTTACCAGTATTACTGAATCCCTGGGAAATACAAGTAGTTTTGAAAAAGTGTCAACAATTAAGTTGGTGAGTTCATAAGCGTTTTTGTATAAGAATTATATGCCTTTTTGTATAAAGTAACCGAGTTTGATTCTAGAAAATCCAATATTTTCTATAAATAAATGGTAGTTTTTAAAAGTTCCAAAAACCGGAATGCATAAGTGTTTTTCATACCTAAAATAGTGTAAGTAGATTTATATATGTATATATAATCACTAAAGCGTTTGATAGCCCCATAAATCAAATGTTTTAATACTTCATGTGAGTTTTATAACCGTACTATTGACCCAGACTGTCTGTCACAATGTTCTTCAGGCGTTGGAATGATATGACATTGTCACCCCAGACCTGTCGGTCCAACTGTAGCTAACAGTTAGGTGCGGGATTGTCAATCTCGTATAGGTCTATACACAAGTAAAACACTCTTCGTACAGGAGATTATGGTTTATAACACAAGACTTGAAATGCACACTTGAAAGTACGTGAAGTTAAATGCCTCACAAAAGTGTGTATGAAATAGATATACGTATGAAAAGTCCATTTTTCTTGTAAATGTAAGTATTTCCTTTCTATAGTGTTCATAGAGTGTAAAATATCATGAATACCTCACAAACTATACCTATTATAGTTTTTAAAAATGTGTTTCATATGAATGATAAACCTTAGTGTATTACCAACATTGCATGTAAAGTATAATCTTTGTAATAACGTTATTTTACTTACTTAACATTTGTACGCAATATGTAGATAAAGCATTAGAAACTGTATGTAACGATTTGCATTTTAACATAAGTTTTTCTTGCATTTCACTTGTATTTTTCCCCTTAAAATATAGTAAAAACGTGAAAATATAGGGGGTATGAACTCACCATGTAAGTATGATGATTTGAAGAAAACAAGACTTTTCTCGGGCAGCACTTCGACCGGAAAGAAGTCGATTTCTCGGAAATCTTGGGGCTTCGAACTTCCGTCAGATCTTGGATATGAAACATGGATGTCGGGATAGTCTCGAGAGGGTAGAAATATGAAATTTGAGAAGAAAGGTGGTAAATTAGCAATTAAAATCCGGAGCCTTCACACTCTTTTTATAGTGTTGGACACAGCCTCGAACGCGGGGCATTCCCTCGCGCGTCATTGCTTACGAACTTCGGACTCGACTGGCAGATGGGATTGGCTTTAGGCTCCGAACGCGGGCCGTTCCCTTCGGACCAGCCTTGAAGTTTGAGCCCCAATCTTTGAAATTACATAACTTTCGTGTACGAGCTCCGTTTTCGACGTTCTTTATATGCACGCGAAGGTGAGAATATACTGTACAACTCTTGTTTAGAATTCGTTGGCTAATTTTGAATTTATATTTAATATTATATTTTTAATAAGCTGGGACTGGAAAAATCCATTAAAAATCCATAACTTCTTCATCTGATGTCCGTTTTCGTCTTTCTTTTCACCGTTGTACTACTATTGTTGAGATCTTCGATTCTCGTTTAGATTGTGTCGGCTAGAAATTACTCGATCTTTATTTCGAGTTTTTAGTTGTCTTCCGCTATATCCGAAACTTTGAAAAATCATAACTTCTTCATACAAAGTCATTTTTGGACGTTCTTTTTATGTATGTTTACGGTTTAATGATATCTAAAACTTTCATTTGGATACCTAAGGCTAAAAAGTATTTTATTGGAATTTCGCATTTTATGCTTAACAGTGTTTTTCCGGTTTTGACACGGATCTTTGATTAGTCATAACTTCTTTGTTATAACTCGGATTTGAGTGTTCTTTATATTTTTGAAAACCTTGACACAATAACTATCATTTTATGTATCCCAGTTAGGATTTTTGAACATTTCATTTCTAACCCTATTTTTATTTATTTTTTAATTCAAAATAGATTACAATACTTGACTTAGGTCGTTACATTGACTTGAAATGAGTTATCACATAAGTAAATTTTTTGTTACTTATTGATGAATTTATTCAAATTCAAATGTAATGATCAATAATTGTAGTAAAAACTAGATAAAATAAACATTCACATGTGAATTTTTATAAACATTCGATACGGATCAGCTTGAAATGAAAATGACTTAAAATTTAAATTTTTTTAAAATCAATATTAATCTATGTTTAAAGAGTACAAAAAATATAAATTTTAATATATTTATTACTTCTTTTCGATAAAAAAAATATTTTTTCAAAAAAAAAAGTAGGTGTTTTTTTTTTAAAGTTCTCTTTTAAATATCAATGTGGATATATAATGAAAAAGGAAAAAAAATTATGAACATTGCTATATTGAATTTATTTCTGGATAAAATACTTGGCCTAAAAAAAAATGTGTTTTTTGATTTAATCTAGTTCATGTGCGTCCAATGTATAAATTTAAAACCACTCCTTTAGCCGTTGAATGTTATTATTTTCGATGTTTCGGATTTTTTTCATTGATTCTTTATTTATATATATATATATATATATATATATATATATATATATATATATATATATATATATATATATATATATATATATATATATATATATATATATATATATATATATATATATATATATATATTTGTGGTGATGAGATTTTTCTAGAAATTAGTTTATTTTTCTAGAAGACAGATCTTGGGGAACAAAAACTACATTAAGTAGATTGGGATCGGATTTTTCCTAATAAGGAAGTTAGGGGTCTTGTAATCGGGAGTCTATCTACTTTTAACAGAGCTTTACTTTATAAATGGCAACGGATTATTTCCTTCGTTTGCCTTGTTTGTACACCAATGGTATTTTTGTTAATTGCCTTATTATTGCTTCGATTTGGTCTTGTGTTACTAGGTAGTGACAAATCTTATTGGCTTCGGTTCACCCGATTGATGCTCTAATTACTTGTGTAGATTCTTCAAGTTTGTTAATTGAGAATATGGAGATTTTTGATGTGGTTATTATGTCTTTTTTATGGGTTCTTTTTGGAATTTTTTGAACAAGACTATTTTTAGAACGATGACTATTTTTAGAACAAGGAAGCAAAGAAATCATATTATTTTTACTGTTATAGTTTCTCACTTTCTTTCAGATTTGAAATATAATTTTTTTTTGGGAACTATAAATTTATAGTCCGTTATATCTTCTTATTAGTTTTCCTCTAGCTCCTAGGTGTTTGGCGGCTTTCAACCGATTACGATTACGGTGTTTGGTGGAAATTGGTCAAACTCGGGCTTAGCAGTACTTGGCGGTCTCGTCGGTCATAGGCGGAAAATATTTAAAATTTTCAAATTTTATTTTGCAAATATTAGACCAAAATTTTAAAGTTTTCAAATTTTACAATATTATACTAAAATTTTTAAAATTTTAAATTTCCAAACACGTAATTTTTTTGGAAATATTAATTTTTAAATAATTTTATTAATAATTTAGGACATCTATTAATCTCCGATTAATCTCCGCCTAGTCCGATTAATCGCTTATTGTTTGTCGACCGCCGAGTTAACGCCGAGTTCGCACCCTACTGACGGAGAAGCAAGAGCGCAACCCTACTGCTCCTTTCACTTCGTTGCGTAGGCTCGTAAAACCCGGAGACGATCTCCCTCATTGCTATCAATCGACCCATGACCTACGGGATTAGCCGCCTGTGAGCCTTTCTTTCCTTCCCCTCGCGAATCGCCAACCACCGTCGAAACCCCAAATCAGATTCTCCTTCGATTTCGTTTTTGCCTCAACGACTGCTTCGTGTTCCTTCCAATCGACTTGCCATTGCTTTCGTTCATCCGTTGTATACCCGATCAAACAAAAGAAACGGGGTCTTAAAAGCCCTAATGTTACACTTTGGTCCGTAGAGTTTCAGGATTGTGGTAGTTTTAGTCGAGTGATTTAAAACATGGGTGATAACGACCAATTACAAAAGAAATTTAAACCATAGGGGCCATTCGTGTAATTTTGATAACTAGTTAACGGAGGAATGGTTAAAAACTAACGATAATGACCAACTTGACATGTAAAGTAAAAGTTAGATGACCTTATGAGCAAGAAAAAAACATAATTGGTCAAGTCGGACAAATCACAAAAGTTCATTGTGCTACAGTGACATTATCCCTTTAGAATATAAGCACAAAATTAATATTATGTAAGTTGTTCGTTCTAATAGAATTTCTATTCTTACAGAATTATTAATACACATTTTCTACAGAATAACATTCTTTAAGATTTTCCAACATAATTTCATTCTCCCAAAATTATAAATCCAGGTTTTCACCTTAACAACATTCTTTAAGAACAATTAATATGAACACATTCGTCACTTGTTTGAGCATGAACGCCATCATTCTATCATTTTAGAATCCTATTTTCTTCATGCAACACCATTCATAAAATCACTAGTTGTGAGATCCGTATATTATACGGGTTGATTAAAACATAATGTTAAATAGGAGTGATTAAATGAGAAGTTTATTTGAATTTGAAATATGAAATAAGTGAAAATTATGACAAAAAAAAAACATGCAAAAAATAAATTAACTAAAATTATGTGTTTAATTGTCAGACCCGTATACTAAACATGTTATTATAACAAAATGTTAAATACAAATGTTAAATTGTATATTTATTTGAAATTGAAATTGAAATTTCAAATTTCAAATTTGAAATTAATAGTCATTATGGTAGGTTTAATTTATGGAAACTAATTATTGATATATTGGAAATGAATAATGAAGTAACGACAAGTGTAAAATTAATATATCTCAAAATTATGACAAAATGACATGTGACCAATTAAATGAGAGAATGACAAGTGGCAATAACATTTTCATTTATTAGGGTAGATGCTTGTTAATACGATATTATGCTTAATTTTGTAAGATAAGAAGCAATTTAAATTCCGATTTGGAAGGTTTGATCGAGTCCAAGAATTTGGGGGATATTTATCTTAAAGTATGCAACATTCCTTATGTGCATATGAATGAATATGCTTTTGCCTTGTACATGTTATTGAGGTGTACAACTAATTAATATAATATTTATTTGAATTTTAATATATACGAGAATGTGGGGTGTGGCTAAATTTGTGTTAGATGCAATTTAAGATTATTGCTACTATTAATACGTTTCATTTAATAAGAATGATATTGCTTATATTTCATTTTAATTAAAAATATCATTTTTTTTTAAATAGTTTAAACTCTTGGTTCACATTTATTTCTACATCCGCACAATATATATATATATATATATATATATATATATATATATATATATATATATATATATATATATATATATAGAGAGAGAGAGAGAGAGAGAGAGGAAGGATCATTTGAAAACCTATAGTTTCCCGAGAACCAAACAAGGACCGTAAGATCAAAATAATAGAAGGTTAAGATGATTTGTGACATTATTGTAAAAACTTTAAAAAAAGAAACACGGGGTCATCAGATTTAAATTAATTGGAGGGCATCTCAGGGATAAGAACTTATTTGGTCAAACCATTTCCTTATCCTCTTTCTCCTGCAACTCCTCTCTCTCCTGTTCATCCAACTTTCAACTATCTCTCATCGGACCATCTGTATTCCATAATCTACAGATCATCGTTGAGGAATCAAAGAATCAACAGGTCGACGTTGTGATATGGATCAACAGATCGGTGACATTCCGATCATTCAATCCCGATTGTCTACACCTTCCACCTTGATAATGGATGCCATCATTGTACTCCTCACCTTTCCTATGCCATTGTTAGGGTTTTCGCTGATATTTCACACAGTTATACGAATCTCATCTCGAAACCTTCTTACAAAGCTTTGTTCAACTCGGATGCAGAATCAACAAACGAAGTGATGCTCCGTTAGTTCAAGAAAGAGGTGAAAAAGAGGATTAATGTAAATCATTCGGTGGTGGGTCGACGAATTACTCTTCTTCACGTCATAATGAAAAAAGATATCCAACAGAGCCAGACGATAACGTCATTGCTGCCTCCATCAAATGGCTCTGTCAGGTGGCTTTATGTGCTATTTGGTTCATACATTTAAGATAGAGGATAATGGAACTTGATAGGTGCTCAAAATCTTATATAATCGATCGATTTCTAGTGTTTAATCTTTAATCTATTTGTGTTGAATTTCTCTTCTTCATATGTTATTTCATTTATACATGATAGAGGATAATAGTGTTTGAAATCTCATATAATCAAAAAAATTATATTGTTTTGGTGTTTGTTGTTGGTTTGAACTTTGAATGATATCTTCACTTCCACCACGTCTCCTAATCTTGACTTTGTTAATGAGCAAGAAGATGTAAACTTCTTGTTGAATATCGGAGGTAGATCATTGACAGGTGCAACAACCATTAAGTTCGGCAGCATACCGATGCCATAGATCACACACCTAAACATCACTCAAGCTTTCATTGTATCGGATTGCAGAAGCATGTGATGAGACTGTCGATGACTAGCTTAAAAGCTACAGGTGTAAAAGATGTTGTTTCTTCTATAACTGCCATTACAAATACAAAACTAAAAGCTGAGAAAGAGGTTGTTGCTAGTAAAAAAAAGACAGGTATCTCATCTCTATTGCTTTTCTGATAAACTAAAGTGGCAAATCAATCATCCAAACCATACCATACATTCTGTTTTCTACAATTAGCATGCACTTTTTTTAATATATGTTTTATTATTATCTATAACAGGGGGAAAGAAGAAAGAGTTGTTGGTTTATACTCCCATTTTTTTATTAATGTTTTTATCAGGTGAAGATGTAATTGTAAAATTTGATCACATTTTTCAGATTTTTCTCCAGTTAACGACATTCACTTATTATTCTTTGAGTATGTAATCCATCCAATGTTTTGTTGTTGTGATTATGAGGATAAGAAAACCCAAAACTACATCACTATTCTTTGCTTCTGGTAAAATGGTAAGTTTTTATTCTAAATTTATATATTATTATTAAGAAAATATCATTGTATTCAAAGTATCCTGTTATTTCCCCCTTAGGTTTATACATGAGCCAAGAGTGAACAATAATCAAAGTTAGCAGCACGAAAGGTACATGAATATTATTATTATAATCTTTTAGTTTAAAAAATGCAGAATCTTTACAAACATTCTAATATTTAAATTACTTTTTGGATACAAACCAATTATATAGTGCACTAATAGTCATCATGTGCTTCTTTAGTTGTTGGATGATTATATCTTTCTCTTCATTTGTCTGGATTAATTCATTCCTTTTGTTGGTAAATGAAATGAAACTCCCGATAAACTTGAAATCACATATTAATTACATGTGATTCACATGTAATTCACATATGAATCACAAGTGATTCACATGTAAATCACAATTACACGTGATTCACATGTAAATCACATATGAATCATATGCGATTCACATGTAAATCATAATTACACATGATTCACATGTAATTCACATGTAAATCACAAGTTGGTCACATATGATTCACATATAAATCACATTTACACGTGATTTACATGTAAATCACATGTAATTCACATATGAATCACATGTGATTCACACGTAAATCACATGCGATTCACATGTAAATCATATGTGATTTACATGTGAGTCGCATGTGATTCATATGTGAATTGCATGTGATTCATATGTCAATCACATTAAAATCACATATGTATTTTTGTGAGTGTTTTTGCATCAATCATTTTTTTAATTTTCTTGTTGATTTGGAAGAAATTGTGGTGAATATTGAAGAGGTGAAGAATGATAAATTGAAGAAAATAACATTTACACGTGATTTACATGTAATTCACATATGAATCACATATGATTCACACGTAAATCACATGCGATTCACATGTAAATCATATGTGATTTACATGTAAATCACATGTGAATCGCATGTGATTCATATGTGAATTGCATGTGATTCATATGTCAATCACATGAAAATCACATATGTATTTTTGTGAGTGTTTTTGCATCAATCATTTTTTTTTTAATTTTCTTGTTGATTTGGAAGAAATTGTGGTGAATATTGAAGAGGTGAAGAATGATAAATTGAAGAAAATAAGAAATATTGACACGAGGACATGAAAATGCTTTGAAATTTGTAGCATTTTTATTTTTTATATTTTACTTTTGTATTGAATAAAATACTTGTACTATTATGTTTATAGATTAATTAATAAAAATGAGATTTTTTTTATATACTTACGAATATTATAGTATAAGAAATATACATATATGCATTTGAAAAAATATGCATATATGCACCTAAAAATTTACTTTTTTTTTTAAAAAAAACACACTTTTTTTCTTGAAAAAAATATAACTTTCTTTAAAAAACTTACAGTTTTTTTGAAAAATTTGCAGTTTTTTTTATTTAAAAATGAAGTTTTTTTTTTAAATATTGCAATTTTCATTAGAAAAATTACAGTTTTTTGAAAAAAAAATACAGTTTTTTTTAAAAGAAAATATTTTTTTCAAAAATTCATATTTTCTATAAAAAATAAAAAAATCTGCATTTAAAAAAAAACGAAAAACACTATATTTAAAAAAATCTGAAGATTTGATTTATGATGTAAATTTTTAGACATTTATATTAATATATTTAATAACACAAAAAAAAATTAAACATTAAATGAGATTGGTAAGATGACGATCATGTCCTTAATGAATTATTTTTTATCCAACGTTCCACTTTTAGTTCTCGGGTTCTCGGGAAGATATGAGTTCTCAACCGATCTTATATATATATATATATATATATATATATATATATATATATATATATATATATATATATATATATATATATAAATATAAATATATATGTGTGTGTGTGTGTGTAATGTTAGTGTCATCGATGATAGAAGGGTTAATGGTTGGGTTGTCGAAATATTCATCCCTCTCAATAATCGTCGGTCATATAGTCCAATTGATAACTGGTTAGACTATTTTTCTCTCTTTATTGTGTTTAAATTGTATGTATCCTGTGCAAATTTCAAATTACATTAAATATCGTTAAAATCGTTGGCAATATTAACTAATTCATTATTAACTTTTAGTTTCGAGGTGAAATTTATTGTCATTAATGGTGACACAAGAGTTAGAAGTTCAATTAGTTTTATTGAATATTTATTTTCATTTCTAGAGTATCGGAGAGCATCGAGATGGAAAATGAATATAATCAATCTCTATGAAGATATGGTTTTGGCTTGCTCCAAGTTATAAATGGTTTCCCATTTTCAGATATGTTTGCTCGTAAAGATGTTTACTTTTTATTTTTTTTACATTTTTTATCCATTTTTCATCACATTATGTTCTGTTATAGTGATAGTGAGAAAATTCCATCATCTTTTCAAGAAATTTGTAGATTATTTTCTTCAAATTTGCTCTTCGTATGATCATTCGTTTATCAAAGATCCATCTATTGAATTCAACCACAAGGCCATTCAAAAATATGGTAAATTAGCTCCTTTACCATTCATTTGGCTCGTCTTCAGATGTTGAAAGTTTGATGTGTGTTTTTTTGTACAATGTGATTATATCTCAAATGATTATTCCAAAAAATTAAATAGCAATTTAATAATATTTGATTTGAGTTGTGTTTGATGACCAATTGTTTGCATGTGGATAACTTGATAAATCTTGGGACGGTGGCATATGTATCGATCCGTGATGGGTAAAACCATAAAAGGTTTATAGGATGACACTATTGATTCAATAGCGAGCATCAAAGGTATATTTATGAATTTTATGATTACGAAGCTATTAATTAGTATAACTTCTCTGCCTACTACATCATACTATCAAAAGTTTAGGCATGAATTGTGTTAAACGATGTTCTAAACTAAACTTGAAAGTGAAGTCCAAACTTAAAAAAAATTTGTATGGATGTGTTTCTTCATTGCTATCAAGTGTTGGAACTGATTTCAAAAACTTGGTATTTTTTTAGTTTTTTTATAATAATGGTTTACACACTAATTTAAGTTGCAATTTAGTTACTAATATCAAGGTACCAGAATAGGTCTTTATTCCTAGCAAATTATTACCCGTTTCTATTTAACTACAAGCATACGTTTTTTTACCTTTCATAAAGACGACGCAGAATGAAAATACAATGTTGAAAAAACACTGGCGTTTTGCAACATAAATCTAAGTGGAATGATCTTTGAATGGTCCTGATGTTGTAAACATTTAGGTTTGCTTAAGTAGATCGATTTGATTTTGTTTGTGTGTTTGTGGATATATGTCTGGATATTTGTAATGATCATGCTACAAGGCCATTCATTGCGTTGTTTGGTGTAGGTGAATCATATTGAAATATCGTGATATGATGCCTAATTAAAGCGGCTTATTAGTTATTTCTATTACTTCAAAACCTGGTTCAAAAGGTGCACAAAACATGAACCATTTTAATTACACACGTTGGAAAGACGTGACGAAAGCTTAAAAAAGACTGATTTATACGTAAACTACCTATGGAATGATACTTTCACATTGATTATCTTTTATTGGTATTATAATTATTTTGTTATTTTATATTTTGTCGGTGGAGATGTAGTTTTTGTGAAGGAAACATTATATCTAAAGTACATCAATGAAAATTAAATTTTACATTTATATAATTACGGTCAACACATCTAAGTTTTCAAATAAATAAATGTTTGCAAATTTATTATTATCTTTAAGGTTTATTAACTTTCAAAGTTGTTTTAAGTTGTCCCGTGTGGTACACCTATTATAATCTAGTTATATATAATAATTAATAAATATTTGGATCGAACATTATAAAGTTTTGCATCCATGTAAAACCAAGCAGTAATGATAGGTGTATTGAGAAAAATAAAAATAAAATTTGAATAAAAATAACTTATATTTTTTTTTTTTGAAAAACCGAGAGTTTGATTTTTCTATTTTAAGAAAACAAAATTTTGTTATTACACTTTGATTTTTTTGTCTTAATATTGAAAAAAAGAGAATAGAACCACGTTTTGTTTTAATACATCGTTTATGTAATATATATATATATATATATATATATATATATATATATATATATATATATATATATATATATATATATATATATATATATATATATATATATATATATATAAATTTTTTGCTTGATTAATTATTTGAGTTATATTTTTTTTTGTTACATATAACTCTAAAAAAAATAAACTTTTTATCAAAAATTCAACAAATATATTATGTATTTCATCTTAAAAATCAGACCTATGTTTTTAAGTTTGCCTTTTTACCCGTTTTACAAATTTTGGGAGGCATTTTATAAAAATAAAACATAAAATATTGGTTGGCACACGATACAACATTTTTATTCCTACTTTGAAAAAGACATTTGTACCGATTCTAAACATGTAAATCGGTGAAAAAAGGATATCGATTGGTTTGTATAGTAAAATAAATAGGTCTTAATTATCCAAAAAAAGATCAACACCTTTGGTTATTATTTGAAATAATTCGGATAAACCGATAAAACATTAGGTTATTCTTTGAAATAATTCTTATCAATTGTGAATTTGTGATTAATATTGTAACATACATTGGAAAAGGGAAAACGGAAAAATCAAAAGGACGGAAAAAACGAAAACTGAATGAAAATTTATCCAAAACACAAACACAAATGGCTTATTCGGGGGCTAGAAACCAAATAGTTTAGGTTCGGTTTCGGTTTTTGTCAAAACCGAGCCGAGCCGATGTGTCCTCACCCTCATATAAGAATAAGAAATGCCACCAAGTATACACTACTACACCAAACATAAACAGTTGCATAGAAACTTAATTTGACCCATTTTATTTCCTAGAGTTATATTAAGGGCCATCAACCTGCAGGTTAATTTCCTGTAGGACCTGAATCAGTAGCAGTTTTTGCACGAACTTGCCTTGGGGTCTCGTCCTCGATGTCTCTTTTCTTCTTCTTTGGGTTCATGGATCCGGTAGAGAGAGCTTCCAATGCTTTTGCAGTCGGCACACGGTTTCTTGCATTCGGAACAACCTCTTGATCTGTATCAGCACCATCAATATCCTTCAACTGATGATCAGGTTGGTTGGTTAGCGTTTCATGCAAAACAATACCTCCATCTGAATCATGAGTGGCTGCAGGGCTGTTGGAGTAGTCTTGTATGGTTTCTCCTGAAACACAAGATGAAAACGAGTCTTGCACATGATCAGTAGGTTCTGTATCAGATTCAGTATCAGACATCATACTTCTGAGTTTAGTAGTTTTAACAATCCCATCCTCCTCATGGGCGAAACTCACGTCCACAATTCTACATTGAATATCATCTTGTCTCACAGGTGAGTTCACCGGGCTGTCTGGGATAGGTTCGGCTTCATCAGGTTCAAGAAGCTCGGGCTCTGATGCAACCTTATCCAGAACATCCTTAAAAGACTCAAAATACTGGACTCCTTTTTCTAGTGCCCTTCTAGAAAACTTTTGGATGCCAGGTGGAAGAAACACCGACGGTCTCTTGGAGTTTTGGAAGGCATAGTTTATAGTCTTCTCCGAGTGCCATCCTCTTGCTAAAAGCCGAGGCCAAACAGCTTCCCAGAAAACTTCACTTAATTTCGGTGTGTTTAATTCATCCCCCTGGTAATTCAAAAGATCGATGATTTGTTCTGTGTTAAGAGATGAGTATTCAGGGTGAAGAATCCTTTTTTTCACCGGTTTCTTTGCTCTGCGGTCACTAAGATCTCGCTTTCCTTTACCAATGCCTATGGATTCTATAAGAAGATCAGTGCCCACAATATCCCTTACACTGAATACATATCTCTCAAACGAGACTACTCCATCTTCATACATTTTGCTAGCCTGAAAGAGAGCCAAACTCATCAACAAAATCAAATTTTCATCGAGAACACGCAAGGATAAATTACACCATATTTAGTCCCTATTTTTAAAAATTAACTTGGATCGTCCTTCGTTTGCTTAAAATGTGCATGTTTCGTCCCTGATATGCGTTTTTGTTGCGTATGTAGTCCATGACAAATATAAAATGACCATAATGCCCTTTGTGTATTTCTTTTCCTATTAATTTAATGTTATTATT
This sequence comes from Lactuca sativa, assembly GCF_002870075.4. Taxonomy (NCBI): domain Eukaryota; kingdom Viridiplantae; phylum Streptophyta; class Magnoliopsida; order Asterales; family Asteraceae; genus Lactuca; species Lactuca sativa. The sequence continues at coordinate 369,636,573 of NC_056627.2, read as the reverse complement.
ATTATTATTATTATTTTTAATTAAAAAAAGAAATGTGGTCCCACCTACCCCACCTTTTTAAGATTGTTAATCTAATTTATGTTTTTTTTTTCTCTCAATTTCTATATAGGATACCGGAAACATTTACCACCACCACCATATATCTAAACTACAACCGGTAACATCTCCACTTCCTCCCGTGTGCCGCCGTCACCTACCGCCATCTCACATCTTTGTCTAAAACCCTAAAAAAACTACCTAAATCTGCGTCTCCGTCACCATCAAAAACTTCAATATTTATAAACGCCTTACCTTCTTTGGAACTGTCACGTAGCCGTGACTGCTGCCTCGCCGGAGAAGGTGACCTCTTCGTCAGATCTTGACCATCGTAGTCTCTATCGCCATTGCCTTCATCTTCGTGAAAACCTTCGTCATCTCAAAATTACAACATCTCAGATCTACACCTTCTTCGTCGCTACCTGTTCTCTTAAAACTTCATCGATGGGCTCACAGATCGGGAGACAAGGGTGGTAGTTCGTCAAAGCTTATATATCTAGTGGACGATTTGCACCATGTTTGTCGTAGAGGTGAGTTGCTTCGAACCTTCATCGTCTCAAGGTTGTAACGTCGTTGCCTTCATCATCTTAGGGTTCCGATCTGAGGATTATGTAACTCCGTCGCCTAGGGTTTCAAATGCCGCCTATGTTTTGGGTTTGGTTTGGTTAAGTGGCGTTGGACAGTCGTTTCCAGTGGTTCATGAGGTATTAGAGGTGAAATGTGGAGGTACTAGCTTTTAAAGAGGGGATATGTAAGAGAGAGAGAGAGAGAGAGAGGTATGTGTATGTGTGTGTGAGAGAGAGAAAAAGATGAATATAAGTTGTAGTTTCCGATGGTTTTCGGTGTTGATGGATGGTGGCCGGAGGTGGCTGGTGGATAGAGGTGGATGGTGGCTGGGGGTGACTGGTAGTGTTGTAGTTGTCGGTGGTCGATGGCTAAAGGGGTTTGAGTTAATTTAAGGGGTTGTTTCCTTTTCTAAAAATTATAATTAATAAAAAAATAATAGATTCGTTATAAACAAATCCATAAATAATTAATAAATAACAAATAAATGGAAAATAAATCAAAAAAGAAATAAATAAGGGCAAAATAGTTTTTTTATGCGTGGAGGGACCAAGCATTCAAGAAAAAACATACACAGGGACTGTCCGAGTTGATTTTTAAATATAGAGACCAAACATGCTTTATGGTACCTACACGACGGACGATTGGTGTAATTTACCCTAAATGCAAGAAGCAAGAAATATTCCACAGTGGATACTAAATTAATACATGGCATTCATCTTTCCTTAAATTAACTAAATCCTACTGCAATAATGATTTGACCGTTAAAGATTTTCATTAGAAGAATCGAAGATAAGACACACGCAATCTTACAAATACTTAAACATGCAACCGTAAAGATGCATGATCCATCCAACTGAAGTTCATGAAAATGTGGATATTTTTAGATAAAAATTTGTAAGCTTTTTACCACGTCGAGTTTTCTAGAAAATGTATGCATTTGGTTAGTGAAAGAAAAGCTACATTGATGATATACGATATACAAGTCTTGATGGGTGAACAATCTTGTAGCAAATATTACGCTGAAGCAAGTAGCTAGACATAATCATATCTACTAAAATCATCAACTAAAATCATCAGTAAAAAAGTGAAAAAGAATCTTAATATCTAGCTATATCCTTTTAGATAGTGTAGTAAATGGTCCACGTACATCGGTATATATTAAACCTTGCGTGCGAGTCACGTAAAGATCATACCTGTTTCAAACTAGTTATGCTTGTGTCCGTGACTCGAGGAAATAAACGAAAGAAAAGCTCATCTTGCCTCCAATCACTGAAAATAATTTTCCCAGGCATGGTCTTTTTGTTTCCCTTCATTTTCTTATACCTTAACCATTTTTTGTGGTCATTTGTTTTATAAAATTTTCCATAATAATAAGATAGCACATTTCGCATGCCTTTATTACCTATGAATCTGTTCACAACACCAAAATTCTTGCCAAATATATATAAAGCAAGAACAAAACTTTGATGTTCATCAGGGCTCAAAGATTCAATTGATGAAACTGGAACCGGAAGTAAACTAGATTTACCCTTTGCAGATCCTTTTGCTTTGGCTTGATTTTTGATGGTTTTTCCATTGCTCTTAGGTTGATCTTGAATCCAAGCCACCGGAATTGAGTGGCCAAACATAAGTTGCTTTTCAATATCAATCTCTCTATCATGAGAAGATGGCAATACTATGAGCTGCAAACACTCGTTTTCTGTCATCAAAGGAGGGATTTGTGCCTGGTATTCATCTCCAATTCTGGTCTTTGTTACAGGCTCTCCAAAAATGTCTCCAGGAGCAGAAGATTGTTCCAATTGGAGCCACTGAACAGGTTGATCTGCATCTTCCATTTTGTCATCCATCTGATCAAATCTACATCAATCAAGATGATGTAATTAGCTCCAAATGTAAACTAGAATACATGGCTAAATCTCATAATGCTATATTTGAACAACAAATTAACTACCTAAGACATGTCCTTGATCATGCTAACATACACAAAGTTACGAACACCTTGTTTTAAATGCTTTAGTTATGTTTCATAGAGCCGTTAAAGAAAGTAAGTTACGCGGTATCCATGTAGGCAATCAAAAAGAAAATATTTGTATACTAAGAGTATCTAGTTCTTAAACATAGCTTATGTGTCCTTAAAAAGTAGTGTCTCTAATCTGATTCTTTAATTAAGGGCATTGAACCAAACAATTATGCATATGCTAAGATTGAAACTCATGACTCTCAGATATGTGGAATCCTAGACTTTCTCTCCAAAAGATCCCTTGAGCAGAGAAGAGATACTTCGAGTCTAGTTGATGTATGGAACTCAACACAACATTTATGAGATTAATGTAAATGTGTATTGAGACCCTGAAGTGCTAAATGAGGCTCTGATACAATGTTAAATTTTAAAGATAAAAAGTATGCTCTCTTATAGATAGAATGTTTAGGTACCAAAACCACTATGTAAAAGCACCTAAAAGACAATAAAATCATAAATAACTTAATTCTATATAAATTGCACTAGAAATGGCAAAGATTCAAATAGCACGCTTGTGGTTTCCCTTGAGCAATCAACTTTGAGGGGAATTAAATAGTTCTTGCATTAACAATAAATTGAAATTTAGTTCTAAAACAAAACCATTGAGACAATGTTCTAATTAATTAGGTCTCGTTAGATTTACTCCGCCTGAGAGACGTTATGTCTCATCAAAACTAACGAGAAGCAAAATTTCACTCAGCCTTCATTCATGTGATCTACTATATCACCTTTTGCATGTCCGGAAATTTTTATGAATTTTAAGAAAGCTAATTGTTCACTATTGTGATGCTTATTTATTAATCCTTACAAGAGTTGTGACCATACCATTATTCTCTAAACAACTCTAACAATCAAAGTAAAGAAATTCAGATGACCAGCATCAACAAACGATAATGCTTAATTAGATCCATTCTTGAATCCAACTCCATGACAAAAATTAACATCATTACAAGAACACATGCGAAGAGCCATAAAAAAATAAGACTTTTGGGGACAATTAAAAATAGTGTAATATAAGAAAAAATGAAAGCATTTCTATTGAACACAGATAGTAATAGATTCAACCTACATCTTCCTGATAGTTCCACAACCCACTAATCAATCCATGTTCCGAATTCAGCCTATAATTAGTTAGATTACTACAATAACGAAGTAAAATGTGGAAAAGATAAGGAAAAAGGCTACTTAATGAGCCTTGCGTAAGAACTTAAATATAACAAAACCCACGTGAAAACGCAAATCTACACAAATCGGTTCTCATCTATGTGCATCAAATTAATTCAATCTTTTTTAGTGATTATAT